>NC_036838.1:5076559-5248520 GCF_002910315.2 Salvelinus sp. IW2-2015 | reverse complement strand
CATATCTTCATGTTTAGATAATTATATTATGTGTTTGAATTTTTTTAGGTCTGTTTCATAGTCCAATTGTTTCTATGCCATCCAGCTTGTGAATACAGTTACTAGAAAACTTATTCGGCACAATCCTCCATTTGTCTCCAATGCACATAAAATCTCCATTTCATATCAACACTTTTTCTCCAATGCTAGATAAATGACCATACTGTGAAATATTAGTTCCATTGACTCCATTGTTTCTAATCCATCCACAGTTGTGAATACTCAATCCTCATTTTGGCTCCTCCCCACCAGGCTAGCCTGACCCCTTGGCCAAAGTGGTGGTGGACGGCACGGGCAATGCCATCTCACGGACACCGTGAGGAACACGCTGACCCAAGTGGAACACAAACATACACCTTGTAAGTCCCAGGGAAAGACTCTAAAAACTGTGGACCACCTTAGCCTATAACCCTTGTTCACATGTCTTCCTAGTTTCCAGCTGTCTCAGCCAGGGGAATTTATTCCTTTAGATCTTCAAACAAGTGCCTATGTAGGAAGTAGTAGCATAACCTCGTCCGCAGGAGAACGTCTGGCGTGTGGTATTGGACTAGGGGTCTGGAATTGGTGGACTCAAACTGTCATCTCCTGAAGAAACCCACTTTTATATAATGGATGCCAAAACACGACAACTGCTAACGCAACCTCCCCAATGTGACTATGGTTTTACAACGTATCACACTGTTCTGTTGTCATTGGACTAAGCTGTGGCGTCTAACCATCGTCTGCTATGAGAAGCGTGCGAGGAATGCGCAGGCTGACCCTCCTTCCGTGCATAATGTGGCAGGAACACCCACCATAAACCATTTGAGCCCTTTTAACTGGGCGGCTGCACGCTCACTCGTAAGGCTAGTCCTGAAATGGCACCCTGTTCCTATGTATGCACTTACTTTTGACTAAAGTCCTGGTCAAATGTAGTGCACTTTATAGTGAATAGGTGCATTGTCAGACGCAAACTCAGTCAACCATGCGACGTGTCGACTGAACTATGTTGACTGAAATAGCCATGTGTTTGTGAATGTTGACGCAGCAAGACTTACATTGCTCTTCTAAGGGAGTAATCGCCACCGGACCAAAGGACCTACTGCAATGGCGTTACAGGAGAGGGATGTAAAGGGAGGGAGCGGGATGGAAGAAAGCTAGACATGGGGAGAGAGGTGTGTGTTGGTGTGGTACAAAAAGCATTGGGAAACTATGCCAGAGATGTGGGTGTCTTGGCACCAAACCACAATCACAGATTGAAAATACAGGAATGTAGTTACATCATCAATAGGTCCCCAAGAAAGAAAAGAACAAAAAAACATAAGTTTGGCACTGCGCGGAAGCATATTTGCTAAGCTTGCCGCACAACAATGTAGATGTCTCTGTCCATCTCTCGCTGTGTAGTCCTATTTTTCTGTGTGTGTTTGCACACCTGCCCCCCCGCCATGCTTGTCTTCAAACACTCGCCTCTCCACTGGTCCTGGGGGAGTCTCCCCTGCCATGACCCCTGACCCCAGGGGCGTCTGTCACTAGGAAATGGCTGACATGACAAGTGAGCACAGTTACAGATGGAGCCTTCAAGCCCCAGCCTCAGCCTGTTGCTGGCAGGTTCCATTGCTCTCCCACACCTCCCTCCACACCAGGCCAAGCAAGTGCTCAGCAACACAGCCGATCCCAGCAGCCCCCTCTCTGTGGCGTCTGCTATGATGTAAAGCCCTCTGGACTAACAGACCATTACAGTTACTGCAGAATAACTCCCTTCAATCCGCCCTATGTGCCACATTCATGGAAAAGGTACTGGTGTGCGAAATACACCAATCCAAATGCTTTTGGTTTGAAATGCATGGGTTGAGTGTATGAGTGTACACTTGAAAGAAATAGGGCATCAGTCAAGGAGTGTGTGACACCCCATTTTACAGTGCTTGTGTACTGCAAAACAGGCTGAGTTTTGTCGTTGCAGTTTTCAACTAATAAGTCATTGATTTTGCAATTTACAGCGTAACTTATGTAGCTATACGTTGTAGCCAGAGGCCATTAAACCAGAAAAGAGAGGGCTGTCAAAAACATGTATTAGTTCAGACGGTGTTTGGAGCTTGAGGAGCATACATTCTGCCTCGCTCTGTTTTCATATCGGTGCGTTCTAGCGCCTGCAGCAGGCAGGCTGCATTAGAGAACTCCAGGGGGATGAGCTCCCAATGGATGCTAATGCACTGTATATCCCTTAGGCAAGCTAGGAGACGTCATGAATATGTAACAGGGTGTGTTTTAGAGCACAAGCGCCCGTAAGCGCTGTCGCTGCCCTCTTAGGAACCAATGTGGGTGAATATGTGACCCATTTTAGCTTTCATACTGTATGTTAGAGACCCTGATCGATTTATACAGTAGAAGGCGATATTTTCATATTTCTATAGAGAAGTTAATTGATACAATTGACGGTGTACTTTCAGAGGCCTGATTTGGAGTTTTCACCTTCACACTCCTCCTCTCACTGCACCGACCACGCTACCTCCTCACCAGCCTCCTCTCTCTCCCTACCCGGTTCCCTAATCGCTCGTGCCTCGCCGCCCAGGAAACCCAAGGCAGTGGCTGCCGTGCTGTCATCAGAAGGCAAGCTGGTTTCGCCAGCCGCCAGGGAGGAGTTGTGACGCGATGTCGTACTGTCTGGGCCGTTGATTTAGTCTAGATGTCTAATCTAGCCTCATTATTCTAACCCAGTCTGAGCTGGGAGACTGGCGTGACTGGGCACCAAAATGGCATGGACTAGATGTCTCCCATGTTTGCACCCCAGCTCACCACACCATTAGTCACAAACCAGTGAATTGGCTAACTTGCTGCATCATCAGCCTAGAAACTAAGCGGAAGGCCGGTTAAGCTGTTCCACCGAATGAGGTAAGGTTTGGAAATGAAAAATCTTGGGACTGGAGCTTACAATAGACTAGAGTGTGCCAAATTCTGAAGGAAACTATATTCCGAGATCTGATTGCCTATTTACACCCACTGAAATGAAAAGCTCTTCAGACTAGCTAGACTGAGGCTCTGCTAAAGTATTACTTACCATACTGTGGTATTATCAATATAGCTATAGCTAGCCGGTGCACGGACAAGTGGTTTTCTTCTCTCTCTTCTGTTTTTTTTTCCTCCTTACATTTGCTGCCGGTAAGCACTGTTCTAATCACGGCTCTACCTCCAAAGCCAGACTGCACTGGATTTCACAAATGCGTGTGGTGCGCGGCGCGCTTGGTGTGTGAACGTGTGTTTATCACGGTGTGGTGTGTGTACACGTGTTCTTCTCAATCATTTGACTGGGAAATTGGTTACCTGTCCTCATTTCAAGCCCCAACGCTAGTCACTGTCTGGTCTGCTCTCTCATTGCCCCTTAAACCCAGCCTGGTTTTGCAACACACAACACTCCAAATCATGTTGTTGGACACCATGCATTACCACCACGTGTAGAGGTGGAGTGGCTTGAGGTTTTGTGAAGCCTTTATCCAAATCTAGATCAGACAGCAGGTGGAAAATTTCAACCCACAATGCATGCAAGGCTTTTACATATGAAGAAGAGAAAAACAGATTAGATTTAATGTGCTTAGATTAAAGTTTTATTTCATTTCTGTCCATCACTCCTTTAAAAGACGGAACTATGCTAAAAAGACATACTCCTCAATGCAGCACTTCTATATCGTCCACAGACGTCCAGTTGCCAGTATATTAGTATCGATATTTGAGTGAACTGGTCTATTGACTAAAGGAGACCACTGTGGTGAGCAAATTTGAAAAACTGACTAGACAACCTCTTCCCACTCACTTTAACAGTTTGGCCATGGCATTTTCTATGTGCGCTCTGGGGAAACCCTTCTCCTGGAAATCCTTCATGATATATACGTACCCATGGAGGAGGGCTGAGTTGGCAGCAGTGTTGGGAAAGCCTGTAATTAGACCAAGTCAGTGTGTGTGTTACTGTAATGCTGTCTGTCTGGGAGACTGTGGGCAGGAAGAGAGAGGGAGACGAGGGGTTCTCCTCTCTCTGATTACAATGATGACTAGGCTGACCTTATAGCCAAACAAGCAGCTCTTCGTCGTCATCGTGGACAGTTGGGCACACTGTAATCAGAGTCATTAGACCCAGAACCCCTCCATACGTTCTGTGATGTGTCTTTGTGTACACAACTTGTTTCTTTAGTAGGTCATCCTCTTCGGTATGGTATGTATGTATGTGCAGGTGTGTGTATGAGATGTAGTCTCTCCCTATTAGCTTCAGCTGTTACCCTGGGATAATGACTCGGCCTCCAAAAGCACACTGATGGGCCTCAGTTTATAAGTGATGCATTTAAAGATTTAAAGATGCATATTAAAGCGACTACCTCGCTCACAGTTCACAACCACACACACACACCACACACACACACACACACACACACACAACACCACACACACACACACACACACACACACACACAGGTACATGTTGGTCTGTTTATGTATTTAGTGACTCATATGTAAAGGGACTGTGTCTCTATCATCCACAGGTACATTGGGAAGTCGACTCCGATCACCATCAGTGTGTGGAACCACGAAGAATATCACAAGAAGCAGGGGCCGGCTTCCGGGCTGTGTACGCCTCTTCCAACGCCAATCAACGCCTCAAAGACACCGGTTGTAAGTGTTGTGTGTGCGTTCAAGCATGTATTAGAGCAATAATTAATTTGTGCCGTGTACATTTTAGTAAATATGTATGTGAATGTGCTTTCACAGTGTGTGTGTCTGTCTAGCGTGGTCTGTCTAGTGTGAGACAGCAAAAAACCTCCCAACGATGACTCAAACCCAGACACACATTCCCCCCTGATTCATTCATTATTCCACTCCGAGTACGCAACGCATTGATCTGATTTATAGACCACATCAAAGGCAAGACAGGTTTCTGTCCTGCCACTTGCCTAGAAGGCCCTATTACTTACACACACACACACACACAACACACCACACACCTGCCAAACCCTATTGATTGACGTCCATCTGGGAGTCTGGCACTGTCGCTGCCCCGCTCTGCCCGCTCCTCCCTGGGTATCAGGTGCCAGTCTGGTGGGCTAGGGCACGGAGCTTGTTGGCGCTGCCTGGCCTCGTGAGACGGAATGCCATCGAGAGCGGGATAGGGGGCTCCTGGGAGTTGGGAGTCTCGCCCATGCCTGGCGGTGCCAGCTCAAACACACTCCTGGGGTTTCCACCTCTAGCGTGAAGGGAAAAACACACACACACACCCGGCCTGCTGTCTCTTCAGACACAGACTAACTGTATGTGAAGTAGGACGTGCTGTCTTCCCTTTTCTACTCTTGCAGTGACTGCTTCTTTATGAGTACTACTGGAAAGTCTATTTCCTTTGTTTTACCTGGCTTGTTAGCCGTTAGCTGCTGCATCAGACTGGGTCCCACCCCGGCTGCTAGCATTAGCAGTGAACAAACCGTAGTATAGAGCATTGCTTTTTCAGCCACGCTATAACAGTTAACGGTTAAAGATGCTAGCTAGGCTGTTAAAACTAGCTGTCTCCACTTACAGTATATTGCCTATGATATGATGTAGTCCTAATGTACATCTAACGCCCTACTTTCCTCACCCTCCGTCCTATAGTTATATCTGTATAACTATCTATACCACTCAGCGGTTTTCTCCTAAGTGGTGAGAGTCCTCTAGAACTTCGTCAGTCAGGACAGTGTGGGCACTGAAGCCAGTCAGTCAGTATGGTAGATGCTGCTGATTGTGGACAACAAGTGGACAAACAAGGGAGACAGGCTGTCGCCAAAGCACCAGTCCTCACATAACCTTGCCCCCGCCTGCCTGTCTGTCTGTGGTCCAGCCACCACAGTCTCTAGGGGCCTCTTCTTCTTCTGCTGCCGCCGCCGTTCCTAACAGTCTGGCCCGGTACAGCTCTCCAACTTCCTGTACTGCAACTTACCTGTAGCATCACACACACACGCACGGACACTAACCTCAGAGCCCTTGTCCTAGTTAGAATCCGAGCCTGCCATTTGTAACTTTTGTTGTCTTATTTTACCACAGTTTATGCTAAACTGCTTTTGGTGCGTCGTGATGGTGGACAGTATGTATAGAATGTATACATGGATCAATCATTTTAGCTGTTATATCGTCGCACGGTCTGGTGGCAAGACTTGTATACAGAGAGACGTATACTGTTGATACACTGGTAATTAAGCCTACATATGTGTGTATACAGTGGTCTTTTTTTTCGTGGTATAATTTGGTTCCCGTACCCTGTTATTCCCCTGCTCTTCCTCTTTCGTCTGAGCTGCCCCCCCCCCGTCGCCCTTTCCTTTAGTTTTTTAAATGCACCTCAGATGTTTGCAGGGCCAGGATACAGTTTTCACTTAGTCTCTTTTTTTTTTACTCCTCTGAAAGCTGCTTACTATTCCAGCCTTGTAACCCCTAGCCGTCCTGTTAGTCTAGACCACGTATCCGGAACAGATCCCCAATCCACAGTACAGTGCTGTCTGTCAGGAAGACACCCCCACCACCACCTGTCTCCCGTATGTCTGGAAACAAACCTAGGGGTGTGCTCTCACTTTCTGCTCCCCTGACCCAGACAAAGAGTTAGCTAATAGGAGCTGACATATGTCTAGGATGTTTTGGGATGAGTAGAGGGAGAGCACTATGGCTGATCTGGGATCAGGCTTAACCTGCACTGTGAAATGGAGACCCCTTTTTAGTGTAGGCCTCCTTCCTTTGGCTGACGTCTTGATCGTAGGCAGATTTGATGTGGTGTTCTGACTATCTTAGTCGTCATCCTGTTCATATTTCTCTTGTCGTCCAGGTATTCACGGTTTCTTCACCTCTGTTTTGAAGGGAAAGTGGTATGTTGTATGAGATTGTGTTTTAACCCTTATTTACCAGGTAAGTTGGGACTGAGAATGCATTCTTATTTAAAGCCAACAAGCTGGGGAATAGTTACAGGGGAGAGGAGGGGGGGATGAATGAGCCAATTTGTAAGCTGGGATGATTAGGTGGACATGATGGTATGAGGGCCAGATTGGGAATTTTAGCCAGAAACACCGGGGTTAACACCCCTACTCTATGATAGTGCCATGGGATCTTTAGTGACCACAGGGAGTCAGGACACCAGTTTAAATGCCCCTCCAAAAGATGGCACCCTACACATGGAAATGTCACAATTACTGCCCTGGGATCTTTTTTAAACCAGAGGTAAAGAGTGCTCCTACTGTCCCTCCAAACACCACTTCCAGCAGCATCTGGTCTCCCATCCCAGGGACCAACCCTGCTTAGCTTCAGAGGCAAGCCATCAGTGGATGCAGTAGTATGCTGCTGGCTGGTATGATGTTGCTCTTGTGGTGATGACATAGCAGTATTGTAATAGCAGTGTTTGTCTTGTGCTTACTCAATGCTAAGGCCAGGACAGATATAATTCCATTAAAGCTTTAGAAATTCCCTTGGGGAATAATAAGTTATCTTTTGCTCATTCAATTGTTCTCTTCTAACCCCACAGATCAGAGAGCTGGACCTGAACAAGCTGGGCCCCAATGACAACGACACAGTGAGAGGCCAATAGTTTGTGAGTACATCCTGTGCAGTGCTATGGACCGCACACAAGTACGCACACACAAAAAACACACTTTGGCCTGAGGAGCAGAGGTGTGGTTCTGTCTGACACAACCGCAGGTCTGGTGATGTTCGCCTACTATCATCGGACTGTCTGAAAGGAAGCCATGACTGTCTGAGTAGCTCGTCGTCTCGTTTCTAAGTTAAAACGCACCTTTGACCTCTTAGGTTCCACGGAGTCTGTTTGCACAACACAGACGGAGCTCTCTGGATCCGGTTGTCACAGTACTCTGGGTTTACCTCACCACACACTGCTTTTAGTGTTGGAGATCTTTTCCAGACTGTGACCTGACCAGGAAGAACTCTGAGCCCAGTTCACCTAGGTCGAGAGTTTCCCTTGGTCAGGTTACGATTAGGATAATTCTCATTCTTAGTTTATACAGCATTGCATGATATTGTCTAACTGCTGCTGTTGTCTCCTGTCTCAGTGAGTCTACAGTCCAGAGACCGTATCGGCACAGAGGCCCCGTGGTGGACTGCAGCCGTCTGTTTGATAATGATTTACCTGATGGGTTAGGCTTCCGGATGTTTCTTAGCTAAAGCTACTATTTATGTACCAGTTTGCATGTATCCAATAGAGAGGGCTCTGCATGGCCAATCCGGTGTCTGCGTTGGCCGTACAGCCTTTTAAGTCAGGGCATTCATACTTATTTCACTTTGTGTAGCAGAGCTGTTGAGCAGAACTGTTGTCAAGGAAGTGAGTTTGTGTTTATACAGGACATCCTCCCCACCTACCATCACCAGTCCTGTCAATGTTATACGGAACCCTCTGCGTTGTTTACAGAATTTGTGAGGGGCTCGATTTGGCCTTCTGCAAGCCGGATTGCCGGATCAAGCATAAATCAGCTATAGATTTACATCGTTTTCTTACGTAGTTATTTGTTATTGTATAAGGTTTAGCTTGAACGTTGATCTGAATCTGGTTGGAATAGGGGCATATTGAATCTGTTGTATAAAAAACAATTCTAATGCATATGAAATACTTGTTCCTTGGTCTGTTGCTCACTGTGTCTATCTTCCTGTGTGTCTGTCCGTCTGAATAGCTGGGAGGAGCGGAGAACAGCTCTGGTCGGATCCAGTACCTAACCACATCACACGCACCACGCAATGGGAGAGGCCCACCCGTACGTCAACACACACACACACACACACACACACACATACATACACCTACCTTTGCACCAGATGGAATCTCCCTCGGAAGCTACTGACCCTGGAGTGCAGCCAACATCCAGCAGACCGTTTGTTTCACACACTGAGTACCAAAGGTCAAATCCATCATCTGTAATTTACATAAATAGTCAGACATTCATAATAATACAACACATCATCAACCTCCCTCTTCACCTCTGGCCTGTTATTAGTCTATCTTCCTTACGTTGCCCTTAAAAAGGGCACCCAACCTCTCCCATCTAAGTCCTAAGGGAAACCGTGCTTATATGCACAACAACCTCAAGCTTGTCTGGTAGTATATTGTGCCTTGCTGCCCCAGAAAATTGGCCGTCCATGCACTATGTAAAAGGAAAAAACCAGTCACTGGGCAGCCTAATGAGTGAGTCCTATCAATTTCCTGAAAGGCTTCAGTCCCATAAATAGAGCCAGCAGGTTTGGCTTGGCCCACTTTCTCCTGGAACAACTGTTGCCTCCTTACTTGGCCCTGTATCAGTGGAGCCAATAGGGAGTAAGCAAACAAATAAATGACCCCTCTGGAGCTGGCCTTCTATTTTTCTTTAAGCGGGAGGGGTGTGCTGTGGATTGGGTTAGGGGAGAGAGGGTGGTTGAGGCAGGGTTAAAGCGGGGGGGGGGGGAGTTGTCGAAGGAGAACCAAGGCGTCAGCGGTCCTGGATGGCCAGACAAAGTGGTCTGGGGGAGTGGAGGGGGGCTCTCGTCTCCTCTCCTTTCTCGCTCCCTTTGACCAGTCATCTTATCATGTTGCTTTCCTGCCACTCTCATGGACTAGACTGCCACTGAGACACACACACAAGCAGGGGGACAAACAGTCTGACGCCGTCACACGTTTACACACACACACACACACACACACACACAAACAATACCCATCAAATGTGCACACTTTCTTAGATATTATTTCAACCCTTTGTGTCCCCCCCCCTTTCCAGGCCGGCGTCTGAGTACTCCAGCCCACGGCGGCCCCTCAGCTGTGTGGTGGATGAGAACACGCGGTCATGACACCCAACGGGCGGCCATCGTGTGCTGCCCAGCAGTGGCAGTGACCCGCGGGTCCAGGAGAGACCGTCCGCTCCCAGAGACACAGGAACTACATGAGCAGGACCCACCTCACACCCCGCCGCGACCTGCCAGAGGGATATGGTGAGACGCACACAAAACATACCGGCATACAAAGACCTGCACACAAACATGTACACTAACCACACACACACACACGTTCACATAACTAATGTATACACACTAATTTTCACACTGCCTGACCTGCCTAGAGGATATGGTGGTCAGGTGATGTGGTTACAGACACCACACACACACACACACACACACACTAGCCTACAAACCGCATGACCTACCCAAGGATATGGAGAGGGCAGAGGGACAGGGGTGCAGTCACACACAACACCTCTGCTTGACCTACCTAAGGGATATGTGTACAGGTTACTCATTATCGAGGAGAGAAGAGAGAGACACGCTTGCTCACTCAGCCAGCATGATATGCAAAGGCTTCTGTAAGCACAGTCATATGCTTACATAAACACACCTCAACTGACCTGACTCAGAGCTACAATGTCACACGAACACACACACACACGTACGCACACATGAACGCACACACTGTAATTATCAATGAAAGGAATTCATGGACCCTGCAGTATCCATGTACAGTTGAAGTCCGAAGTTTACATACACTTAGGTTGGAGTCATTAAAACTTGTTTTTCAACCACTCCACAAATTTCTTGTTAATCGCTTCTCTCTCCCGGATCCGGGATCCTCCTCATCAAAAAGCTGACTAGCATAGCCTAGCCTAACGGGACAGGGATATCATATAATTTCATGAAATCACAAGTCCAAATACAGCAATGAAAGATAAACATCTTGTGAATCCAGCCATCATTTCCATTTTTAAAAGTTTTTACATCGAAAATACTATGTATTTTATATTAGCTCACCACAATAGCCAAACACACAACGCCATTGTTTCACCATGTTTCCACCGCATAGGTAGCTTTCACAAAACCACAAATTAGAGATAAATATAATCACTAACCTTGAAACAACTTCATCAGATGACAGCTTATAACATCATGTTATACAATACATTTATGTTTTGTTCGAAAAGGTGCATATTTGAGGTATAAATCGTAGTTTTACATTGCAGCCACCATCACAAATGCACCAAAACAGCCAGAATAATTACAGAGAGCAACTGAAATACAAAATACTCATCATAAAACATTTTATGAAAATACATGGGTGTACAGCAAATGAAAGATAAACATATTGTGAATCCAGCCATATTTCCGTTTAAAAAAAAAAAGTGTTTTCAGCGAAAACACAATATATATTTTCTATTAGCTCACCACAATAGCCAAACACACAACGCCATTTATTCACCGCCAACATAGCTTTCACCAAAACCAGCAAAGAATAAAACGATCACTAACCTTTGGACAACTTCATCAGATGACAGTCTTACAACATCAGTTATACAATACATTTATGTTTGTTCGAAAATGTGCATATTTAGAGCTGCAAATCGTGGTTTACTTTGTGAATACGTAGCCACATGCACCAAATGTCCGGAGATATTTTGGACAGTCACCTAATCTAACCAAAGAACTCATCATAAACTTTACTAAAAAAAATACATGTTATACAGCAAATTGAAAGTACACTGGTTCTTAATGCAACCGCTGTGTTAGATTTTAAAAAATAACTTTAGTACAACATACAGCATGCAATATTGTGAGACAGCGCCCTACAATTCTCCGCCTTGTTGGAGCCAACATAAAACACAAAAATACGAAATAACATCATAAATATTCTCTTACCTTTGTTGATCTTCCATCAGAATGTTGTGCAAGGAGTTCTAGTTCCAGAATAAATCATTGTTGGTTTAGAATGTCCATTTCTTCTGTCGAGTTAGCTACTTTGGCTAGCCATGTGGAGCTCACGTGTCCAAGAAATGTTGCGCATGGAACGAAAATTCCAAAAGTCCCAATAAACGTTGAATAACTGGTCAAACTCGGTTGAAATATCCTACTTTATGATGGTTTTTCTCATATGTATCCAATAAAATCAGAGCCGGAGCATTTCGTCGTGTAAACCGAACGCATTTCAGAAGACAATGTTAGTCCCTGTGCGCAGCTGACTACTGACAAAAGAGCGGACCTGTCACTCCAAAAGCTCTCATTCGGCCTCACATCAAGCTAGACACCCCATTCAACCTTCTACTGCCTGTTGACATCTAGTGGAAGGCGTATGAAGTGCATACAGATCCATAAATATAAGCCAGTTGAATAGGCAGGCCTGCACAGAGCCCCATTTTCAGATTTTTACTTCCTGTTTGGAAGTTTGCTGCCAAATGAGTTCTGTTGTTACTCACAGATATAATTCAAACAGTTTTAGAAACTTCAGAGTGTTTTCTATCCAATAGTAATAATAATATGCATATTGTATGATCTAGAACAGAGTACGAGGCCGTTTAATTTGGGCACGATTTTTTCCCAAAGTGAAAACAGCACCCCCTATTAACAAAAAGTTAACAAACTATATTTTTGGCAAGTCGGTTAGGACATCTACTTTGTGCATGACACAAGTCATTTTTCCAACAATTGTTTACAGACAGATTATTTCACGTATAATTCACTGTATCGCAATGCTAGTGGGTCAGAAGTTTGCATACACTAAGTTGACTGTGCCTTTAAACAGCTTGGAAAATTCCAGAAAATGATGTCATGGCATTAGAAGCTTCCTATAGGCTAATTGACATAATTTGAGTCAATTGTGGATGTATTTCAAGGCCTACCTTCAAACTCAGTGCCTTTTTGCTTGACATCATGGGAAAATCAAAAGAACTCAGCCAAGACCTCCGGAAAAAAAATGGTAGACCTCCACAAGTTTGGTTCATCCTTGGGAGCAATTTCCAAACGCCTGAAGGAACCACGTTCATCTGTACAAACAATAGTACGCAAGTATAAACACCATGGGACCACGCAGCCGTCATACCGCTCAGGAAAGAGATGTGTTCTGTCTCTTAGTCTTATATGGACATAACCTGAAAGGCCGCTCAGCAAGGAAGAAGCCAATGCTCTAAAACCGCCATAAAAAAAACTGACTGTGGTTTGCAACTGCACATAGGGACAGATCATACTTTTTTGGAGAAATGTCCTCTGGGCTGATGAAACAAAAATAGAACTGTTTGGCCATAATGACCATTGTTATGTTTGGAGGAAAAAGGGGGATGCTTGCAAGCCGAAGAACACCATCCCAACCGTGAAGCACGGGGGTGGCAGCATCATGTTGTGGGGGTGCTTTGCTGCAGGTGGGACTGGTGCACTTCACAAAATAGATGGCATCATGAGGAAAATGATGTGGATATATTAAAGCAACATCTCAAGACATCAGTCAGGAAGTTAAAGCTTGGTCCAAATGGGTTTTCCAAATGGACAATGACCCCAAGCATACATCCAAAGTTGTGGCAAAATGGCCAACAAGGACAACAAGTCAAGGTATTGGAGTGGCCATCACAAAGCTCTGACCTCAATCCTATAGAACATTTGTGGGCAGAACTGAAAAAGRGTGTGCGAGCAAGGAAGCCTACAAACCTGACTGTTACACCAGCTCTGTCAGGAGGTATGTGCCAAAATTCACCCAACTTATTGTGGGAAGCATGTGGAAGGCTACCCAAAACGTTTGACCCAAGTTAAACCATTTAAAGGCAATGCAACCAAATACGAGTTGAGTGTATGTAAACTTCTGACCCACTGGGAATCTTTATTTATTTTTTATTTCACCTTTATTTAACCAAGTAGGCTAGTTAAATAGCTTAAATAAATCATTCTCTCTACCTTTATTCTGATATTTCACATTCTTAAAATAAAGTGGTGATCCTAACTGACCTAKGACAGGGAATTTTTACTAGGATTAAATGTCAGGCATTGTGAAAAACTGAGTTTAAAACTATTTGGCTAAGGTGTATGTAAACTTCCGACTTCAACTGTAGCAGCGTAATACCAGGGCAAACATGGCTTTATCAGCCTTTGAGAGGGTAGTACAACAATCTCCTTGCTGCTACAACCACAGCCTTCACCCCTCCTTCCCTCTCCCCCTCCCTGTCTCTCTAGATCCCTCTGTCCCTCCCTCTCTCTCCTTCCTTTCCTCCCTCCCTCTCTCAGCTTCCCTCTTCCCACAGCACCACATCATGACAGCTGCAATCAGCGCAGGCTGTGTTTTCAAGGCCCCTCTTCTCTCCTCACCCCTCTTCTCCTCTCTTCCCCATGTTTATGAACACTTCCCAGCGCTCCAAAGTGTTCTCGCAGTGCCGAGTGATATTCCCACAAAGGAGAGACGGAGAGGGGGAGCGAGCCAAAGAGGGGGGGAGCGTTTGAGGGGAAGGGAGCGAAAGAACATTTCCCCCATGTGGAGGACAGGAAAGGGTGCATTCGAGGGGAACTGGTTTTCATTTGGGTGTTTTTGGTCAACCCCACGTCTGTACAGCCTCAGTCTTGTATACATTATACATGCAGATGGAACGTATTACATACATTATGCAATATGATTTAAGTATTACAGGCTGGTGGTTGCTAGGCTGTTGCTATAGATTGCAGCTATTTCAAGCACCCCAAGCACACAGTGTTGGACCAGTTTGACTTTCACAACCAGAGACCAACACACAATTAAATGATGTATTTAATAGCTTATTTGCTCGTAGTCTCATCCGCCAGCCAATTCTCTCTCTCTCTGTATATATGGTAGCGGTTAGCCTGAGGACGAGATTCATTTGATAGGGACAGATACAATTAAAAACATTGACATGTCGGATGTCAACAGTCGAGTGTATTGCACCATTATTTAATATGCTGTAGCAAAACACTGATTTACAACGCCAGCCCACCAGTCACCACAATCTCCCTGTTCTGTGGAAGTTCCCCATCCTCTATTTCTACCTCCTATTTTAATATACAACACAACTTGGCAAGTTCATAAATGATGAGTATGTACCGAGTATACCAAACATTCGTCGGGGCAGGGACTCTACAAGGTGTCGAAAGCGTTCCACAGGGATGCTGGCCCATGGTGACTCCAATGCTTCCAACAGTTGTGTCAAGTTGGCTGGATGTCCTTTGGGTGGTGGACCATTCTTGATACACACGGGGAACTGTTGAGCGTGAAAGACTCAGCTGCGTTGTAGTTCTTGACACAAACCGGTGCGCCTGGCACCTGCTACCATACCTCGTTCAAAGGCACCTACATTTTCCATTTTGCCCAGTCACCCTCTGAATGGTACACATACACAATCCATGTCTGAATGCTTAAAAAAATCCTCCTTTAACCTGACTCCTCCCCTTCATCTACACTGTTTTGAAGTGGATTTAACAAGTGACATCAATAAGGGATCATAGACCGACCAGGTGAAATGATAGGTTATGTCCTGGAATGTTTTGTAGACTCAGTGTATATCTCCTGCAGAGCTCTTGGGCATCTGTGTTGAACTGCATAAACTCAAGGCTCAACACAGAGCTCTGTAGAAGAACTGAACCAGAGTCTGTGAAGGAAATGATAATGGTGGTGATGAATGCCATTCAGTTAGAATGGCGGTGATCCATGCCCCTGAAAATGCCCAATATTCTTGGCAGAGATGACTCACTTAAGGCCAGAGGGCGTTTTTCTCCTTCGACTCAGTCAGTGACTCTGACCAGTTGGGTGGAACTGAGGGAGTGCGAGGTGAGAGAGCTGGGTGGAATATGTGTTGTGGTGTCGGAAGGAAATCGGCGTTAATGGGGATGAATGAGGGACAACATGTGCATGCACGAGGCGCGCACACACACACACACACACACACACACACACACACACCCCCACACACCCAGTGCCCTGTCGCCGTCAGTGCACTCATACTGGGTGGTTCACGCTGGTGTCCTGTCCAGATGTTTGGAACATAAATACTAATTTGTGTGCCGTTTAAGTTGAGAGAATTGAAGAACAAAAGGGTGTGCCATTTAAGATTGCCTCCGCTTTTCTCACGCCGTTGTCTTTATGTGCCCCCCCCCCCCCACAGAGCAAAGAACCACGCAGCAGGGCCAGGTGTACTTCCTCCACACCCAGACGGGCGTCAGCACATGGCACGACCCCCGAGTGCCCAGGTACACACTGCTATGAACACACACACACTCACCTCCATCTCTCTCTGTCTCTCTCTCAATTCAATTTGCTTTATTGACATGAGGTAATAAAGCTTACTTTGGAGATTTACAATATTAACATATTATTAACATTATATTATTATCATCTCCGATGTTTTGCGATCGATCCAACTCTGTTGAGTTGAATGCCTCTGGGATGTCCTTTTTCTACTTGGAAGAAAAGATTTGTTGTGTACTTAGAAAATACAATTTGCACTTTGACAACAATAATGAGGGGTCAAAATAGCCATACGTAAAGCAATCTGTCGCTGTCACTCCCTCTCTCGCTCTCTCTCCTTCACACTGACTAAACTTTGACAATTGACCTTTCACAGACCTTTTTGTCTTCCGGGTCATAAAGGCATTCAATGTCCATTTTCTTCTTGTCCAACTGAATGGGTTAAATGTCAGCGCATTTAATCCAACCACCCTGAATCAGAGAGGTGCTGGGGGCTGCCAATCGACATCCATGGCGCCCGAGGAACAGTGGGCAGAACGGCAGATTTTTACCTTGTCAGCTTGGGGATTCGATCCAGCAACCTTCCAGTTACTGGTCCAACGCTCTAACCACTAGGCTACCTGCCGCCCTGACCTTTCCTCACCTCCTGAGTATTTCTTGTTCATTGATGTGCTAATACACACACACACACACCGATTTATGCCAAATAATGAACTTATCAATGTCTTGGTCTTCAGAGATTCAATGTCCTTAAGATTCAACCTTGAATCATGGTCATTTGGCCCAGAACGAGTTACAAACACCCATTATGTAATGAAACAGTTTAGCCAGGCATGTGCAGACTGCTTTAGCGATGAGTCCTTAGTGGACAGTTAATACATCCCACTTCAGGGTTTTAGGTTTCAACAGAAAAGAATGTAGGTCTATGGGGGAGTAGAGACCGATAGGGAGTTTTTGGAATTTATTCAAGTGTTTTCTCAGATGTTTTGCGATCGATCCAACTCTTTTGAGTTGAATTTAGGAATGCCTCTGGGGTGTCCTTTTTATACTTGGAGAAAAGATTTGTTGTGTACTTAGAAAATACAATTTGCACTCAATAATCCTACCTAACTGGTAGAATAGAGATGGCTAACAGTGACTGTTTACAAGTCGATTTGTACTATAATAGCCTGGTTCTTACACTATAAAAGATAATATACTCTCATTAACCTAGATGATTAATACTCAATAAAGTATAATGATGATAATAGTAGTAAATACTGTATTATTATGCTCATTGTGTTATACCCTTGTTGTTTTAGCACCCTAGGTTGAGTGAGCGATGGGTTTACGTGGTTATGGTTTAGTTGTCTTCACGGTCTCCTGTGGTCCTATTTTCATGCCCAGGGATCTGAGCAACGTCAACTGTGAGGAGCTGGGTCCTCTGCCGCCGGGCTGGGAGATCCGCAACACGGCAACGGGYCGCGTCTACTTTGTGGACCACAACAACCGAACCACGCAGTTCACCGACCCGCGCCTCTCCGCCAACCTCCACCTGGTCCTCAAGTGAGTGCAAACGCTGTCACCGTTCAGGCTGTGACCTTAGACTCGAGCTGGGCTCTTTACTGTTAATCTAGTGGTCTACTCCGAGGTTATGCCTTTGTAGCTGAAAACACTGTGTTTGCTTATTTTCTAGATCACAGTAAAATATCATGGTAGCAAAAATGCAGAGGAAGCGTTCTACCTGCTGCTAGTGAATCCATCTGCTGTGTGATGGCGTCAAATCTTTTTGTCCCATTTTATATCACTGTTGGTTTGTTGCTCTCTCCCTCTTTTCCTCCCTAGTCCAAACGGCCCTGGTCCAAACGGTTCCCGCGTGGCCATGGAGAGCCAGAGCCAGAACACTAACCTCAGGTAACCCTCCTCCCTATACATACATACATACATACATACATACATACATACATACATACATACATACATATACACACACACCACACTTCAGGGGTGACAAACAACAACACTGACACACACCCCTCAACCAGACACACGTGTGTGCAAACTCAGCAACCTTTCACCATACTTACATACACACACAGACATCACGACAGCAGCGTAAGACGCAGACTGAAAAAAATGCTGACGTGTGACCCTACCGGTGGGCCGTCTGTGTGTGTAGCTTCGCCACTGTTGATTTTCACAGATGCCATTCAGGTTCACTAAACATGCGCACACACACTCCTGGCTGTCTGTGCGCAAACAGTCTGTCAGCGCGCTGCCTCAGCTGAACCTCAGGTATGCCATGAAAGGCCTCTGGGCTGGATCTGGGGTCAGGGCTGGAGCCATTCCACTACAGAGGAAACTCAATGTAATGTGGATCAGATGCTGCTAGGCTAGTCCTCTCTC
Source organism: Salvelinus sp. IW2-2015 (assembly GCF_002910315.2). Taxonomy (NCBI): domain Eukaryota; kingdom Metazoa; phylum Chordata; class Actinopteri; order Salmoniformes; family Salmonidae; genus Salvelinus; species Salvelinus sp. IW2-2015. The sequence goes on along the minus strand of NC_036838.1, from coordinate 5,230,159 downwards.
TGCAGTAAGCAGGTGTGTGTGTGTTGTGCGGGCATGCCGGTACCCCCCCCCCCCCCCCCCCCCCCCCCCCCCCCCCCCCCCCCCCCCCCCCCCCCCCCCCCCCCCCCCCCCCCCCCCCCCCCCCCCCCCCCCCCCCCCCCCCCCACCCCCCCCCCCCCCCCCCCCCCCCCCCCCCCCCCCCCCCCCACACACCGAGAAGCTGTTCAAACACCAGCCGTGTACCGTGCGCCTCAGTGGAACAGTCCAGTTACCACGCTATTACCCACGCTGCTTTGCACACAGTAAGGTGGACACGGAGGGAGCAGGTGAAGGGCAGTAGCTAAACCCAGTTGGGAATGAGGTAAATCTAAGCTATGATACAGGGACTTTGTGTTTCTGGTCTTACATAAAGAATGTGTCATTTTCTTTTAGTAAGAAAACATTTTTTTTTATAAGAATTCTCAGTTGAAACCTTTGCAATAACGGCGCTTGGCACGAGATGCGTGTTTGTGAAATCAACATCTGGTCATTCGGCACAAATAGTATCCATATGTGTCAAAATGGCCCCCGGTAGTGGAGCTAGCTTTGTGAGTTTGGTGTTAGTTATTTTATTAGGATCCCCATTAGCAGTTGCAAAAGCAACAGCTACTCTTCCTGGGGTCCACTCCACACAAAACATGAAACATAATACAGAATGACGTAATACAGAACATCATTAGACAAGAACAGCTCAACGACAGAACTACATACATTTTTAAAAAGGCACACGTAGCCTACATTATCAATGCATACACACAAACTATCTAGGTCAAATAAGGGAGAGGCGTTGTGTGCCGTGAGGTGTTGCTMTATCTGTTTTTTGAAACCAGGTTTGCTGTTTATTTGAGCAATATGAGATGGAAGGAAGTTCCATGCAATAAGGGCTCTATATAATACTGTAAGTTTCCTTGAATTTGTTCTGGATTTGGGGACTATGAAAAGACCCCTGGTGGCATGTCTGGTGGGGTAAGTGTGTGTGTCAGAGCTGTGTGTAAGTTGACTATGCAAACAATTTGGGATTTTCAACACAATGTTTCTTATAAAAAGAAGTGATGCAGTCAGTCTCTRCTCAACTCTTAGCCCTCAGATTACAATTAAGAGCTAAACGTGCCGCTCTGTTCTGGGCCAGCTGCGGCTTAACTAGGTCTGTCCTTGCAGCACTGGTCCACACAATTGGACAATAATCAAGATTAGACGAAACTAGAGCCTGCAGAACTTGCTTTTTTGGAGTGTGGTGTCAAAAAAGCAGAGCATCTCTTTATTACGGCTAGACCTCTCCCCATCTTTYCAACCATTGAATCTATATGTTTTGACCATGACAGTTTACAATCTAAGGTAACACCAAGTAATTTAGTCCCCTCAACAGCCACACCATTCATTACCAGATTCTGCTGAGGTCTAGCACTTAAGGAATGATTTGTACCAAATACAATGCTCTTAGTGTTAGAGATGTTCAGGACCAGTTTATTACTGACCACCCATTCTAAAACAGACTGCAATTCTTTAAAGGGTTTCAGTGACTTCATTAGCTGTGTTTGCTGATGTGTGTATGGTTGTATCATCAGAATACATGGAGACACATGCTTTGTTTAATGCCAGTGGTAGGTCATTGGTAAAAATAGAAAAGAGTAGAGGGCCTAGAGAGCTGCCCTGCGGCACACCACACTTTACATGTTTGACATTAGAGACGCTTCCATTAAAGAAAACCCTTTGAGTTCTATTAGATAGATGGCTCTGAATACACGATATGGCAGAGGTTGAAAAGCCGTAACACATACGTTTTCTCAACAACAGGTTATGGTCAATAATATCGAAGGCTGCACTGAAATCTAACAGTACAGCTCCCACAATCTTATTATTATCAATTTATTTCAACCAATCATCAGTCATTTGTGTCAGTGCAGTACATGTTGAGTGCCCTTCTCTATAAGCATGCTGAAAGTCTGTTGTTAATTTGTTTACCGAGAAATAGCATTGTATTTGGTCCAACACAATTTTTTCCCAACAGTTTGCTAAGAGCTGGCAGCAAGCTTATAGGTCTGCTGTTACGCTGATGCACAACACTGTCTTATTCCCTTTTGAGGGCAAGATTTGCAGCACTCTGAAAGAAGCTGCTTTGGCTATGTATAGGCCTTTCTTGTACCTCAAAGTGTGTTACACCACTAGTCACTACTATATCGTATTCTAGTGTTTTAGTGCTGTTTAGTATTTTTACAAAAGACTGTTAGAGAGCGGTCTGTATAGCTGTGTAAGTAGATACGAGTATGGTTTTAAGCACCTGTGTGTGTGTGCTGATCACAGGTTGTGTGTGTGTGCTGATCACAGGTTGTGTGTGTTACTATTCTCCTCAGATGGCAGTTAGTCAAGAGCCAATTGTCTCTCCCTGGAATTTAACCCCCAGACTACTTGTGTACATTCCATTTAAACAAGGCTACAATTCGGCAACATTTCTTCTACCCCCTCAGTCAACACACTTTCTATGAAGACAACATTTCTTCACCCCCTCAGTCAGCACACTTCTATGAAGACAACATTTCTTCCACCCCCTCAGTCAGCACACTTCTATGAAGACAACATTTCTTCCACCCCTCAGTCAGCACACTTCTATGAAGACAACATTTCTTCCACCCCTCAGTCAGCCACACTTCTATGAAGACAACATTCTTCCACCCCCTCAGTCCAGCACACTTCTATGAAGACAACATTTCTTCCACCCCCTCAGTCAGCACACTTCTATGAAGACAACATTTCTTCCACCCCCTCAGTCAACACACTTCTATGAAGGCAACATTTTCTTTATTTTATTGCTTTGTTGTCACTCGCACAATCGTGTTTTATTGGGTATTAAAGGCACTTAGCAGAACACGGACATCTTGTTTGATTGCTGTCTGGTTCTCAGCCGGAACTATAAACAGTCCGTACCGACTGACAACAGGCAAGTAAACAGGCAAAGTGAGACCAGATGATGCAGCTGATGTGTCTGATGGAGATGTTCACACTGTCTGGGGAGGAGAGTGAGCTATCTGGGACCGGAAGGGTGGACCCAGTGTGTGTGTGAACCCTGTTTATGAATTGAGTGTGTGTGTTTGCACAATTATGTGTTTATGATTGTGTGTGTGCGCGTGTGTCACCCCCTCCAAACATTGAGGTCTCCCCTGGCTCCAGTAACACCCCTACTGGCCCATCCCAGAAAGCTTTGCTCGAAGCTGCTGGAAAACATATTAGCTAGCTAGCCTAGCGGTGCTGCAGCCAGGCCTGGCCTGCCATCAGCAGCACATCTGTCTTCGATCAGCCCCAGGATTTCAGAATATTTCACCCAACAACCGCCGTGGCCCATGCTTGATAAATGTTTTTCGCCGGGATTCCTCGGGCCATTTAAGTTTGTCAGAGAGGACATGCTGTTGATGATGACCTCACGATAAGTGTTACCTCGCTGTTAGAGACAGTGTGGTGACAGTATGCTGTGTTGCAGTGTGTGACCCTTAGAACGGTAACGGAGCCCATACTTAATGTTCCTTTGGTTTTTGATTGAGGTTTCGAGTTCTTATTTGATTCCATGTAAGGCAAAGGTAGGAAAATAGCCTGACCACTTATTGGTGTTTTAACATAGGATGTTATRGCTAAGTTGTCACACTTTACCGGGTTGAAAATAAGTTGGAAAGGAAGGAATTCAATGCATAGTTGTATACCAGAGCGAGGGAGAGATTTASAGAATGAGAGAGAGAGAAAGGAGGATGTGGAAGGAGAGGAATGTGAGTTATGCGCCAAAGTGCAGACTACTGTTCTGCAATGAGGTTCCTCTCTTCTCGCTCTTCTTCTCTCTCCCGCTCTCCTCTTTCTCCGCCTCTCTCTCGCTCTCTCCTTCGCGCGCTCTCTCCTGTAGTGGAGAGAGAGCGAGAGGAGGAGAGGAGTAGAATAGTAAGGGGTAGAATGAGATGTGATTTGTGAGAGAGAGAGGTGTGATTGGATGTGGAGGAAAGGGAGAGGAAGTAAATGAAAGAGAGTAATGGAGAAGAGTAGAAAGATGGCGAGATGAATTCATTTGAATCCGATAATCATAGAGACTGTGAGAAGACAGACTAGGCCACTGCTAGTGGTTTGGTGGTCGGCAGGATAGAAAAATAACCGTTAGAATAGAGAAAATGAATTAATTTCTATGATCGGATGGAGTGGCATTTACCTGCTGTTCTGTCAACGCAGCACCGACCCGTTTATATTTGACTGGCTGGTTGCTGGTTCCAAGACTGCTAGACATGTCTCATACATCCACATTGCTGTGGTCTGCCCTCAGCCACACTGTCTGTCTCACATGTATGTTCCTGACTAAACTTCTCTGTTTCTGCAGCATTACGTCAATGTCTGCGTTATATTTATCAAGCGAGTCGTTTATATTTGGTGTGCAATGGGGCGTCGAACTTACCTGGTGAAATGAAGGTGAGCGAATGAATAAAATAACTGTCTTTATAAGCGATCTTTATATATTTGAAGTTTTATGTTTTGTTTGTATCACAGTGTGTGGCATATAGACACCTTTTTATGTCACTTAAATTCTGTAAACGTCATGTCTGTAAACAGAGCGTTATATTGTCAAGGCCTTTGGATGGGTCTTTATGTATTTTTAGTCTGTCATGTTTTGTTTGTGTCTTTGTGGCTTATAGGCATATTTTATGTAGCCTAAATACTATAAACATCCTGTCTGTAAGCAGAGTGTTATTGTCAGTGTCTATGGGGGCTCTGTGTGAGTGTGAGACAGGGAGGCAGCCCCAGGCTTGTGAAAGCTACCTTTGTGGTGCTAGGGTAGTGATTGGCTGACATCCTATTCCCTATATAGTGCAATACTTCCCTTGTRTTCCCTTAGGGAGAACTWGGCCATCCCTTCCCATCCATTGCCAATAAGAATGTCTCCCCTCCTTTCCGGAGCCAGGGTAGATGATTGGTGATTGAGGGTTGAGCTCCAGCGCCACAAACACACACTCCTTTGTGGGTAGTAGTCAGCACGGCAGTGCCGCTTGGACGACCTTTGGCGGGCCTTCTCCCCACTGTTTAGGCGACGTGTAAAGGGCCGGGGAGAGGGAGGTTATACCTAGGTAGTACTTCCAGTGCCCGGCTCAATAAAGGAGCTTTTGATTCGCTGGGACCTCGGTACCAAACCTGTGCCAACTTCATGATCGTGACCGCTTTAGTCCAGTGAATCCTGTTCTGGCATCGCTCGCTCTCTCCTCGCCTTGTTCTTCTACCTTGGAATAACAATAATACTCCTAGATTGAATTTGAAAGTTTGTCTTTCTACCCGGATAGTTGTATTTCATCGAGGCTCGTCACAGAAAGGAACCCTCGACTCTTTCCCCTTGTGTGTCTCCGCGCCAGAGTGATTTTCGACTGAGCCGCACTTGTACTTCTATATTTACAGTTAGAAATATGCCGAGGTCATTCCGAATCGGGAACCCGAGACGGCTAACTATACCGACATTTATTTTTAATTACCCTGCGCGCCCTCGACGAAAATGCTCAAATTATGTTTTATTATATGGTTCAAGGGCTTCCCAACCCGAGCCAAGAGAAACTCATTCTATTTTGTTTAAGGACCTATTTTCCGTGTGTGTGTGTTCCTAGGGGTTTTCAGCCCTGCGAGCCGAGCCTTACCCTCACTTTGACATGGAAGGGCCTCGACACTGCCAATAAAATAAATACCAGCTGACTTGATTATACAGGGATACGGACCGGCGGAACACTGGGCCCATTTTACTTTGGAGAACGCCAAATATAACACGCTTTTTCTTTTTTCCACCCCTGAAGAATGAGGGAGTGACAGGGTGAATGAGGGTGTGTGTGTGTGTGTGTGAGAGAGAGTGGGTGTTTGGGTGGCTATGTTCTGTTCTGCCTGTGGCCTCCCCTCTCAGACACAGGTTTAAAGAACTTCCTCTCTGTGAACCACCATTGCTTGGCCGCAACTGTACTGCTACTGCACAGTAGGTCCTTTTATTAGGGACTCCGTCTTCTGTACAGTACTGTCCTGTTGGAAACTCTGGCCCTTTTTGGGGGGGGTGAATTGTGTTTTTACGAGGCCCACCCAGGCGTGTAACCATCCCGTACGGGCATAGATTGACGTGGGTACAGAGCCAGGGCAGCGGTGGCCCCAGCCGCAGTTAGCCAGGGGCAGGGTYGCAGAGGGCACCAACGAAGGCGCCAGTTTCACTTTGAAGGCACTATGAGGCTTTAAAGAGGAAACGGAGGTGTCTTACAAAGCGAAGGCTGCGTATTTAATTAGTCTGCCAGCACCTAAAATGAGAGGGAAGGAGAGAATGAGGTGGCGGAGGGCAAAAGGCACAGACAGACCACAACTCCCTCTGTCTACAACGAGCTGAGATATATGCACTTTTAACACCGTATTCTCCACAAACAATACTCAATAGAGAGAGAGAAAGATGGTGTTAATCATTTCATTCCATGTGTTACAATTGTTTTGTTTGATTTCATATTGCAATCTTGTACTGTTTAACATTGAGCATTTCTGCTTGTCTCCCTCCCCAGTAGTCGTCAGTCGAACCAGTTGAAGGAGCAGCAGCCCCCCCCGCAGGTCCCGGTGTTGTCCCCGGCCCAGCTCCCCGAGGAGGCCGAGTGCCTCACCGTGCCCAAGTACAAGAGGGACCTGGTCCAGAAGCTCAAGATCCTCCGGCAGGAGCTGTCCAATCAGCAGCCCCAGGCAGGACACTGTCGCATCGAGGTCTGCCGCGAGGAGATCTTTGAGGTAAACTGAGGGACCCTGTGTGAAAACCCTGTCCAAGTGTGTGTGTGTGTGTGATTGATGGCTTAATTTATACTGTATCGTAATGGATTGCATTTGCATGTATATAGGTAGTGCTTTACGTTGAGTGGCGTAACTCACTCATCCACCACAAATCAAGCATACATTTTAAAGTAGGCTGCACACACCTTGCTAATATTGAGATGCAGACTTTGTCATGGAAAGAGCAGGTGCTCTTAATGTTTTGTACACACACTAATGCATACATGTAAAAATGACACATGCAATAGTACTGTGCATGCCCATAAAACCCAAACAAGCGCTTTATACTGAAAATATTTATAAACATACTATAACACACTCTGTTACAAGTTTACAAATATGCACACCCGTACGATTTATAGGTGGCTTTGCATCCATTTACAGTCTGCAAGAGAAGGCCTACGACAACTGAGCGGTAATACCCCCAAATTTGTTACGATTCGCCGTGAAAAAAGCCCCTTCAAACACCACAGTTTCCTCTTTCTTTCTCCTCCTCCAATCATCTGTTCTTCCACGGCAAGGCATTCTTTCAGGATGATTTCAGCAGTTAAAAGTAGGGGGAAGAAGGAGAGAGGGGGGGGGCCTAGTGGCAAGTTTTTGGGACGGACATCTTTCGGCGGTACAATTTGAGCAAAGAAAAAAAGATGACTTCATCCTCGGGACGTGACAGCAAGGGGGGAAARGATGTGCGAGAAAGCAGAGRGCGCGTGTGTGTGTGTGCGCGCCCTGCCTGCGATTGACTCTGGTTTTCAACAGGGACTGATGGCATTGTTCGCCGCTGACCAGTGCACTGTAATTTCCTAACTAATAACCCTTGCTTCACTCTCCTGCTTCTCCTCGAGCCTGCTTCCCGTGCTTTGCTGCGTTCCCGGTTGCAACACTCCTCACAGCTCTGTGCTGTGGTGGCAGGAGTTTGTTTTTGATGGCAGCCTTCCTGAGTTACTCTGGACCCTGATAGAGAAAATAGGGAGTGAGTGAGCGAGAGAGAAGGCCCTTACGTAATGTAAAGGGAGCTAGTGCACATGAAGCCCTCTCACACATACACTCTCTTGCCCAGGCACAGATGTCATGGTGTTGGTGCTGCTGGTTTCTACCAGGCACCACTAGGTCCTAGTCTACCAGGAGAGAGAGAGAACGAGAAAGAGGAGAGGAGTGCAGCGCTGTCAAACCGTTCTGGATGGTGAATTGACTAATCTGAGGGAGTATTATGACAATGGTAAATTGTCGACCGCATATTGTTGTACTCTCTGCCCCACTTAAAAAAAACAGACTTTACTTTACATGATCAGTGGTGGAATTCGAATTCGGAACATTGTAATCCACTGTTGCTCTTACTGCTGCATAAAACAACAAGCGCTGTTTAGAACAGAAACAGCATGATTGAGGGTCAAGTTGAATGGCCTGCAAGTTGGCACATCTTAAGATTAGGGGTGTATTCCTTAGTGCAAACCGTAGCAATGTTTTGCAACAAAAACAAGTTTCTATTGGACTGGTTCAGGTAGGTTCCTCCCCGTTTGGTTCCATTTGTTTCCTAGTGAATACACCCAAGGTTAACATACCCATGTTCTCGTTTGTTGTGTTGCAGGAGTCGTACCGCCAGGTGATGAAGATGCGTCCCAAGGACCTGTGGAAGAGATTGATGGTCAAGTTCAGAGGAGAGGAGGGCCTGGACTACGGAGGAGTGGCCAGGTACTGCAGTCATCCACACCTCCAGGCTAAAACACTGTTTAATAATACCATGAGGTCAACCAAAAATTCTGCCTTTTCAAAATATTTTATTTTCCTCATAGGACAGTAGTCCAGAAAGAAACAACCACTGTGGAAATTCACATTTCAAAAAGCTTGATACATCAAACAGAATATTTTTGGAGGCATGTGGCCACATGCAACCCCCCAAAAATGTGTTTTTATTATGCCGGTGTCACGTGACTAACAAGATGTCTGTCTGTCGTACAGGGAGTGGCTGTACCTGCTGTCCCATGAGATGTTGAACCCCTACTACGGCCTGTTCCAGTACTCCAGAGACGACATCTACACCCTGCAGATCAACCCAGACAGCGCCGTCAACCCGGTGAGAGAGAGAACTAGAGGAATCAATGGATACATCGGGAGAGACACATAATAACAGAGAGGAGGAAGGAGAACGAGCCACCAACAGAATTCCTAAGAGATGGAGGTTCTTGTAGACTGAAGGAGGTGGAGGAGTAGACATGGGGAGAATCTCAATTACGTTTTCTGGATTCCTCGTGTCCTCTCACCACCTTCTCAAGCCCATTGGATGAGAAAGTCAGAGGGGAGGGACCTCGGTATAATAATGATGATAAGCTACATTTATATCACGCTTTTCTCTACAACCCAATAGTGACCACACTCGCACACGTCAATAACCCAAAAATATGCATCGATGGCCAACCTCAATACTCATCTCTCCTTTCCTTTCCTCCAGGAGCACCTGTCCTACTTCCACTTTGTGGGTCGTATCATGGGCATGGCGGTGTTCCACGGCCACTACATAGACGGGGGCTTCACCCTGCCCTTCTACAAACAGCTGCTGGGGAAACCCATCACCCTGGACGACATGGAGTCAGTGGACCCAGACCTCCACAACAGCCTGGTCTGGATCCTGTGAGTAGGAGACACCGACACGTACAGGGGCTCTAACGCATGACCACTTTGGTCACATATGCTCCTAATTATTTTGCTGTGCGACTTGGAATTTAAATTTGGGAGCACCAGTGCGCCTTGAAGAAAAAAAAACACTGGCAGATGATAATTGTTGTAATGATTCACTGTACCGCTGTTTCCGAGTGCCCTAGAGAGAAAAAAACGTTGTCTCTAGCYCAAACTGTTCAAAAGCTGTGACCCACATTACCAGCTCTCTGTTTTTCCTTCTATTGCTCATTTGGTGCTGCAGCTGGAAGCATCTCCAGTGACGGGACGCATTTTACGTTCATAAACCGTGGGCCGTTCTAAAACGACTTGTTCAGTCATGTTACCTCATTAGCTAGCTAGCGAACAACCTGTTAACTTTACCAGTATGTCCAAACATTTGGGGGCACAGAAAGAATGGAAAAGAGAGAGCTTCTTCAGGTGATCAATGAARGAATGACTGATTTGCATGGTGTCACTCAGAACGTCACTGACATTCTTAGAGAGACAGTGTACAATTTTCAATGTAATGCATCTCAGTTAGAAACGGTGCTTTTTACGCAATGTAAAAACCTGATATTCTACACATTACTTTGCCATTTCAATGACTGGGATTCATATCAACATTTTAGCTTTGATAATAAACAAATAGATTTACAGGGTTACATGTTAGTTTCAAGGGCACAACGTGCTTCAAAACTAGCTAGAATTTATATAGGTCCAATAAAGGCTGCACCAGAGTCCAAAGGTGGCGAGCTACACCACTCCAGCCCACTCTTGGCATTGCGCATGGTGATCTTAGGCTTGTGTGTGGCTGCTCTGCCGTGGAAACCCGTTTCACGAAGCTCCCGACGAACAGTTCTTGTGCTGACGTTGACGTTGCTTTAGAGGCAGTTTGGAACACGGTAGTGACAGACGATTTTTACGCTCTGTGTGCTTCAGCACTCTGTGGTCCCGCTCAGTGAGCTTGTTGCTCCTAGATGTTTCCACTTCACAATAACAGCACTTACAGTTGACCCGGGCAGCTCTAGCAGGGCAGAAATTTGACAAACTAACTTGTTGGAAAGGTGGCATCCTATGACGGTGCCACGTTGAATGTCACTGAGCTCTTCAGTAATGCCATTCTACTGCCAATGTCTTTCTATGGAGATTGCACGGCTGTGTGATCGATTTTATAAACCTGTCAGCAACGGGTGTGGCTGACATAGCTGAATCCACTAATTTGAAGGGGTGTCCTCATACCTTTGTGTGTATAGGCCTGGACACATACACAGCGTTGATACATACATCTACACACAGATGCATGCTTGTACACAGACACAATTATACACAATTGAACTCACGTGAACACCCGGAGACATACATGCTGTACAAGCACAGCCACACATATTAATACACACAGGATAGCATGTGTAATGTTGGTGTTTGCACGTATATACAAACGCCAACCTTGAGCTGACATGTTGGTTGTTCTGTGTCCATGAAATGCCACTAAAACAACCCCACCATGAACCAACTACTCTCCCGTCAACACTAGCGCCCTCTGTTGACAAGACAGCCTAAAACGTCTGACTACTAACTAACATTTCCGTGTTCTCCGCCCTCCAGGGACAATGACATCACGGGGGTGCTGGACCATACGTTCTGTGTGGAGCACAATGCCTACGGAGAGATCATCCAGCACGAACTGAAGCCCAACGGCAAGACTGTCTCTGTCTCCGAGGACACCAAGAAGGAGTATGTCAGGTACGGAGGAGACCGCCGCCTGGGTCCCACGCACGCGCATACACACAGCCAACACGATACACACACACGGCCGTGCGGCCGACACGATACACACACGCGCGCGCGGCCGACACGATACACACGTCTCAAGTATACCTTGTGATGGAGTGACGTCGTTCCTCTGACAACCAATGGGGTTCATTTTTTAAATTTGATTTGATTGAACCTTCATTTATCCAGGTTGGTCTCATTGATACAATCTATTTTTCAAGAGAGACCTGGTCCGACCAAGACAGCAGCTGCATGCCAGCCAGTCAGCACCACAGGAGTCTCTTCCCCTGTCCGTAACTGAAGTTCCATGTGTCTGGGACGTAGGGGATATGAGGGTTAAGAGGAATAATTCCTCTGGTGAGCTGGTTTTTGCGTCACTGATTATTTGGACAAATCACCATTAAGCGGAGATGGTTGTTACCTGGCGTCTTTCGAATTTCGGGAAAGATGGCCGGGGATTTAAAAAGACTTCGCCTCTCGCACTAGGCCAAATCTCAACCCCCCCCCCCCCAGAACAAATCTGAATTTGGTTTCTGTCTACCAAGATTACCAGCACAGCAAAAAGACTTATCCCCCAGCCCTGGTTTTGGTTGAACTGCTGTGGGGTTTCACATGTTGCAATGTTGTATGGACTTATATTGACTTAAGTCTTACCTTCTCTCTCTCTATAGGACTGTATGTGAACTGGAGGTTCCTCCACGGCATCGAGGCTCAGTTCCTGGCCCTGCAGAAGGGCTTCAACGAGGTCATCCCCAGCACCTGCTCAAGTCCTTTGACGAGAAGGAACTAGAGGTATGTAGACAGTTGCATATAACATGGTTTAGGAAGAAATTATTCACTTACTAGAAACATGACATCATTTCTCAAGAGCATATATCTTTGTGTGGGAATCCTGAATGGGGGGGGGGGGTTCCAAGATGAATCTGAGACTGGGATGTACTTTTTAAATTACATGAAAGGTGACAGCTACCATACTATTTCCCATGAATATACACCCCTTCAAACCATCTAATCAACTATTTTCTTCCCTCTCCTCCCTACCCCAGTTGATAGTGTGTGGCCTGGGGAAGATCGACATAGCAGACTGGAAGAGCAACACGCGCCTGAAGCACTGCCCACGGACAGCAACGTGGTCAAGTGGTTCTGGAAGGCCGTGGAGTCCTACGACGAGGAGAGGAGGGCCAGACTGCTGCAGTTTGTTACCGGGTCATCTAGAGTCCCACTGCAGGGATTCAAGGCTTTACAAGGTAAAGTGTTGGGGGGGGGGGGGGGGTGATGGAGAATGGGGTGAATGGTGTTACAGTGCCTTCAGAAAGTATTCATACCCCTTGACTTATTCCGCATTTTGTTGTTACAGCCTGAATTCAAAATTGATTAAATTATATATATTTTTCTCACCCATCTATACACAATACCCCATAATGACAAAGTGATAAGATGTTTTTAGAAATGTTTGCTAAGTTATGGAAAATGAAATAGCTCATTTACATAAGTATTCACACCCCTGAGTCAATACTTTTTGGAGGTATCTTTGGCAGCAATTATAGCTGTGAGTTTTCTGGGTATGTCTCTAAGAGCTTTACACACCTGGATTGTACAATACTTTTTACATTATTTTTTAAATCCTTCAAGCTCTGTCAAGTTGGTTGTTSATCATTGCTAGACAGCCATGTTCAAGTCTAGCCATAGATTTTAAAGCCAATTTAAGTAAGAACTGTTTCTAGGCCACTCAGGAACATTCAATGTCTTCTTGGTAAGCCACTACAGTGTAGATTTGGCCTTGTTTTAGGTTATTGTCTTGCTGAAAGGTGAGTTCATCTCTCAGTATCTGGTAGAAAGCAGACTGAACCAGGTTTTCCTCCAGCATCTTGCCTGTGCATCGGCAAGGACTCCTTAGTCCTWGCTGATTACAAGTATASCCATAACATGATGCAGCCACCACCATTCTTGAAAATATGAAGTGGTACTCAGAAATGTTGGATTTGCCCCAAACATAACGCTTTGTAATCAGGACATAAAGTTAATTTCTTTGCCACATTTTTTGCAGTTTTACTTTAGTGCCTTATTGCAAACAGGATGCATGTTTTGGAATATTTTTATTCTGTACAGGCTTCCTCCTTTTCACTCTGTCAATTAGGTTAATATTGTGGAGTAGCTGCAATGTTGATCCATCCTCAGGTTTCTCTTATCACAGCCATTAAAGTCTTTAACTGTTTTAAAGTCACCATTGGCCTCATGGTGAAATCCCTGAGCGGTTTCCTTCCTCTCCTGCAACTGAGTTAGGAAGAACGCCTGTATCTTTGTAATGACTGGGTTTATTGATACACCATCCAAAGTGTAATTAATAATTTCACCATGCTCAAAGGGATATTCAATGTCTGCTTTTTTTTWTTTTTACCCATCCACCAATAGGTGCCCTTTGCAAGGCATTGGAAAACCTCCCTGGTCTTTGTGGTTGAATCTGTTTTGAAATTCACTGCTCGACTGAGGAACCTTACAATTARATGTATGTGTGGGGTACAGAGATSAGGTAGTCATTCATACATCATCCATGCAACATATTATGTATGACTTAAGCACATTTTTACGCCTGAACTTATTTAGGCTTGCCATAACAAAGGGGCTGAATACTTATTGACTCAAGACATTTCAGCTTAAATCTTTTATTAATTAGTAAAAATTTCCTCTGACATGGGGTATTGTGTGTAGGCCAGTTACACAAAATCTCAATTGAATCAATTTTAAATTCAGGCTGTAACACAACAAAATGTGTCAAAYGTCAAGGGGTGTGAATTCTTTCTGAAGTCACTAAGAGTGTCATTAGCTTTTAAAACAATTCAATCTCTTTTCTTTTCTTATATTTTGGAGCAGAGTGAGGCTATCGCTCCACTACCCTACCAATTGTGCCTGCAGTGAATAGGATTCACCATCRTCATCGATTGTMTTCATCATTTATCTGCAGATTATRGCCATAAAGCCTACCGCTATGCAYGTTAGGGAGCCAAATGAACGGCTCAGTAAGCCTGTGCTCTAGCACTTCGTGGCTGCATATGAAACACACAAAAGAAAATAAATGAATGTGCCCAGAAATAATAGGCTAAGTGGATTTCGACTCATCGTTACCACATTTATATGGGACGTGCAAATGGACTCATAGACGATGAGAGCATCAGGCGCTCTCCCTCTGTGTAACGTAATTTGACTGCAACCACAGTGTACACAACACAGACACCCAGGTACCCCGGAGGCGGGACAGACAGCAGATTATCAAACGAGCAGGGCTTCCTTGTGACTGACAGGCACTTGTCCTATCAATAGATTGCTAGAATACCTTTTATTACATTTTCTGTCTCGCGAATTGTAAAAAAGAAAAATAAGTAGCTTAATTAATTTAAGTGGAGAAAGTACCGGGCTGAAAGTGATTTTAACTGGTTATATAGCCGACAGGCGACGCTAGTGGAAAACACTGTGAGTCTCTCAGACTGCCTGAGGTGACCCCGTCTTCATGACAGTGTCGTAGACGACCTCAGTGGGTTTGGTTAAATCCAGACAGACAGGAAGCCCTGGGGGAACAGAAGACCTCAGAGTGCAGCTGTGTGTGTTTCTGAGTGTGCGTGTTGGAGAGTTGATCTTTCTGTTCAAGCCGTGCGTGTGCCCGTCTGTCTGTGTGTGTGCGCCTGCGAAAATATACAGTATATAAAATATACACCCAGTGTTGTGTTAAAACAGCAGCCGTGTTTGTTCACGTTCTAAACACTGAGTTCAACTGGTCAACTGTCCTGAACTGTCTGTCTGTGTGTAGAGAAATATAATGATGGACAGCCTGAGAATTGATGCTGACTCTCTTTTTCTGTGTGTGTGTGTGTGTGACCCTCCAGGTGCCGCGGGGCCCAGGCTCTTCACCATCCACCAGATTGATGCCAACACCAACAATCTACCCAAAGCCCACACCTGGTGAGTGCAGTTAAAGTACCACTGCTCCGCTTAGACACACAGATACACACTGCTACTCCATACATTTAACCTTTTTTATACAGGTTAGTCAATTAACAACATATTCTTAATTACAATGGCCTGTCAATGAGGCGAAGACATGCTATGAAAAGGGTGTCCAATCCCCCAACTCGTATGATATTACCGGTTTTAAATGCATGTCCAAATCCAATGTTAATGTTTTGTATGTAGAACAGTTTAAAGATAGAATTATCACAGTGAATTATTGAAATGTTTGTTGGCGTCAATTCATCCCGTGAGGGATGGCTCGCCAACTGGTGATTTGACAGAAATTAAATGTCATTCATTCATCGATAGGGAAAGAAAGGTGCTTCAAAACTGTCCACTCAAACTAAAAATGTACTTTTCTCTCCCCCTCTGCCCTTTCCCTCTCTGTCCAGCTTTAACCGGATTGACGTTCCCGCCTACGAGCACTATGACAAGCTGTACGACAAGCTGCTGACAGCCATCGAGGAGACGTGTGGCTTTGCGGTGGAATGAGTGACACATCAGTGGGGAAGTGTGTGTGTGTGTGTCAGCGTGTGTGTATTTTGTGCGGTCAGCGCAGCAAGACTATAGACTCTGCTGTCACCACGGGAACCCTGCAACGTTCAGGCACGCCCATGAGGATTGTGACCACACCCCTTTCCGGTGCCCAGTCCCCCAGGACAATATGGAGACCGACTGAGAGGCAGACCACACGGGAGCACTCTCCTCTCTCACCGCATCCTTTTTTAGAAATATCACTTTTTCAGCTGCTACAGACGAGTGACGATTACTGACCTTGAAACCCTGCGAGAATGACAGCTTTTATTTCGTTTTTTCGTTTTCTTTTTGTAATAGCTTGTATGTCATTATAACGGTGAAATCCACAGAACCAGTTTTGTGTTGGACCAGGAGTTTTTCTTAACCGAAGAAAACTCTGGTCCCTAGTATGTGCGTTCCGTGAAAGCACATTTCTTTTGTTGTGGGTCGTCTGGTGCGATCGAATACCAAGGTCCAGACTGCAACGAGAGTATTTTAGAGAAGGTATGTTGGCTTTGGWCTGGGAGAGAGAAATATGAAGGTCCACGCTGAGTAGATGACTAGGGCCAGGGGGGGGTGGTTTCCTGACCATGAGCTAACCAGGAGAAACTAGGTCTTACTGATGACCAATAGTCTCACACAGCTAACTTCCTGCCACCTCTTGACATCAAAAGCTAATGGACATGCTAACCTGAACACCTAACCCCGTCCAGCTACACAGAGTAGACATGTTGCGCTTTAGTGAAAGTCTGAGTTGAACTTAACGCTAAACATCATTATAGCACACTGTACCTATAAATCACACCATTGAAATTCCTTATCAAATGCRCAAAGTGGGTCGTTGTCTAGTGAGTGGAACTCTGTCCCAGGGACCAGGCTAGTTGAAGGCAATTCAAGGAAGATGTCGGTGTTTTCAGAGTGACATCCAACCTAAGATGGCAAGATGTTTTTTCTCTCTCCCGTTGCCACTCTAGAGCACTTTACAAACGGAATGGCGACAAAGGACGTGCTTTCTTCATATTAAGTTAAAATTAATATTCCACATTTTATTCCAACCATACAGCATTCAACGGAAATATACAGATAAAAAAAAGTATATCTACCTGTAATTTTGAGTATATATGTGTACAAATACATACCTATTTTGTATATGGCTTGTTCCTCTTCCTATTAATTTACTTGCTAGCATGTTGGTGTTATCACAGACCTCTGTATTCTCAGGTGAAGTCATCTTTCTTTGTGAGGCTGACTTGTGAAAGGGGGGAGTATCTTCTGGTTATGGAAGCCGTTGTCAGGTCAAACCCGTGACCCTCTCCTTGAATGAGAGCTGAGTGCATAACCTTTAACCTTTTGGCCACTAAGAGACTGAGGTTGGGACTAGAGCGCTCTCCCTACTAAAGGGTTTTGTCTAAAAGGGATACAGCTTTTGTCAAAATGGACGTTTCGTAGGTTTAACGTAGCAGGTTATGAGAATTAGGTCAAGGTTAGGGTTAGCTAAAATGCATAGAAAAATCACCGTTTGACATGCTGTATACCATCTAGACATGACCCTAATAGAGCCTCTACCACAACCCTTGCATGAATGGACTTTTTTTTAAACAATATTTATTTGCTATTATTTTGTCCCTTCTGAGCAAAATGTGTGTTGACATGCGAAAAAGTTCTGTTGAATGTTTTTTTTTAATGCTGCCTGTTTAATAGCAATGGACGTGGACTATGACCATGGACTGTATTCACCTGCGTACATGCAAAATAAAATAAACCCAGTCCCAGTGTGTTCAACGGTGAAGCAGATTCTCTTCAGATAGACAATTATCAAGTATCCTGAAATTGTGCTTTTGTACAGTATAAGATATTGTTCATGTGGTGGATCACAAGCAACCTTTTTTAAATTTTACAGAAAATGAATAAAATGCATAAAAAAACAAGACATTTTTGCACACGCAGACTTGTGTTGCCGTTTATAATCAGCAACTTCCATCTATTTACTAAATAGTTAATGGACTGATTGACTTCTTATGTAGATATATACGCGTATAGATATGCACACATAAAGCTCATATGCACACACACAGTACTGTTTTCTGCTATCTACGTCTAACCATAATTGACTTTCACTCAGTCTTATGAGGTGGAGTTGTTTCTGGATAATAGATCAGACAATATGGACTGTTGCTTCTCGTAGCATGCTTTGCCAGCCGAGCCCTGCGACTTTTAGTCGCTGACCGGTGCAATTTCTCACATGGTGTAAAACCCACTTTCCTTTATTCTATGTGTATGTAAGTATTGTGTGTGTAAATTAGTTTTCTTCTGATTAAATTTGCTTAACTTTTGTCTGAAATTGTAACATGTTTTTATTTCTCATTTTTCAGTCTGTTGTATTTATTAGTGTGTTCATAGTTTTTTCACATCAGCTGCTCTGTGAGCTTCAACTGACACTGTAAATAAGAAAAATAAAAGCGGAAATTATAAACCTCTTGTACCCTTGCAGAAAACAAGCAATAAACTCTATGCTGTTTGAAACTCACAGCATAATGTTTCATAGAATGAAGTGCTTTTTTTCTTTCCTAGGTCTCATAAAATGAAGGGAATTGGTAAGACAAGTTGCACACAATTTGAGGGTCAATTATTTACCATGTAGGCTCTCAATTTCAAAATCATTCTCATCTCCCATTCATCTGCCATGATTTGAAAAGACTTGACAGGTGAAAACAATGGAGTGGAAGGTCTTTAAGATTGCTTTCACCAGGGCTCATTTCCCAAAAGCATCATGAACTTAGCCTTAACATGCTTTTGGGAAACGGCCCTGGTCAGTTCAGACCGGTGCACTGTACCAGGGACCGATCAGCTACCAGTGTGGTCCCTGGAACGAGTGGCCTTGACACTGACAAGTGATGTTCTCACACCTACATAATGTCTGTTCATATAGGGGAAATTCAGACTTGAGATTAGCGTGGGTAAAATGAACTTTATTCCTATTTTAATGCACTTTTCTTTCTATGGTATTCTAATCTTGAACTTAAGCATGGGGGAAATGCCAGTGAAAGCAAGGTAGGCATTTAGGTTGGAGATTTTTTTAAATGGAGGTGTGGCTGCTTGTCCATATTCTGAAGACTTAATTCCACCACCTTTATACGCAACCATGAATAAGGTCAAGAGAACTTGCCGGTTTCAAGTGGAAAAATCGACTTATTTTTCGGATATAAATGACAATCTCCATGTCCTAATTAAATCAACTGATATAAGACCTATGGATAAGGGGATTGTAAATATAGGATAAATGACCATTGTTATAGATCTATTTTACTTGGAGATTAATGTGAATCTAGTCATGGCAGGAGACTGACATGACAGGCAGGGCTATTTATGCCCCTTTCCTACAGTGGAGTATGAAATGCTGTGTCATTATGCAGAATCTTTATTGTATGTTGTAGGTACCACCCCAAAGCCGTAAACACGGGCACCCTCATAGATATCATCCTAACCAACTTGCCCTCTAAATACACCTCTGCTGTTTTCAACCAAGATCCCAGCGATCACTGCCTCATTGCCTGCATCCGTAATGGGTCAGCGGTCAAACGACCTCCACTCATCACTGTCAAACGCTCCCTGAAACACTTCAGCGAGTAGGCCTTTCTAATCGACCTGGCCCGGGTATCCTGGAAGGATATTGATCTCGTCCCGTCAGTAGAGGATGCCTGGTTATTTTTTTTTAAATGCCTTCCTCACCATATTAAATAAGCATGTCCCATTCAAGAAATTTAGAACCAGGAACAGATATAGCCCTTGGTTCTCTCCAGACCTGACTGCCCTTAACCAACACAAAAACATCCTATGGCGTTCTGCATTAGCATCGAACAGCCCCTGTGATATGCAACTTTTCAGGGAAGCTAGAAACCAATATACACAGACAGTTAGAAAAGCCAAGGCTAGCTTTTTCAAGCAGAAATTTGCTTCCTGCAACACAAACTCAAAAAAGTTCTGGGACACTGTAAAGTCCATGGAGAATAAGAACACCTCCTCCCAGCTGCCCACTGCACTGAGGATAGGGAACACTGTCACCACCGATAAATCCACTATAATTGAGAATTTCAATAAGCATTTTTCTACGGCTGGCCATGCTTATGACCTGGCTACCCCTACCCCGGTCAACAGCACTACACCACCCCCACAGCAACTCGCCCACGCCTTCCCCATTTCTCCTTCTCCCAAATCCAGTCAGCTGATGTTCTGAAAGAGCTGCAAAATCTGGACCCCTACAAATCAGCCGGGCTAGACAATCTGGACCCTTTCTTTCTAAAATGATCTGCCGAAATTGTTGCAACCCCTATTACTAGCCTGTTCAACCTCTCTTTCGTGTCGTCTGAGATTTCCAAAGATTGGAAAGCAGCTGCGGTCATCCCCTTCTTCAAAGGGGGGGACACTCTTGACCCAAACTGCTACAGACCTATATCTATCCTACCCTGCCTTTTTCTAAGGTCTTTGAAAGCCAAGTCAACAAACAGATCACCGACCATTTCGAATCCCACCATAACTTCTTCACTATGCAATCTGGTTTCAGAGCTGGTCATGGGTGCACCTCAGCCACGCTCAAGGTCCTAAACGATATCTTAACCGCCATCGATAAGTAAACAATACTGTGCAGCCGTATTCATTGACCTGGCCAAGGCTTTCGACTCTGTCAATCACCACATCCTCATCGGCAGACTCGATAGCCTTGGTTTCTCAAATGATTGCCTCGCCTGGTTCAKCAACTACTTCTCRGATAGAGTTCAGTGTGTSAWATCYGAGGGCCTGTTGTCCYYGCCTCTGGCAGTCTCTATGGGGGTGCCATAGGGTTCAATTCTTGGGCCGACTCTTCTCTGTATACATCAATGATGTCGCTCTTGCTGCTGGTGAGTCTCTGATCCACCTCTACGCAGACGACACCATTCTGTATAGTTCTGGCCATTCTTTGGACACTGTGTTAACAACCCTCCAGACGAGCTTCAATGCCATACAACTCTCCTTCCGTGGCCTCCGATTGCTCTTAAATACAAGTAAAACTAAATGCATGCTCTTCAACCGATCGCTGCCTGCACCTGCCCGCCCGTCCAACATCACTACTCTGGACGGTTCTGACTTAGAATATGTGGACAACTACAAATACCTAGGTGTCTGGTTAGACTGTAAACTTTCCTTCCAGACTCACATCAAAAGTTAAATCTAGAATTGGCTTCCTATTTCGCAACAAAGCATCCTTCACTCATGCTGCCAAACATACCCTTGTAAAACTGACCATCCTACCGATCCTCGACTTCGGCGATGTCATTTACAAAATAGCCTCCAATACCCTACTCAATAAATTGGATGCAGTCTATCACAGTGCCATCTGTTTTGTCACCAAAGCCCCATATACTACCTACCACTGCAACCTGTACGCTCTCGTTGGCTGGCCCTCGCTTCATACTCGTCGCCAAACCCACTGGCTCCAGGTCATCTACAAGACCCTGCTAGGTAAAGTCCCCCCTTATCTCAGCTCGCTGGTCACCATAGCAGCATCCACCTGTAGCACGCGCTCCAGCAGGTATATCTCTCTGGTCACCCCCAAAACCAATTCTTCCTTTGGCCGCCTCTCCTTCCAGTTCTCTGCTGCCAATGACTGGAACGAACTACAACAATCTCAAACTGGAAACACTTATCTCCCTCACTAGCTTTAAGCACCAGCTGTCAGAGCAGCTCACAGATTACTGCACCTGTACATAGCCCATCTATAACTTAGCCCAAACAACTACCTCTCCCCCTACTGTATTTATTTATCTATTTTGCTCCTTTGCACCCCATTATTTCTATCTCTACTTTGCACATTCTTCCACTGCAAATCTACCATTCCAGTGTTTTACTTGCGATATTGTATTTACTTCGCCACCATGGCCTTTTTTTTGCCTTCACCTCTCTTATCTCACCTCATTTGCTCACATTGTCTATAGACTTATTTTTCTACTGTATTATTGACTGTGTTTGTTTTACTCCATGTGTAACTCTGTGTTGTTGTATGTGTCGAACTGCTTCAGGTCGCAATTGTAAATGAGGACTTGTTCTCAACTTGCCTACCTGGTTAAATACAGGTGAAATAAAAATAAATAGATAAAATAAAGTATGGCCTTGTAATTTGTAGGGATTGAGACGTAAACCAAATTGGATGACAAGGAAAGTCGCGTCAAATGTAACCTTTTGTGCTCCCTAGAATGTTTTAATCATATTACTTTTCCTGTTACCTTCAATTTAATTTGTAGACATTAGCATATGTTAAATATTCTAAGCCACAATCGGTAGTGACCATAAGTAATAACCTGGTAGGGCAATATTTTAACAGACAGTTTAGTGTTTGTTCCCTACATATGTATCATTCCATTACATCATTTGATTTAACAAATCCAAATTGTAGTAAAAATCAAATCGGGACCTATAGGCTTATTAATCATTATGGCGCTCAAACTGTTACTTTGAAGACTTTGCACTTGCCATCACAGTTTCATGATCAATGCAGGCAATTATGGTATATGTATTATACCCTACTAATTCTCTATATTATATAGGCAATAGACTTCCAACATTACCATGGATGAACTGAATGTGGCAACATTCAGAATGAATCAAACCACCTTGTGCCTTAAGGCTATTTTTCCATGAAATAAATAATGGGTACTGAACAGAGACAAATATGCATATGATTTCATGGCCATCTTTCTATATTCTGAACCATTCTCCATAGTCTACATTCAAGGCTTGCGCTGATCAAACTCAAATGAAAAGATAACTTACTTAAAGGGATAGTTTTAGAGAAATAGAAAATCAAATCCCATGGGGTTTAATTCAAATGTATTCAGTGTGCCCTCTGGAACCACGCCCACAACCCACCTTATACGCCTCCATACGTACGTCTGAATACCAACTACTGAGAAGTGCATAGGGACGGCGTACAATTCCTAATTATGAATCCGCCCCATTCATGCTACTTGGCCTTGTAAACTTAGGATGTCTTTTTAACAGGTCTGATTTGTTTATTAGTATGGTAGTTTAGTGGCAAAGGGAACTTTCAACGCCCTCTGGTGTTCAAAAAGCGTAAAAGGTTAGCTCAATAACCTAAAAACCAGACTAACAGGGCATTTACAGTACATTTAAATAAATCATTCAACATTGTTAAAAACGGTACGGGAGACAAATCCTGCATAGCATTAAAAGGAAGAGGGGAAAAAATCTTGTCCTGGCATGACATTCATAATTAGTGTTGCATCCAATTTTCACAATGGTCCCGTTTGGCTGTGAAAGACAATTTACTAAACTACTCATCTTTACCACATGACAAAATCAAAACGACAGCACACAAAATACACAGTGAGGGAGTCATTTTTTTGTTTTGTTTTTAACATTCTTAAATAATCAAGTATTTAAAACAATCGAGGAGTAGGACTCAGATCCGTGGGTTTTAGAGACTTTAGAGTTTGTTTTTAGCAGCCGAAGGAAAGTTAGCGGTAGGTAGCTATAGATTGCTAGCTCGTTAGCGGGGTCAGTGCTGACAGCTGGTGTTGTACTGGAAGGAAGCCATCTGCACGCGACCCCGTAACCTTTGGACCTCCAGGCCGTGGAAGTAGTCGTCGTCGTCGTCCTGGACGATAATCTTCTGCAGCTCGCCTATCTCCCTCTCCATCTTGGAGCGCAGCTCTCGCTTCATCTTCTGAAGGGCCTGCAGAGAGAAACGCTTTATTATCCTGACCCAATACTGTAGGACGTAGTAGTCACATGCTGAACCCTGAAGAAGTTCACTTGTCAAGTATCTCAAATCTCCCCAAAATTTGCAGACAAAGTACAGGCATATGTAGTAAATTGTGTCTACATTAGCATGCATTTACCTTTTCTTGGGCCTTCTTCCGTACTTGGATATCCTGTCGCTCTATAGCGAGAGTCTCAGCCAACAATGAAAACTGAAAGAGTGCAGAACAGCGTGGAATTAGCTTTCAGCTGTCCCGTTCTTTCAGACGTAGGAACGGAGAAGATCAGGAAGCCGTTTCTTGGTCTTACTCTCCTACTACATCTGTGAGGTACGCGTGCGTGTTAATATGAAAGAGGGTCGTGTGTTGGTCCTACCTGGTCCTTGTAATAGTTCTCCATAGACTGGATCTGGTCTCTGTGTTTGTTCTGGTGCTCCTGGCGCTGCTCCTTGGCGTAGGCCCTCTGCTCTCGGAGACGAGCCTTCTGCACCTCCAAGCCCTCCTCAAACACCTGCTTAAACATCTGGAACACAACACACACATAGTGTTATACAGCCAATTAATAACCACTAAACAAACCACCGTATCGTTACATGTGTTTGTATAGTCATTGTGTTCATGACCTGTTTACTTTTGACTTTATTTTACAATAGAACTTATTACATGACAATTGTGTAAAATCTTCCCTTCAAAAAATACATGGATGGAGAATGGAAAGTACTGTGAAGCGTTGAAACATGAAATTCTAGGAGCATCTAAACCGTGTTGGGTATCGAGGCGTAGCATGGCGTCACTAACTGACCCTCTCCTCTTTCGTGCGGGCCCTCATCATGCGCGCGCGGAGCTGGACGTGGTAGTCACCGTGGTACTTCTTGGCCCGGGCGATCTGCTGCCTCTGCTCCTTCAGACGGTTCTGAGTCGACTTCTGTTGCTGGATACGCTCCTTAAAATCCCTCTGGAGGGGGAGAGGAGCGAGACGGCTGTACAGTTAGAGGGGCTGTTTGTATTATTGCTTGGTGTGTGTGTCTGTGTGTGTGTTTGAGAATGTGTGAGAGACATAAGACTGGTAATATATGTGTGTGTGTGTGTGTGTGTGTGTCTAGCCTACATGTATGCTGAAGCTCGTGCATGTTTTGACCGGCTCACCAGGCGTCTGTTGTGTTCTTGCTCTTTGCGGATGATCTCCCCCAGCAGGTTGTGTCTCCTCTGAGCCTCTTCCACCTGGAGAGAGAAATATTGACGAGTTAACGGGAGGAGATCGAGGTGGAAAGGTTGCAATGGTGAACCCTGGTCTCTGGGGGTCATTATAGGGTCTTCGCCCAATCACAGGCTCCGCACTTAGACATCTGTTTTAACGTTACAGACAGGTAGGAGACTTGCAGAGATCCAACTGGCAAGCCAAGCTAAGCTAAACCCTCCCAGTTCGCCCTGTGGTTTATATGGTGGATAGTGTGTTATAGCGCCCCCACCTGGCTGGTGAGTTTAGTGCGTGGCCCCTGCCTCTGGTTGTCCAGGGAGAGGGAGGCGTTGAGGCGGTCCACCTGGCCCAGCTGCTGCTGCCACATCCTGCCCAGGGCGTGGGGCGAGAGGTGCAGGTGGGGGAACTCCTCCAGGAGCAGGGGGAGCAGGTCGTTGTCCTTCACCTTCACTGGAAAACGGGGGAGAGGGAGAGCGAGAAGCACAAACAGTTAATATAGAGGGACAAATCCATACCGTGAACTTAGACTAATGCGCAAATCCATATCAAGCTCTTTCTCCTAAGGCATATGTATAGGATGGAATAGATAGCCAAGTAGGCATCCTCCATATTAGTTTCACCGAGGCCAATGCTGCGTTTTTAGTTCAGGGCAAATTAAGGAGAGGAAGCCACTTTGTACAGTACTTAGATTAGATTGAGTTGATACTGACTCCAGCTTGGGGGTCTTACTTGGTGGGGCTCTCCTGGTTTTGTCCTGTCGTCTGCGGCCCGGAGTTGGTTGTCTGGTCCTGGGGGAGCGGTGTTGGGCTGCTGTGGTGTACACTTGGGACGGTTTGAGGGCTCGGGGAACATCTCTCAGTATGGCCTCTCTGTATTCCCTCTCCTACAGGGCAGAATCAAACATAGAACGTCTGCTGTAGATAATATTGGGGGGGACAGTCTTTCTATCACAGTCTCTGCCGGAGGGCTACTGTAAACACAGTCACATGGTGTCTAATGCACACACCTCCCCAGGGCTACAATGGGTAGGTCTGATGCAGTTTACACACACACCACTCTCTCTCTCTCTCTCTCTCACCGCCTCCTGTGCTCTGGTTCGTTCCTTGGCCATAGCAGCCCGTTCTCTGTCCTCGTACACTTTCAGCTCCTCCTCATAGGCTTTTTCCAGCTAGAGAGAGATGTGTACACACCAACTACGTTAGACCGTTCAACTTGTCTCTTTTAAAAGGTGACAATCTTTATACTGAATATGGCAATTCCCTCTGACCTGGCTGTGTTTGTGTGGTAGATGGAGTTCTTGTCGGCCCGTACGGGCGGCGTGTCTCTGTGCGACCCCTCCGCTCACCGCCTCTCTCATGGCGCCCTCTAGCTGACCTGAGAGGGAGCGACGGGCCCGGGGAGGGGAGGGGGACAGGGAGCGGGTACAGGGAGCTGTGGGGGCTCGCGGCGTACCTGGGAGAAGGGTCAGAGGTTAAAGGTTAAAGCCYAGGAAATGTTAAAATCATAGAGTTGGTCAATAATGACTTATTATAGTTCTACATTCAGGCGAGTCAACTGTGTTGTTGGAGAGGTGTGGTGCATCTCAGAGTAGGAGTGCTGATCTAGGATCTGCCCATACAAATCGTATTCCTTATGATCTAAAAGGCTAAACTGATCCTAGATCTGAGATGCTGTATGAACACGGCCCCTGATGTGATTGAAGAGGTGGAGTGTATGTACCTGTTGGCCTCCTCGGGGGCCTGCGACACTCCATGACGCTGTCACTGTGGTGGGACTGTTTGTCCTCCTCTTTGACCTCGTCGGGCTCTCCGCTCTCTCCTAGCGCTCTCTTTAACATCTGACGAGTGGAAACACACACGTTAAATCGAGATGTACATTGCTGCGATGCTGGGGGTGACACAATCCCAGGTCCCGACGCCTTAGTTTTTCCCCCACACACACAATTTAATGGTCAGCCGTGGCGCATGCAAAGCGAAAGCACGTCGGGTGGGAAGGTTCTCCCGGTGAACGGGATTGTAAGGCATCCGACACGCGGTTAGACTGCTCCGAACGCGTCCCGTATCCCCGCGATGTAAATATAGCTTGACACACACAGTCACTGGGACTAACCAGTAAGGTCCACAATGACAAGCGCGTCACTCACACGAGTGTACCACTCACCAGGTCCAGCTCCTCTAGGCGTCGGGACAGCTTCTCAGACATGTGGTGCAGCTCCTGTTCTGCCTTCCTGTTTCTCTGTCTACGCCAGGAGAGAGGCTCCTCACAATTCTCCTCCTCTAGTACCCTGCTACTGCTGACCGGAGAGAGGGGGACAGAGAGAGGGAGGGGGAAAGGGGGGCAAAAGGTAGAAAGAGAGGAAGAGCAGAGACAGAAAGGGCGAGGCAGGGAGGTGAATGTTAGATTGAGTGGCAGTGTGTAGGACCTCTGTGTGTAACTAACTTATGTTCATGTACATTGCTTTTCTCGCTATGCATCTACAATGCTATTCTAACCACCTCCCATTGTGTTGTTCTTACCTGATCCCCGTCCGCCCCCTGTGAGCCCGACTGTCCTGCTGCGTGTAGGTCTCTTCCTCAACTTCCTCAGTGTCCAGTGGTGCCCTGTCCTTCAGCTCATCCTGCAGGGTGAGGAAATGAATGTCTGGCTGTGTCCGGAATAGAACCCTCCTGGGCCCCACACTGGTAGGCTATAGAGAAAGAGAGAAATTTGCGAAATATTCAAACAATTTAGTCATGAATTAGCTGTAAATTGGACATGCATTAGCAAATAATTAGATTGGAATTAGGCATGATGTAGACTTGAATTAGTCCTAATTTGAGGCATTGTAACTACAACAGTGTAGAGGGCGAGTGGTTTGTTATGCCTTACCTCCGGCTGCTCCTTGGCCTCCTCTAGCCTGACCTTGGTTTGACTGGACACAGACTTCTCACTCTCGACTACAAATGAAAAGCATGGAGGAGTAAGATCAATCAATCAAATTGATACATGGTTTTGAGGTGCTACACGTTTATTTCTGATGCATTGAACGTTGTGCAAAAATACGTCAGTTCAATGGCTACAGCCGTGCTGTTCAGAGCAGTCCGTTCTGTGTCCTCACCAGGTGAGTGGTTGTGGGCTGGCGAGCGCACTCCATTGGTAACTGTGTCAGCCACTGGCCTTGGGGACTGAGAGAGAGAGAGAGAGAGAGAGAGAGGGTCATTCATTAGTCAGAGAAAAGGGGACAGAGACAAAGGGGTGGATGCATTTCCACTTAGTGGGGGAGGGGGAAGAATTCACACTCAAATCACACTGTGATAAAAGAGAACCCAGCAAGAGTAGGAGTCTCAGAGGCTAGCTAGCGGATGCTAACGACATATCACACAAGAGATGCCTGACGTTAACTACCGCTACCAGTATAAACCATTGAAATACCAGTGTCACGGGTAGTCTAGCGGTTAAGGTCGCTGGTTCGAATCCCCAATCTGTCAATGTGCCCTTGAGAAAGACACCTAATCCTAATTGCGCCTGTAAGTCTGCTAAATGACTAAACTGTAAAGCAATGCTAAGAGAATACAGTAGTAGTAGTAGTACACTGCCTTATTGCAGTGAATTCGAACGAGACACAGAAAGAATAGCAGTAGTGTGTGCAGGTCATTTTGGGTAAAAAAAATGATTTTATTTCATCCATACAACAGCTCCTTACAATCACCCACAATGGTATGTGAGCTCATGGGGTATGGGTATATATAAAAACTTAGCAAATTTTTTTGACGAAAACAAATAACTTCACAGATCTTCATTGTAAAGGGTTTAAACACAGTTTCCCATGCTTGTTCAATGAACCATAAACAATTAATGAACATGCGCCTGTGGAACGGTCGTTAAGACACTAACAACTTACAGACGGTAGGCAATTAAGGTCACAGTTATGAAAACTTAGGACACTAAAGAGGCCTTTCTACTGACTCTGAAAAACACCAAAAGAAAGATGCCCAGGGTCCCTGCTCATCTGCGTGAACGTGCCTTAGGCATGCTGCAAGGAGGTATGAGGACTGCAGATGTGGCCAGGGCAATAGATTGCAATGTCCGTACTGTGAGACGCCTAAGACAGCGCTACAGGGAGACAGGATGGACAGCTGATTGTCCTCGCAGTGGCAGACCACGTGTAACAACACCTGCACAGGATCGGTACATCCGAACATCACACCTGCGGGACAGGTACAGGACGGCAACAACTGCCCAAGTTACACCATCAGTGCTCAGACTGTCCGCAATAGGTTGAGAGAGGCTGTAAGGCAGGTCCTCACCAGACATCACCGGCAACAAAGTCGCCTATGGGCACAAACCCACCGTCGCTGGACCAGACAGGACTGACAAAAAGTGCTCTTTACTGACGAGTCACAGCTTTGTCTCACCAGGGGTGATGGTCAGATTCGCGTTTATCATCGAATGCATGAGCGTTACACCGAGGCCTGTACTCTGAAGCGGGATCGATTTGGAGGTGGAGGGTCCGCCATGGTATGGGGCGGTGTGTCACAGCATCATCGGACTGAGCTTGTTGTCATTGCAGGCAATCTCAACGCTGTGCGTTACAGGGAAGACACCCTCACGTGGTACCCTTCCTGCAGGCTCATCCTGACATGACCCTCCAGCATGACAATGCCACCAGCCATACTGCTTGTTCTGTGCGTGATTTCCTGCAAGACAGGAATGTCAGTGTTCTGCCATGGCCAGCGAAGAGCCCGGATCTCAATCCCATCGAGCACGTCTGGGACCTGTTGGATCGGAGGGTCAGGGCTAGGGCCATTCCCCCCAGAAATGTCTGGGAACTTGCAGGTGCCTTGTTGGAAGAGTGGGGTAACATCTCACAGCAAGAACTGGCAAATCTGGTGTTGTCCATGAGGAGGAGATGCACTGCAGTACTTAATGCAGCTGGTGGCCACACCAGATACTGATTGTTACTTTTGATTTTGACCCCCCCTTTGTTCAGGGAAACATTATTCAATTTCTGTTAGTCACATGTCTGTGGAACTTGTTCAGTTTGTGTCTCAGTTGTTGAATCTTGTTATGTACATAAAAATATTTACACATGTTAAGTTTGCTGAAAATAAATGCAGTTGACAGTGAGAGGACGTTTCTTTTTTTGCTGAGATGGATATATCTATCTATCTATATCCTGACTAACTGACTGGGCCTAGATCTTTGGTTGCGTCACTGGTCTGTTCCACTGATGCAGTCTTTCTTCCCAGTGGAGAGACTAGAAGGTGGAAACATTACATTCCTTCTAGGGTGGAAACTTGTGTTGGGTGGGGACATATGGCCCTGGGTCATATTGTAAATGACATGGGAATGTAGAACTGGTTCTCAGTCCGGTCTCTCCAACTCTAGATCCACTGCTGTCCAATTTCTCAGTCATAGTATTGGCTAGTCTTCAGACATAGCGAGTACCAGTTGGTAATGGAATAACAAGTGGAAAGTATTTGCCCCTGGTAGCGTGTCTGGACTTGCCAGAGGCATACAGGTGGGATGTGACGTGATTCCCAGGTTAGGAGGTGTTGCCACCAGTAAACAGAGAGGAAGAACGCATTGGAAAAGTGACTCCTGTGATGAGTCTCGTGGCCATTTTGGATGAGTCGGCATGAGTCAGCAACAGCTCATCCTTTGTCAGAGGAGGAAGGAAGCTACAGTTCTATAAACTGTACTTGGCTGAGGTCACTTCAGAACGTGTTTCAGAACACAGTCGTTTGCTGAGAGCTTTGAAAAACTGATTACAATGTGTCTTCGGAAAGTTGATACTGTGTTAAAAAGCGTCATTTGAATGGACTCAGCATGGATATATTTGACTAGATGGACATACCTCTGAGGTGCCAGCGGGTGCCCCCTGCTCCACTGCGGCCCCGCTGCCGAGCCCGTTGGCTGGGGGAGACTGGCTACCCGAGCGGGGAGCTCTGTCGGGCCTGTGGGGGGTGGTCTGGTAGGGGGGCTGCAGGGGGATGGCCGAGCGCAGGGGCTCCCTCAGTAGAGTGGCCTGGGTGCCTGGGGTTCCCGTGGTGCTGGGGCCCGGAGCTTGGGAAGAGGCTTCCACTGTTAGGGAGGGGTAAAATGTTAGAGGTGTAGATTTTGTAGGCAATGTATTGTAGGAGTATGTGTACACTGTTCAGTACTGTAGTTCCCATGGTTAACAGATGCTATGGCTATTCGTGTCATGTTATAATAGTGTTATGCAGGCTGTTTGAACAAAGGTTCAAGTAAAATATTATTTTTGTTTCTATACAATCAGATTTGCCTCAACTGGTTCACTGTTCTTTAAGTAGCCTACAGTTCTGAATTATTTTCTCAGATACGGTTCTGTACTCCTAGCTATCGATGCCTTGCCAATAACCCTGGCATTGTCTAGCGAATATACACAAGATCCATACAACGGAGCAAAGACAAGTATACGGGCCATTCATATTCTAACTAACTAAACCGTTGTTGAAGACAATCATTAAAACCAAAGGTGGGGACTCATGAGAAGGACTTCGTGGAAACTAAATGAGAGGACAGGGGCTTGTAAAAAGGAAAAGGTGACATAATCCTTTTTTATACTTCCACTTGAGGAAAAACCTACCCCCTGACCACATAACATTCCACACTGTCTCCATAAAGAATTCCATAGGAAAGAGAGCAAAAGACTGGAAAGACTGGATACCTCATCATCATCATGTGCTGTTTGATAAGCGAAAGGTGGATGAAGTTTGCTGACAACAACAATGGTAAGACTGATCACCGACAACGAGGCAGCCTATTTTATTTCACCTTTATTTAACCAGGTAGGCCAGTTGAGAACAAGTTCTCGTTTACAACTGCGACCTGACCAAGATAAAGCAAAGCAGTGCAACAAAAACAGAGTTACACATAAACAAACGTACAGTCAATAACACAATAGAAAAACCTATGTACAAAATCTATAGGGAGGATGTCAGAGACCTGGCGGTGTGGTGCAAGGACAACCTCTCTGAAAAGATTTGGCATGGGCCCTCAGATCCTCAAAACGTTATAAGGCTGCACCATTGAGAGCATCTTGACTGGCTGCATCACCGCTTGTTACACCAACTGCAAGACACCAGACCGCAAGGCGCTACAGAGGGTGGTGAGTCCTACCCAGTACATCACTGGGGCCGAGCTCCCTGCCATCCAGGACCTGTATACCAGGCGGTGTCGGACGAAGACCCCAAAAAATAGCTAATCAAATATCTACCAGGACTTCCTGCATTGACCTTTTTTTGCACCAACTCTCTTGTACCGACTCTACCCACACACACTCACACCCCAACACGCGCACACATGAACTGACGTCACACACACGTTGCTGCTACTGTCTATTATCTATCCTATTGCCAAGTCACTTGACCCCTACCTATATGTACATAGCTACCTCAATTAGCTACATCGCTAAATGCCTTGAGCAAGGCACTTAACCCCAATCCTGTAAGTCGCTCTGGATAAGGGCGTCTGAATGTCATGTAAATGTAATGACCTCGTACCCCTACACATCAACTCGGTACAGGTACTCCCTGTATATAGCCATGTTCTTTTTACTCGTTATTGTTATTCATTGGGTATGTATTCCTTGTGTTACTATTTCTATCTTTAACTCTGCATTGTTGGAAAAGGACCCGTTAGTAAGCATTTCACTGTTACTCTACACCGGTTGTGTACAAAGCATGTGACAAATAAAATGGGATTTGAGCCCAAATGTAAATACAGATAGACAGAGGAAAGCTTTTCCTTTTTCAGAATTCTATGCCATGGGCCAGGAACAAGCTCTTGGTTCCGCCTACCTTCTTGTTTGGCCGTGAACGTGCGGGCGGAGTCTCCCAGGAGGATAAGCTCATTGGTCGAGCCCGTCTCCTCTGCATTCCAAGAGTGGAGGGAATGTTTGCTGCTAGACTGGACGGCAGAGCTGGAAGATAAAAGAAACATCGTAAAGTTACCGATGTATCACTATCAAAGTAAATCAAAGGAAAGACCACGCAAACAGTTCAATGGAAGTGCATCGGTGTGTCTGGTTTGTGTGACACCAGTTAGTTAGAACAAGTACAACTTGCACTTATTCAAAACAATGCATCGGGTTTCCTGGTTTAGGAGCAGAGGTTTACCTCACCCACAATGACTCATTCAGCTTTGTTGACTTTCCAGCCAGCCTTTCTGTGCGACAGCCAACGGAACAGGCTGAGTAGACATAGTGATGTCACAGATGTTTGTATTCCGTGTCCAACCTTAGCATTCGCCATTACTGTTGACATTTGTGTTGTGCTCCCTGACTGGCTGTTGTGTCAATAGGATGAACCGACTTCACGTACACAATGATGACATTTGAAGTGGTCCTGTCTGGTGCAGTTGCTAGAGCATGACATTTGCAATGCCAGGGTGTTGGGATCGATTCCCAAGGCCACCCATATGAAAAATGTATGCATGCATGACTAAGTCGCTTTGGATAAAAGTGTCTGCTAAATGGCATATATAAGTGTCTTGTCTCGTGATGTGGTGTCTTTAGTTGTTTCAACAGAACTGGAAGCCTGCTTGAACACAGAACTGAATTTAAAACCATGGAAATATACAAAGAACCTGTAGCGTGGAATATCTTGAAAACACTCACTGCACACTAGAATACTGGGAGGATCTCTCCATTAGGGCCTCCTGTTCCTCTGTCTGGGGGACCACTGGCCCTGTAGGGAGGGGGGCATCCTCAACAGGAACACCGTTTGGTTCCTTGTCTGGAGGGAGGAAAGGGGGAGGGTTGAAGAAGATAAGGGTGATTACAGCGTGACGCAATGTGGTGAAGTTGACAGGCTCCTGCTGTGATGCAATGACGAAACGAACAAGCTACCAGTCGACTTTCAGACTACCAATCAGTCCGTAATTATACAAATATTTAAGTCACATTAAAAGGACTCGGTCAGAGTAGTAGAATAAGCACTCGGAACATAGCAATCCATAGACATTGGAGCTCATAGACAATGATCCAACCTCATTTCCGAAAGCTGAAGTGAAACAAGCAACTGCTCTAGCCATGTCATTGTGAAAGTGCATCGAAGAGTTCATCGAGTGTGACAGTAACATTATCTGTAGTGACTCATGCATAGCCTATCCCAGTAATTGGAAATATAAAGAGGTTTAAACTAGAGCCCGGCGATATGTTATTCTAGGTCCGATGGCGGTTTAGATTTTTGGGGGGGCACAAAATTTACTGATACCAATGTATCTGCCGATATACTGTTTTATGCCTGGAAAATTAAAAAGTGTAATTTCCCCACACTGTATTCGCATAAAATGCTACTCAAAAGAACAATTGTCCAAGAAATATGGTTCAAATGTCGATTTCTTACATTGTGAAATGAATGACAATGAGAATGGCTGCAAGTGTTAAGGTAAGCACGAGAGTCCCTTTTTTCATCCTATAGATTGAAAAATCAGTTATCGGTGGATTATCAGCCAATACTTCACAGCTCCTTTTGGACTCACGCCAAGTCACCAACCAGTGACAGTCAGTGACTCAGTGACACAAATAAGGTTTGAGGGAGATGGTGTGATATGAGATCAGGAAGAACAGGGGTGATATCAGGTCAGGAAGAACAGCTGTATGTTTAGGTATGTTTCCAGGCAGGTCTTCTGACTTCAATAAGACTTCCTGGTTAAATAAAGGTTAGCCTAAATATAACAGTTGAGAGTGTACATTTTTTGTCTACCTCCATTTTGCGACTCCTCTTCACTGATCTGCTCGGTGAGATACTCAAGCAGCCCGTCAAAGATCTCCAACAGGTTCTTGATGGACTCCTTGTCCCCTCGTACAATGTTCTCGCCTAGAGCCGGGGGGAAAACCCATTAGGACAAGCGATGAATCAGTGGAACTATAATCAACACCACATTGTTGTCCTTTTAATAGAACCAACTAGTCTGCATCTTTTTACGGTTAATTTTCCTAAACAAAGAGGGCTGTGTTTGCTCTGAACAAGGCTGTGCTTTGAAATCTAAAACAGCAATTTAACTTWTTTTTAACCAAATGCTGCAATTTCACTTGCGATTTGGAGCAAAACACTTGGGTTAACTGTTGGAATCATGGGAATAGAAAGTCTATTATAATTATATAGTTGGAATATAATAGTGGGCACTTTTAATACAATGTTGTTTGACATGACAACGAATGAAAATGCCAGGGAGGAGTTATTGTGACAGGGTAAAAACGAAATGTGTTGATAGGTGTTTCCTAGGGGACCCTATAATGTTTGGCTACATTGAATGTTCTCTTATTCTTGCTTTGCGTTTACCTCTTTAATTTAGAAGACACTGTTGCACAAACATGCTGATATAGCTCTACACAACCCCTGGTATTATCAGGATGTATAGCCAATTACGCATGCTCTTACTCAGTACATTTATTAGCTAGCTAACAATCAGCGGCTAACAAGATTTAGGAACAACGTGCTAAGAAAATACAAAACTAGCTGTTTGCAGATGTAAGAAACACAAGCTAATAGTGTAATTATAGAATGCTAGTAGATTTATATTAAGAAGCAAAGTGCCCACTGCATCGTTGTCATCAACAGTCTTTCATATTGACCATGCAGACTGAACGCAAGTGTCTCTTGTTTGACGAACATCAAATGCGCTCCTTGAGTTACAGGGGGCGTGGCTAGGTCTGTGTGGAAACCGACATAGAGTGGAGAGAGATGACTCAAGTAGAGAAGTAAACTATAAAAATGGACGTTACACGCTGCGTGTCACATTTAACAAACCAAACATTCAAATACCGGAATAGAAGGTAAAGTAAAAACCTAAACCGGTCCGTGCATCAATACCGGTATATCGCAAAACGGTATACCGCCCAGCCCTACATACGACTGCTAAATAGTTAGCTATTGGTTACTATTTAGTTATCTGCATTTACCCTTTTTGCACTAACTCTTTTGACTCATCACATACACTGCTGTTACTGTTTTACCTATCCTGTTGCCTAGTCACTTTATCCCTACCTATATGTACACATCTACCTCAATTACCTCGTATCCCTGCACAACAACTCAGTACTGGTACCCCATGTATATAGCCAAGTTATCATTACTTATTGTGTATTTATTCCTTATTTTTATTTTATTTCTCTCTGCATTGTTTGGAAGTAAGTATTTCACGGTTAGCCTACACCTGTTTACGAAGCATGTGACAAATAACATTTGACTTGATCAGATGATGAATGACTGAATAGCTAGTGAATACCTAGGGAATAAAGGAGTAGTTACTAGTTAATTAACTAGTGAATAGTGAGTCAAGAGTAAGAGCTGCTCACCTGTGATGTGTGAAAGGCTGATCTGAAGGTAATCCAGAGCCAGGGAGTCGATCACAGACTGGATGTTGTGGACATCATCCTCCTGACTGCTCGGGGCGGCGATGTAGTCTACACACACACACGGTTCCAAATCACAGCCTCTTGTGCACATTGGCAACTTACTAGCTCATTGACAAACACAGCCTTGTGTTGGCAGGTTTGACGATCATAAGTAGCACTGTGTGGCATTCTTGAAATTCTAAGAATAGTCTCCTCTAAAGCACTCAGTTGTTGGCCTAAACGGCATGCAGCGTAGAAGCTTTAAAAAAAATCTAAACATGAACTAACATGGGACAGTTGATAGGTCTCAAAAACACATAGTGCTCTTTTGGTGGGCATGTTTATTGTGTCATGTTTGGTGTAAACTTACCTGGGACTTTCTCCCCCAAGATAGCCTCATACAAAGCGGCAAAAACATTGGCATTACAGTCTGTCACCTTCTTCAGTCTTAGGTTAATGTGACACTTGCTAAGGATATCATTCGCCACGTCCACCCAATCTGTAAAAAGGGACATTACAAACATAATGCAGACCTTGAATTTATGAATAAAGTGCATAGTGTAGATCATACTTCTTGGAGCAGTTATGAACTAGGCTACATTAAAACTAAAAAGTGGCAGTAATAACGCCTCTCCTGAAAAAGCCAAACCTTGACCCGGAAAAATGTAAAACTACCGGCTTATATCGATTCTCCCATTCCTCTCAAAATGTTTTGACAAAGCTGTTGAGCAGAAACTCGCTGCCTTCCCGAAGCCAGATAATGTATTCAAAACGCTCCAGTCTGGTTGTATACCCCATCATAGTACTGAGACTGCATTGTGAAGGTGGTAAATTACCTTTTAATGGCATCAGACCAAGTATCTTTCCTCGTGCTCCTAGATCTTAGTGCCGCTTTTGACACAATCAATCAGCACATTATTTTGGAGAGATTGGAAACCCCAATTGGTTTACACGGACAAGTTTGTGTCTGGTTTAGATCTTATCTGTTGGAAAGATATCAGTTTGTCTCTGTGGGATGGTTTGTCCTCTGACAAATCAATGTAAGTTTCGGTGTTCCTCAAGATTCTGTTTTAGGACCACCATTGTTTTCATTATATATTCTATATTCTGTCTGTGTTTCAGACATAAGGAAGTGGATGGCGGCAAATGTTTTACTTTTAAACTTGGAAAAAACAGATGTTAGTTCTAGGACATCTGCTGTTTGATTTTACAATTAATCTTGATGGTTGTACAGTCGTCTCAAATAAAACTGTGAAGGACCTCTGCGTTACTCTGGACACCGATCTCTCTTTTGAGACGAACATATCAAGAATATTTCAAGGGCAGCTTCTTTCCATCTTCGTAACATTGCATAAATCTAACTTTTTGAAAAAAAATTATGCAGATAAGCTAATCCATGCTTTTGTCACTTCCAGTTTAAGACTACTATAATGCTCTACTCTCCGGCTAACCAGATAAAGCACCAAATAAACTTCAGTTAGTGTTAAATACAGCTGCTAGAATCTTGACTAGAACCAAATAATGTGATCATATTACTCCAATTCTAGCCTCTCTACACTGGCTTCCTGTTAACGTTAGGGCTGATTTCAAGGTTTTACTGTTAACCTACAAAGCATTACATGGACTTGCTACATGGACCTGCTCCTACCTACGGTCAAAAGTCACAGGCCTTCTTATTGTCCCTAGAATTTCTAAGCAAACAGCTGGAGGCAGGCTTTCTCCTAAAGAGCTCCATTTTTATGGAATGGTCTGCCTATCATTGTGAGCGACGCAGACTCTGTCTCGACCTTGAAGTCTTTACTTAAGACTCATCTTCAGGCCCTATGATTGAGTGTAGTCTGGCCCAGGGGTGTGAAGGTGAACGGCAAGGCACTGGAGTGACGAACCGCCTTGCTGTCCATGCCTGGCCGGCTCCCCTCTGGGATTCTCTGCCTCTGAAACTATTGGGGCTGTGTCACTGGCTTACTAGTGCTCTTCCATGCCGTCCCTAGGAGGGGTGCGTCACGTCGTGCGAGGCTTTTTCCGCTTTACTCAACTTGAGTGGGTTGAGTCACTAACGTGACCTTCCTGTCCGGTTTTGCACCCCCCTCGGGCTTGGGCCGTGGAGGAGATCTTTGTGGGCTATACTCGGCCTTGGCTCAGGGTAGTAAGTTAGTGGTCTGTTGATATCCCTCTAGTAGTGTGGGGGCTGTGCTATGGCAAAGTAGGTGGGATTATATCCTGCCTGGTTGGCCCTGTCCGGGGGTATCATGTCCAGTGTCCCCCGACCCAACCTCCATTATCTATGCTGCAATAGTCTATGTGTCGGGGGACTAGGGTCAGTCTGTCCTGTCTGGTGAAATTCTCCTATCTTATCTGGTGTTCTGTGTGAATTTAAGTAAATCTCCCCTCACGAACAACCTGAGCCCTAGGACACTGCCTCAGGACTACCTGGCCAAATGACTCCTAGCTGCCGCTGTCCCCAGTCCATGTGGTCGTGATGTTGCTCCAGCTTCAACTGTTCTGCCTGTGGCTATGGATCCCTAATCTGTTCAATTGACGTGCTACCTTGTCCCAGACCTGCTGTTTTTGACCCTTTCTCCAGAAGAAGACTGGCCACCCCTTTGAGCCTGGTTCCTCTCTAGGTTTCTTCCTAGGTATCTGCCTTTCTAGGGTGTTTTTCCCTTGCCACCGTGCTTCTACATCTGCATTGCTTACTGTTTGGGGTTTAGGCTGGGTTTCTGTATAAGCACTGTGTGACAACAGCTAATGTAAAAAAGGACTTTATAAATAAATGTGATTTGATTCAGTTTGTTGACAGACGTTGACAAAAATGCACAACAA
The DNA here is from genome assembly GCF_002910315.2 of Salvelinus sp. IW2-2015. Classification (NCBI taxonomy): domain Eukaryota; kingdom Metazoa; phylum Chordata; class Actinopteri; order Salmoniformes; family Salmonidae; genus Salvelinus; species Salvelinus sp. IW2-2015. Next base: position 5,191,296 of record NC_036838.1, on the reverse strand, counting down.
AACTACTCAGTTGGTGGCAACCATCCCAACATGATTGTTGACATACTGGCGGGTAATTTGGGGGCATGCGCGGGCAGAAGACAGGCACAGTATGTTAGCTAACGTTAGAAATGTTAGCAACACCAACTACAGTGTGGTATGCCAGTTAACGTTAATACTAATGCAAAGAACACTACTGTAGTTGGCAAACTGACTATGTATGTTACAGTAGCTAGATAGCTAGGTTCGCGAAAAGTACTGAATAAGTCCTTAAATAGCCTAATATGTAGTTATTATCCTGATTGGTATCGCTAGCTACCAAACACAGTAACCACCAAGTTAGGTGCTATTTCTTCTTAGTTAATTTACTAACTAACAATCGTTAGCTTACCTCGCTCATCTTCTTGGGTTCCCATTCGGCATTAACTAGCAAGCTAGCCAGATTGCTAGCTGTGTGGTAGTCAGCCGAGCTGGCAACAACGAAAGTGAAGCAATTAGCAACAATACTGTCTCCCTTGACCTCTGAAAAGAAGAACTAGCATTGCTAGCTAGTAGCAGTACGTTTTCCAAATGTCGATGTTAGTCACTCACTGATTAACCTTCATAATGAGAACGGAAATTAAAAGGGTGCCGGCTGCCAACCAGAAAGTAATCGACATTTTAAAATGCAAGTGTTTTCTGATTGGGTGGTAAACGGTTTTCACTAGTTACCCTAGACACAAAGTCAAAATGTATATATTGTAAAAATTCATGAAAACTAAAATGTGCTTTTTGGTCTTAATTTGATGTTTGAGTCGGAAATGAGCTTAGCAGTGTGGTCAATGTTAGGGTTACGTTTAAAATCACATTTTAAGAAAATGCATTGTAGAAATAGGCGGGATTTATGACTTTGTGGCTGTGGTAACTAGTGACAACCATGGTAAACTGGCACTTTGTTTCCGGAAGTAGCTTATGAATGTTCGGGAAAATTGGTTCCTTGTACTCTTTTCTCTTTGTTCTAGTTAGTCCAGTTGACTCTTAAGTTATTTTACAAGATAGCACAGACAGACATTTAATAAATTAACCATAACAGTTATAAAAATATCACATGGTAGACAGGGTGTTCTCCCGAGTATCTGTCTTAAAGTAGTTCCCAGAGTTTCTAAACCCAGAGGCCCAACGTCGCGAGACTTCCGGGATGGCTAGCGAAACAGACCAAGCAGACCAGGACGGGGTTTGAGAAGTCATTAACTTTGTTTCCATTAACTTCTACACTCAAAGTTCGCATAGAAAATAGATGCGACAATTGCCTGCTAGGGTAGATTTAAACTTAAACTCCGCCATTTCCCGATTGCAAACATTCTAATAGTTCGCCTTATTTCAGTTTGTGACAAAATAAGCAGTCATTGTGTAGAGAATCATTGTACAACCAGGTGTGCTTGTCCAGAGTTACAATAAATATGTTTACTGTTGTGGGTACTTGAGGACCAGCGTTGGGAAACACTGATCTAAACTGCTGTAAAATATATTTCCCATAACCAAAAATATTGTGTTTTCAGCTTGTGTACGAAACTTAACAGGAAGCATAGAAATAGTTACATAGAACAAATCTACCGCTTCTTAGACTTGCTTTCAATGAAAATTAAATATATATATCTCAGCTGGATATAATGACACCACAAACTCCTACAGTGTCGAATAAAAATGTAGTGATTGAAGTGTTTACCCATTTAGGCAAATTGTGAATTGATAAATTGGAGGACAGCCTGTATGCCCTCCTACCTATCTGTTTAATGTCTCAGGTAGCTGCAAAAGCCTGCATGGATAGAATGTGAGAATTGACTAATATTTGCCATATTCCATTAATTCTTATGTGCCATTGTAATAATTGGATGGTGAAACTTGCCAGCGAAACAGAAAAGCAAGGCGAAGCATTCAGGCATTCTAGAAAGTCAGGACAATCCTTGTCTTGCAAAGAAACATTATTTGTATAGTTTAAAACGATCATTTTGTAAGCATTTAGTAAATGTGAAATGGAGCTTTTTAGTTACTTGATAACATCACCTGCCCGGTGTACATTCAAAGTTATTCGCCAATCATAATTTATTCAAAAAACACTGTGTCCATAATCGTCTGTCGCAAAACACTGTTTCCATATCATCGCCAAGCATATCTCCAACTTTTTTAACCTGTCTCTGCTTTCTGGGGAGGTTCCCATTGCTTGGAAGGCAGCCACAGTTCGTCCTTTATTTAAAGGGGAGATCAAGCTGATCCTAACTGTTATAGGCCTATTTCTATTTTGCCCTGTTTATCAAAAGTGTTGGAAAAACTTGTCAATAATCAACTGACTGGCTTTCTTGATGTCTATAGTATTCTCTTGGGTATGCAATCTGGTTTCCGCCCAGGTTATGGATGTGTCACTGCAACCTTAAAGGTCCTCAATGATGTCACCATTGCCTTTGATTCTAACCAATCATGTGCTGCTATTTTTATTAACTTGGCCAAAGCTTTTGATACGATAGACCATTCCATTATTGTGGCCCGGCTAAGGAGTATTGGTGTCTCTGAAGGGTCTTTGGCCTGGTTTGCTAACAGTTGAAGTCGGAAGTTTACATACACTTATTGGAGTCATTAAAACTCGTTTTTCAACCACTCCACAAATTTCTTGTTAACAAACTATAGTTTTGGCAAGTCGGTTAGGACATCTACTTTGTGCATGACACAAGTAATTTTTCCAACAATTGTTTACAGACATATTATTTCACTTATAATTCACTGTATCACAATTCCAGTGGGTCAGAAGTTTACATACACTAAGTTGACTGTGCCTTTGAACAGCTTGGAAAATTCCAGAAAATTATAGTCTTCTGATAGGCTAATTGACACAATTTGAGTCAATTGGAGGTGCCTCTTTGCTTGACATCGTGGGAAAATCTAAAGAAATCAGCCGAGACCTCAGCCAAGACCTCCACAAGTCTGGTTCATCCTTGGGAGCAATTTCCAAACGCCTGAAGGTACCATGTTCACCTGTACAAACAATAGTACGCAAGTATAAGCACCATGGGACCATGCAGCCGTCATACCGCTCAGGAAGGAGATGCGTTCTGTCTCCTAGAGATGAACGTACTGTGGTGCGAAAAGTGCAAATCAATCCCAGAACAACAGCAAAGGACCTTGTGAAGATGCTGGAGGAAACAGGCAGCATCATGTTGTGGGTGTGCTTTGCTGCAGGAAGGACTGGTGCACTTCACAAAATATATGGCTACATGAGGAAGGAAAATTATGTGGATATATTGAAGCAACATCTCAAGACATCAGTCAGGAAGTTAAAGCTTGGTCCAAATGGGTTTTCCAAATGGACAATGACCCATAGCATACTTCCAAAGCTGTGGACAAATGGCTTAAGGACAACAAAGTCAAGGTATTGGAGTGGTCATCACAAAGCCCTGACCTCAATCCTATAGAAAATTTGTGGGCAGAACTGAAAAAGCATGTGAGAAAAAGGAGGCCTACAAAGCTGACTCAGTTACACCAGCTCTGTCATGAGGAATGGGCCAAAATTCACCCAACTTATTGTGGGAAGCTTGTGGAAGGCTACCCAAAACGTTTGACCCAAGTAAAACTATTTAAAGGCAATGCTACCAAATGCTAATTGAGTGTATGTAAACTTCTGACCCACTGGGATTGTGATGAAAGAACACATACACCTTAGCCAAATACATTTAAACTCAGTTTTTCACAATTCCTGATATTTAATCCTAGTAAAAATTCCATGTCTTAGGTCAGAAAGGATCACCACTTTATTTTAAGAATGTGAAATGTCAGAATAATAGTACAGAGAATGATTTATTTAAGGTGTATGTGTAACAGTTTAGCTTCCGTCCCTCTCCTCGCCCCAACCTGGGCTCGAACCAGGGACCCTCTGCACACATCAACAACAGTCACCCACGAAGCATTGTTACCCATCTCGCCACAAAAGCCACGGCCCTTGCAGAGCAAGGGGAACAACTACTTCAGGTCTCAGAGCGAGTGACGTCACCGATTGAAACACTATTAGCGCGCACCACCGCTAACTAGCTAGCCATTTCACATCGGTTACATATGTAAACTTCCAACTTCAACTGTACCTCTCTCAAAGAGTGCAATGTATAAAGTCAGAAAATCTGCTGTCTCATCCACTGCCTGTCACCAAGGGAGTACCCTAAGGCTCAATCCTAGGCCCCACGCTCTTCTCAATTTACATCAACAACTTAGCTCAGGCAGTAGGAAGCTCTCTCATCCATTTATATGCAGATGATACAGTCTTATACTAAGCTGGCCCCTCCCCGGATTTTGTGCTAAATGCTCGACAACAAAGCTTTTTTAGTGTCCGACAAGCTTTCTCTACCCTTAACCTTGTTCTAAACACCTCCAAAACAAAGGTCATGTGGTTTGGTAAGAAGAATGCCCCTCTTCCCACAGGTGTTATTACTACCTCTGAGGGTTTAGAGCTTGAGGTAGTCACCTCATTCAAGTACTTGGGAGTATGACTAGATGGTGCACTGTCCTTCTCTCAGCACATATCAAAGCTGCAGGCTAAAGTTAAATCTATACTTGGTTTCTTCTATTGTAATCACTCCTCTTTCACCCCAGCTGCCAAACTAACCCTGATGCAGATGACCATCCTACCCATGCTAGATTACGGAGAAATAATTTTAGATTGGCAGGTAAGGGTGCTCTCGAGCGGCTAGACGTTCTTTACCATTCGGCCATCAGATTTGCCACCGATGCTCCTTATAGGACACATCACTGCACTCTATACTCCTCTGTAAACTGGTCATCTTTGTATACCCGTCGCAAGACCCACTGGTTGATGCTTATTTATAAAACCCACTTAGGCCTCACTCCCTCCTGAGATATCTCCTGCAGCCCTCATCCTCCACATACAACACCCGTTCTGCCATACACATTCTGTTAAAGGTCCCCAAAGCACACACATCCCTGGGTCGCTCCTCTTTTCAGTTCGCTGCAGCTAGCGACTGGAACGAGCTGTAACAAACACTCAACTGGACAGTTTTATCTCAATCTCTTCATTCAAAGACTCAATCATGCACGCTCTTACTGACAGTTGTGGCTGCTTTGTGTGATGTATTGTTGTCTCTACCTTCTTGACCTTTGTGCTGTTGACTGTACCCAATAATGTTTGTACCATGTTTTGTGCTGCTACCATGTTGTGTTGCTACCATGTTGTTGTTATGTTGTGTTGCTACCATGCTGTGTTGTCATGTGTTGCTGCCTTGCTATGTTGTTGTCTTAGGTCTCTCTTTATGTAGTGTTGTGTTGTCTCTCTTGTTGTGATGTGTGTTTTGTCCTATATTTATTTTGTATTTGTTTTATTTTTTATCCCAGGCCCCGTCCCCGCAGGAGGCCTTTTGCCTTTTGGTTGGCCGTCACTGTAAATAAGAATTTGTTCTTAACTGACTTGCCTAGTTAAATAAAGGTTAAATAATAATAATTTWAAAAAAGAAAGTTTGACAAAAGAAAAATCCACCCGTCGAAAATATAAAAATGTTTTTGGGGGTTGGGGGGCAACATTGCTTTTGTCGAATAAACCTGGGTCTATGGAAACCTGTTAATGACAGAAGTGAAAAATTATTCCTTAGTTGTTAATTTTCTCGAAATCTAAAGGAACAACCTAGATTCGAGCCAATGTCTTAAGTAGATGGCCATGTTATTACTCCAACCTCGTGAAAGTGACAAACTGACACTTTTTAATTTTAATTAAAAAAAAAAAAAAACATCTGTATATGGATGCTGGAGACTCATATCTCCCTCACTAGCTTTAAGCACCAGCTGTCAGAGCAGCTCACAGATCACTGCACCTGTACATAGCCCATCTGTAAACAGCCCATCTATCTACGTCATCCCCTTACTGTATTTATTTGATTTATCTTGCTCCTTTGCAACCCAGTATCTCTACTTGCACATTCATCTTCTGCACATCTACCATTCCAGTGTTTAATTGCTATATTGTAATTACTTCGCCACCATGGCCTATTTATTGCCTTAACTCCCGTATCTTACCTAATTTGCACTCACTGTATATAGATTTTTTTTTTTTTACTGTATTATTGACTGTATGTTTTGTTTATTCCATGTGTAACTCTGTGTTGTTGTATGTGTCGAATTGCTATGCTTTATCTTGGCCAGGTCGCAGTTGCAAATTATAACTTGTTCTCAACTAGCCTACCTGGTTAAATAAAGGTGAAATAAAAAAAAGGAAGAAGTGCCTTTTGATTTGACTGCTTGCACAACACGATGACGTGTTTCTGCACATGAGTTTAGCTAGCCAAAGTCGCCTTAACATCGCCTACATGTGTAATCTGGGTTTTGTATTCGAGAAGCAGTTTCTGCCCATCTTAATACTGTAACGTTACTGTCTTTGGTATCCATTATCTGTTGACTGCATTAAAATGAACATAGGTAAAATTTGATTTGAAGATAGGTGTTAATTGCAAACGTTGGGGGTGGTCACTATTTGCGTTTGTACATATTTTGTTCCCTTCTTTTTGGGGGTAAATTGTATTGTTGCTTATTTCAGTAGACTATTGAGTAGAAGTTGTAGCTAATGTGGTGTTCCTGTGTAAACACAATGTTGCGTCTACTACCTGCATTGCTGTTTTAAAATGATTTATAAATTTACCATGTTGAATAAAGTAATACATTAGTACTTCATTTGGCTCAAATAATGAAGGTTATTGTAAAAATGGGATAATAACACGTCAAACTGTGCCAATCAGCTAACTTCCGTGACCAAATAAGGAGAAAAAGTAGTACCAGACACATGCGCGTTGATATGTTCCAATGTGTTATGAGTTAGTACGCCGTTTTGACTGACATTTGTCTGCCCGGCATTTCTATTTTCGTGTCGCACTTGTATTTATCACAGATTGGTTTAGAGATATAGACGTAGTTACCATTTGTTACTTTCATACTCTGCTTAACCATGCCTGGATTTTCCGACAGAGATCGTGGCAGAGACAGGGGGTAAGTAGGTAACGCTAATGTCTGTTTAGCTAACGTAGTTAGCTAGGAAAAGACGGTGCGATGGTTAGTTTTAACGCGGTACTGTAACTAGCTAGGTAAGTTTTGTTTATCCATGCCATTGGCTTGATGTGCAATGTTAATACGACTTATTTGAACCCTAATCAATTGTTAAAGTACATTTTGCCTGATCTAATTGATGTAACAAGCAGGTCGGGCAAATGTTTAGTTGGCAGTTAACATTAGCTAACTTCAATAACGCATTCGCAATGGGAGATTCTCAGAGGCCTATGCTATATTTGATATAATAACCATATCCACCACACTTGCACATCGGCGCATAAAATATAGGATGTGATGTTGGTTAAGAACCCTGGAATGTTTGGTCAGCTTGAATGTTGCAAATTGTTTCGAATCAAAATGCCGGCTCCCTTTGTTCCTCCTCTACCGGCCGGAATTAAAATGGCAGCTAAACTGGTTTAAACGTGACGCAGAAACGAATGTAGTTATACATACCACATCTTTGCATGTGTAAGCAAATGGGTCACTGCTGTCCAGCCCTTGATCGAGGCTCTCAGTTCCATTACACATGTAATTAAAAGTGCTTTCCTCACCATCTTAGATAAGCATGACCCATTCAAAGAATGTAGAACTACGAACAAATATAGCCTTTGTTTCACTCCAGACTTGACTGCCCTTGACCAACACAAAAACATCCGGTGGCGTACTGCATTAGCATCGAATAGCCCCCGCGATATGCAACTTTTCAGGGTAGTTAGGAACCAATATACACAGGCAGTTAGGAAAGCAAAGGCTAGCTTTTTCAAACAGAAATGTGCATCCTGTAGCACAAACTCCAAAAAGTTCTGGGACACTGTAAAGTTCATGGAGAATAAGAGCACCTCCTCCCAGCTGCCCACTGCACTGTTGCTAGGAAACACTGTCAACGCCAATAAATCCACGATAATTGAGAATTTCAATAAGCATTTTTCTATGGCTGGCCATGCTTTCCCCCTGGCTACCCCTACCCTGGTCAACAGCCCTACACCCCCCACAGCAACTTGCCTAAGCCTGCCCCATTTCTCCTTCACCCAAATCCAGATAGACGATGTTCTGAAAGAGCTGCAAAATCTGGACCACTACAAATCAGCCGGGCTAGACCCCCTCTTTCTAAAATTACCCGCCACAATTGTTGCAACCCCTATTACTAGCCTGTCCAACCTCTCTTTCATATCGTCTGAGATCCCCAGAGATTGGAAAGCTGCCGCGGTCATCCCCCTCTTCAAAGGGGGAGACACTCTAGGCCCAAACTGTTACAGACCTATCTCCACCCTTCGAAAGCCAAGTGAACAAACAGACATGGGTGCACCTCATCCACGCTCAAGGTCCTAAAAGATATCATAACCTCCATCGATAAAAGACAGTACTATGCAGCCGTCTTCATCAACCTGGCCAAGGCTTTCGACTCTGTCAATCACCGCATTCTTATCGGCAGACTCAACAGCCTTGGTTTCTCAAATGACTGCCTCGCCTGGTTCACCAACTACTTTTCAGATAGTTCAGTGTGTCAAATCGGAGGGCCTGTTGTTCAGACCTCTGGCAGTCTCTATGGGGGTGCCACAGGGTTCAATTCTCGGGCCGACTCTTTTCTCTGTATATGTCAATGATGTCGCTCTCGCTGCTGGTGATTTTCTGATCCACCTCTACGCACACAACACCATTCTGTATACCTCTGGCACATCTTTGGACACTGTGTTAACAAACCTCCAGACGAGCTTCAATGCCATACAACACTCCTTCCGTGGCCTCCAACTGCTCTTAAATGCAAGTAAAACTAAATGCATGCTCTTCAACCGCCCACCCGTCTAGCATCACTACTCTGGACGGTTCTGACTTAGAATATGTGGACAACTACAAATACCAAAATTTTAATCTAGAATTGGCTTACTATTTCGCAACAATGCATCCTTCACTCATGCTGCCAAACATACCCTCGTAAAACTGACTATCATACTGATCCTTGACTTCGGCGATCATTTGCAAAAATTCCTCCAACACTCAGCAAATTGGATGTGGTCTATCACAGTGCCATCCGTTTTGTCACCAGAGCCCCATATACTACCCACCACTGCGACCTGTATCCTCTCGTTGGCTGGCCCTTGCTTTATATTCATCGCCAAACCCACTGGCTCCAGGTCATCTATAAGTCTTTGCTAGGTAAAGCCCTGCCTTATCTCAGCTCACTGGTCACCATAGTAGCACCCACCCGTAGCACTTGCTCCAGCAGGTATATTTCACAGGTCACCCCCAAAGCCAACTCCTCTTTGGCTGCCTTTCCTTCCAGTTCTCTGCTGCCAATGACTGGAACGAATTGCAAAAATCACTGAAGCTTGAGACTCATATCTCCCTCACTAACTTTAAGCATCAGCTGTCAGAGCAGCTCACAGATCATTGCACCTGTACACAGCCCATCTGTAAATAGCCCACCCAACTACCTCGTCCCCATATTGTTTTTTTTTTTTTTGCTTCTTTGCACCCCAGTAACTCTACTTGCACATTCATCTTCTGCTCATCTATCACTCCAGTGTTAATGCTAAATTGTAATTAAGTGTTAAGATAAGAGCCACGTAAAATGTAAATGCATCGATTGCGGTACGGGTTTGGAAACATAAAAACATTCTTTCATATTGGCGAAATTGATACACATTTATTTGGTTCGGGTACCCACACGGCCATGTTACAGCGCTTGTTTATGGAAGAGAGAGTGGACTACCTGCACTATTTAGCTATCTGCGTCTCACAACACATGTTTGTAAACGGAAGACAGATGCCACAAATGTGCCGTCACTGAAAAATACTGTCGGCTGCAACTGTTAAACAGTTTACAGTTAGTATATTTTCCATTTGTGAAATTATTTTGACGTGATATTAAAGTAGACGGATTTGTTTCTATAACCAATTCACGTTTAGATGGCGTGTTTGGCTTCCAGAGCCAATTCGTCCATTATTGAACACTAAGGAGTAACGTTTGCCAAATCTTGGACAAAGGGAACCTAACTTAGCTCTGCTAGCTGTTGTAGTACTCATCAAGCCATGCATTCATGGGGGAATGTGGGGTATCAGTTCTTCAATGTAGCTGGCATAACTATCTGACTTAAACCCACCATTCACTGTATGCTCAGTCATCTAATATTAGGTTGTTCCCCCTACTATTTCAGGTATGGAGGTGCGCCTCGTTTTGGAGGTGGCGGTGGTGGCAGTAGGGGTGGACCCCCTCAGGGGAAATTTGGCAACCCAGGCGAAAGGCTGCGCAAAAAACACTGGAACATGGATGAGCTCCCAAAGTTCGAGAAGAACTTCTACCAGGAGCACCCGGATGTGACCCGCAGACCACCTGTAAGTGACCCAGGCAGTTCTTTCCATCTGATTTGAGTGTGGTCTAAACCTTTTGATTCAAATGGTCTTTGCCTATGAACAACCTTTTTATGTGTCTAATTGCAGCAAGAGGTGGAGAACTACCTGAGAAGTAAAGACGTAACAGTGAAAGGCAGAGACTGCCCCAAGCCCATGATGAAGTTTCACGAGGCCAATTTTCCAAGTGAGTAAAACCGCTCTTCCAACTTTGCTTAAGAACAAGCTGGTTGTATAAAATGGTGGAATTGAATCTCATATGTAATCTGACTTTGTCTTTTTCAGATTATGTGATGGATGTGATTGCCAAACAAGGATGGGCTGAGCCAACTCCTATCCAGGCTCAGGGTTGGCCTCTGGCCCTCAGTGGGAAAGACATGGTGGGCATCGCCCAGACAGGCTCCGGTAAAACCCTTGCTGTAAGTACATTGATTTAAAACTACTCTTAGTAGCATCTTTCTGGTACATATTTGTGCAGTTGGACCATTTGGGCTCAGTCTCCCCCCCCCCCCCCCCCTCACAGTATCTGCTGCCTGCAATCGTGCACATTCAACACCAGCCATTCTTGGAGCATGGAGACGGACCTATAGTAAGTACACCATAAGCCTCTTGAATAGAGAACATCCCTATTAGTTTTTACAGGGTGAGTCCAGCTGAATAACACTTGTCTCTATCTTTGTCTCTCAGTGTTTGGTGCTGGCCCCGACCCGTGAGCTGGCTCAGCAGGTGCAGCAGGTTGCCGCTGAGTACGGCAGGGCCTCCCGCCTGAAGTCAGTCTGTGTCTATGGTGGAGCCCCCAAAGGACCCCAGATTCGGGACCTTGAGAGAGGTATCTATCCACCACTTTTGTTTTGCTTTCATTTGTTTGCTCAATACGTTGGTTCTGTATTAAATAACTTTGGTGATGGAGGCAGACATCTGAGTGAGTGTTTTCTGTTTCCCCCTAGGTGTTGAGATCTGTATTGCCACCCCAGGGCGTCTCATTGACTTCCTGGAGGCTGGGAAGACCAACCTTCGCAGGTGTACCTACCTTGTGCTGGACGAYGCTGACCGTATGCTGGACATGGGCTTCGAGCCCCAAATCCGCAAAATTGTGGACCAAATTAGAGTATGTGGCTTTGACTCAACGCAATTCCTTTGGCTAGAATTCTTCAATATGAAGGCTCATTCCCGCAATGATTTGTAGACTTGCTCAATACTTGCTGCTGATTTCAATTGGCAGAATTCCCATTGGACTTTGACAAATCATTGCAGAGTCTGCATACCATGACTAACCTGTACCCCTGCACATTGACTCGGTACCGATACCCCCTGTGTATATAGCCTTGGGATTGTTATTTTGTGGTTATTTAGTTTTTTAAAACTTTCGCTTCTTTATTAAATATTTTCTGAACTCTATTTCTTGAACTGCATTGTTGGTTAAGTGCTTGTAAGTAAGCATTTCATGGTCAAATCTACACCCGTTGTATTCGGCGCATGCGACAAATAGAATTTGATTCAATTTTCCTGTAGGATCAGCCATTTAGTATTTTATCAAATCCTTTAAGTAATCTGTTTTCTCTGTTCTTCTCTCAGCCGGATCGTCAGACCCTCATGTGGAGTGCCACCTGGCCCAAGGAGGTGCGCCAGCTGGCTGAGGACTTCCTGAAGCAGTCTGTCCAAATCAACGTGGGCGCTCTGCAGCTCAGCGCCAACCACAACATCCTGCAGATAGTGGACGTGTGCAACGACGGAGAGAAGGATGACAAGTGAGTGACACACTCCTCCTCAGCAAAGCCAAACGTCACATTTACACTGCTTCATAATTGAAGGAATTCAAATGGAAGAACTCTTCAATTTGTCTCATCCAGGATATAGTGTGAGTCATGTCAATTTGAACCCGGGTCTCTTGTCTTTCCACTTAAGACTCCTCCGGCTGCTGGAAGAGATCATGAGCGAGAAGGAGAACAAGACCATCATCTTTACCGAGACCAAGAGACGCTGCGATGAGCTAACCAGGAGGATGCGACGAGATGGGTAAGTGTCATCACACTAGTGTCTCGTTTAACTGGTAAATCATTCTCCTTGTAATGTGTCATGCCTCTGATGTCCATGTTTGTCTGTTACAGCTGGCCAGCAATGGGTATCCACGGAGACAAGAGCCAGCAGGAGAGGGACTGGGTTCTCAATGGTATGCCTGAAATATTTTCTATATATATATATTTTGTTTGTCACGACAATGTAATGGACTTGTATAATTGAAGTTGATCTTTCCACAGAGTTCAAATACGGCAAGGCCCCCATCCTCATCGCCACCGATGTGGCCTCCCGCGGTCTAGGTCAGTATGGCTTTGGTTAAACCCTCTGGTTGTTTTCCTCAATATTTTAACTTTTTAAAGAAAGTGGTTTTGGCTTTCTTTAACTTCTATGCATTTTCTGAGTTTTTCTCACCTAAAGGTGCAGTCTTTGTGGCAGGGCCTAGGCATGACAAGTCCCAGGCCTCGAGGGGGAAGGAGGACATATTGGAAATGAAGTTGCCCCACTGGCTGCCACCCAGTGGGCCTAGAGAGGTGAAAGCTCTGTGTGCCAGTAATCCTCAYGTCAAAAGGCAGTGTGGCTAAGCCTTGTTTCTGATATCTTTTTTTATTTTTTATACTTGACATTATTTGTTCTCTGTCCATGGATTTTACCTGACAAATGCCTTCGTCGAGACGTTTCCAACTCAAACGTTACACACACAAAAACAAACGCTTGATGTGACCATTTGCCTTGCATGCGTTTMGTAGAGGGCACTGTATTGCAAGTCACTGTTTTGAGATTTGGAGCGATTCTGTTAGTTGCGGAGCTTGTCCCTAAAAAAAGCATGGGTGCTGCGAATGTCACAGCTTTCCATTGCTATATTTTTCTCCCTCACTCAAAGCACTGGTTTTCTTGAAATGGAGAGAGCAGTTTTCAACTTACTGTTGTCGAATCGAAATTGATGAGAAACTGGCACATGTGTTTAAGGGGCTATGGGAACATCTAGAGAAAGTGACATAGAAGAGCTTCAAAAACCAAAGTTCCTCCCTCGCCTGCTTTTTAAAGTCATGTCGAGACCTGCCAACGAGAGACATTTTCTCAAGTGAARGAACACTGGCTTCTGGGAAGATCTTGCCTAGACGAGACTGATGGGGGCGGGGTGCTCTATGCTCTCTGAGGGGCACCACAGGGGTCAATACTTGGGCCTTTTTCATTTTTGCCTTTTTTGGGTCCGCCCTCAAATTAGTACTTGGTCTATTCGGTCTTGGCAAGACGTGCAGTGAGGCCTTTATTAGCAAGCTTCTCATGAGTGTGTACTGGGAAAAAGGACCTTCAGAACCCATACCAACTGAAAGGTCCTATATTGGCACACGAGGAGGCAACAGTGCACATAGCGGCCCTACTGCGTAGAAGCTCCTGGATGTCACTTGACAATTTGTGGGGGAGTTCGCTGCATTGGGAAAGGACTAGTGAATGCATACTCCTTAATGGTAAGACTTCAAATCCAGTTCTTTTCCTCCCCTGGTWAAAAAAGGGAGGGAGAATGCCTTAGGATTTTTTGATATGGTAAGCAAACGGAGTGTGCATCTCGTTTCTCTCTTCCCACAGTAGTATTCCCATGGAGTAGAACGTTGTTCTTGGATTGTGTTGGTTAACCCCGTTCTTTGCAGCTCAGCTAAGTATCCAGTCTCTGGAACATTTTAGCTCTCCATTCTCTATGCTAACCTTGTCCTTTGGTCTGGCTGTTGTGGTGTGCAAAATCCTGTATGGTGTCCTTTTTGCCACACTGCAACACTTTACAGATGTGGAGGATGTGAAATTTGTCATAAATTATGACTATCCTAACTCCTCTGAGGACTATATCCACCGCATTGGACGCACGGCCCGCAGTCAAAAAACGGGCACCGCCTACACCTTCTTCACCCCCAACAACATGAAACAGGCCAGTGACCTCATAGCTGTGCTCCGCGAAGCTAACCAGGCTATCAACCCCAAGCTCCTCCAGATGGCGGAGGCCAGAGGAGGTAATTCCTATGGCGGGTGAGACGCGAACAAGGCTGTGGTTACATCTGCAGACATTTAGATTTTCTAGATAAGAAATCTATTTGAAGGGTTTTGGGGCAGAAGTTCTTAAAGTTAAATGCGAAGATGACCCACCTTGTTCTCGCCATATTTGTCAACTATCATTTTAGTTTAAATGTCTTCATGCCACCCATCACTGCTACCAGTCTCARCACTGCCCTGTCTCTTGTTTTTGTCTTGTTTTCCAGGTCGTGGAGGGGGGGGAAGAGGTGGCTTTAGGGATGACCGACGAGATAGGTATTCTGGGGGGAGGAGTTACGGTGGAGGTGGTGGTGGTGGTAGTTACAGGGACAAGGATAGCGACAGGGGGTTTGGTGGGGGACCAAAGAGTGCCTTCGGCGCAAAAACCCAAAACGGAGTGGGCTACGGGGGTAGCACCTATGACAAGGGCGCTAGCTCTGGCGGTAGCTACGGCAACAGCTACGGCAGCAACGGACAGGCTAGCTTCGGCGCCACCAACCAGGTGGGTGCGTTCGGCGGCCAGAACTTCCAGGCCCCTCCACAGTTTGGAGCCGCGCAGGCGGCTGCCCCAAACGGCATGGGTCGCCCGCCATTCCCCTTTAACCCACAGGCACAGCAGCCCCAACAACCCCCACCCATGGTACCCTACTCTATGCCTCCACCTTTCCCACAGTAACTGACTAGGTGTAGATTGTGTGCACAATTCACAACCAAACCACAATTTTTTCCCCCCTCGTCTTTAAATCTTATATTAATATTATTATTATCCTTTGTACTGTTTAACTTTTTTTGCTTACAGCGGGGTTGGAATTCTTCAGTAACCCAAAGCATTGAAATGGGTCCCAATGGGGCTGTTGAAGTGCATCTTTAACTGGTGCACGTCTCCTTGACTGTTTTTATTTGTTACATTCCTCAGTAATTTATTTTTACTTAGTAATGCAGATTTTGAGTTAGTGGTATGTTTAAAGTGATATGTTAAGATCTTACTTGGGGGACATGCATGGGCCTTCAAATAAAACAATTAAATTGAAGTTTTGTGGTGGTTCATTGTTCTATTGAGTATTCATCCAGCATTTAATCTTAGTGGATTTTCTTTTAAAACAATGAAATCATGCCACAATAATATAGCAAACATTGCTAATTGCACAACTATAACCGTAAGGTAACACGTTAACGTAAGGTAATGGATGAGAACTTGTCTCGTTTTCATGTCGACACGGAAGTGACGTAGACATAGCTTTACTTCCGGGTGCGCCCAGTTTACGGTTTACACATGGTTGCAAGTATTTTAGAAATAGAAGAATATTTATATTAAGTTGCCAGGCTTTGCCGAAACTACTCGTGGTGTAATTCGCAGGCAACTGCACTCACTTTCAAATATCATTTTCAAACGTGATTTCAGCCTATGAATGACTTCTAAAATGTGAGACCGCACGCAATGCATTGCTAGGTTATTAGGTTATTAACTTATTTTCAATGACGAAATGAGTGACCACTAAACATGCTCACTTACTGTGTTAGACGACTCATCTGGAGATGTGAGAATATACCAAGAACCTCACTATGCTGCAGGATAGCTTTTGCGCGTCCGCGCTGCAGTACTGCAACTCCTGTCAGGTCTGTCGCTGAGGACTCCGACCACACCAAAACACTGATGCAGCTATGCACTGACAGGTATTACATAGCTTCTGGCCAACTTCATAGAGATTCTTTTCAGCGCGGAACCAACTGTGGATATGGACCACTTGGTATGGAACTTAAAAAGAACGTTCTTGAACAATGGTGGAACTCTGTGATAGGGTTCAGGGCAGAGGTGTTTGGGATAAGCACTCTACACACTAGTAAGGACAGAACTACCGAGAGGGATGGACAATTGAGGGTTGTTGACACCGAGAACCTTCGTCAAATACTTTCCCAGAGAGAGCTAAGCAAGGACCAACTTATTCAGAAGCTACAGACCCATATCCAGAATGGTGCATCTGTTCGAACTAGTCTTTTCCAAGGTAACTATCATTGGGTGTTGTATTGAACACCTCTGCTATTTTTACTTGTGCGCATGCTTCAGGACATAGAAATCAACTCGTAGAGTTAAATGAAATTGAACGTTGGGTTTCCAGGCTAACATGGACAATGCTCTTCCCTCCTGTCCAGGTGCTTTGGAGCAATATGTGCCCTCTTTGGAGCTAGTGAATAGAAAGCTGCCGTTTGGCCTGGCTGAGACCGGATTGTGCTTCCAGCCATCAGGTGGACCTAGTTGGTGAGGCTTACTCCTCCCTCAAATCACATGAACCATTCACCTGCACTGTGATAATTTACCATTGTGGTTATTCAAAGTGCAAATAGATTTAATTGAGCATAGATTTAACCTAAGTCATGTGTCCTTGTGTTGTTTGAGATGGCAGATTGCTATAATAACGCCTGGGCATAGCAGACTAAAGAGTAGTTGTGCGCTTTAAAGGTAGACTCAGCGATATGACGTACATTCAGAAAGTTAACAGCATAGTGGTTCAATTCCTGCAACAACTAAGAGCGCTGAAGTGCGAGGTTCAACTTCTCCACTGTTTTGGTCCCGTACCTATGACATTCCAACAGCATGACACCGAACCTGTGCGTATGCGCTCATGCTGTGTGTGACTGTCTTGCATATCGCTCAACTCAATATCTGCGGTGCTGCTTGTGGCATTCTCATTTTGCTGAGTCTACCTTTAACCCCTATTCTGTGTGTCCATTCCTGACAGCCCAGATGAAGTTACCCAGTCCTCTTTGGTGTGGTTCTGCTCGCCCCGCACCTCCTCACAGTGGCTGGACTACTGGGCACGGCATCGGCTGCAGTGGTGGAGAAAGGTGGGTCACTTTCTGATCCAATTTCAATACATTGTGGTCAAGATAAGTTTCTCTGTCTGCAAATTAATCTGGATCTTGAACATGAATCTGAATCTTGATTTGAAATCTATAGAAACGAAACAACATTGTTTCTATGTTGATATTTGTAATACTGAAAGACAACTTGACTTAATGTGGATAGTAAAGTACTTTTTTCTAATCTCTCTGTCCATCCAATCCTGTCCCTCCTTTCATCTATGATCCAGTTTGCCCTGGGCCCGTCCGACTTCAGCTGCAGTGTCATAACAGAAGAGGAGCTGGCAGGCCGGGCGTCTCGTGGTGTGAAAATTGTGTACAATTTCCCATGGGGCCAAGAGGCCCTGGAGACTCTGTTGAGCCGAGGGGATGCGGAGTTGCTGCAGACACACAAGAGCGCTCGCAACAAACTACAGGTCAGTGTAATGCTGCCTTCCACTGCAGGGACAACACTGCAGTTAATACCCTATCCCTCTCATGCTGTCACAATACAACAACTTAGGAGTAGATCTTTTCACAATATGTCAGTTGCACAGGAGGCTGCTGAGGGGAGGACGGCTCATAACAATGGCTGGAATGGAGTGAATTGAATAATATTAAACACATGGAAACCATGTGTTAGAGTTGTTCGATACCATTCCATTAGTTCTGTTCCAGCCATTACTTTGAGCCTGTCCTCCCCAATTAAGGTGCCACTGGCCGCCTGTGATCAGTTGTGTGGCGGCAGGTAGCCTAGCAGTTAGAGCATTATGCCATTAACCGAAAGGTCTCTGGTTTGAATACCCAAGGTGAAGAATCTCTGTGCCCTTGAGCAAGGCACTTAACACTAATTTGCTCCAGGTGCGCCGTACATCTATGGTGCCCTACCAAGCAAAAAGGCAGTAACTGCTCATTTGGTCGAAAATGAGTTAATATCATTCTTGCTACATTAAATACATGCTTAATCATGTGGACAAGTATCCTGCCTCTATTGTGTTTTGGAGAAAATGGGGGTCATATTAGCAGTAACTGCACTGGGTTTCTGTGAAACCAAAGTAAATAAAAGCAATTTTTCTCAGTTCCACGCTATGAACAGGTACTGCCTTTTTGCTTGGTAGGGCAGTATGGCTGACCCTGTAATACACCGGATAAGTGCAGTGAAATGTGTTGTATGTGACAATAAAACATATTTTTGTTATTCAAGTAAGATTATATTAATCATGTCAGTGCTCCGTATTTTTTCCGTCTGTCATTCACAGTGCCTAGATGGAAGGAAGTCAGTCGTCCCCTATGCCATCTCCGTAACGGGAAACCTAGAGCGAGGAGTGTTGGCGTACCTGTACAACTCACTCCAGCAAGTGAAGAAAGTCGACAGCAAACAGAGGCTACAGCAGAGAAAGGTGAAACACCTAAGTCCTTTCCACATTAGCTTTAGTATGGTTTACGTCTCTGACAACATGGGTGAGAACTTGAGCATCTTACTTCTGGTTTTTGAACTGGTGGAAATTGTTAGAATGTGTTTCACACACTGACATCTTGTGGCCCTTGTAGGTTTTGAAGCTCCATCCTATTTTGTCTCCAGTCAAAGTGGCCTTGGACATGGGAAGGGGAGCCACTGTGGAACTACGACAGGTAGGAAACTATTGAGATATACACAAAGTTATTCAATAGGACTATGTTTGATTGTAGATATAAAATGATATTCTACATCTTAGGTTTGTGAAGGCTTGCTGAAGGAGTTCTTGGAAGGGGGAGTCTCTGCATGGCCTGGATATCTTGAAACCATGCCAACCTCAATGGAGCAGCTGAACACAAAGTAAAACTTCTTCATACCGTTATAGTATAGTTTCTTTATGTTGTGGTTTAACATTTCATGTAACGGATTTCATGCGTTTATTGTTGAATAGAATTTTGACATCAAAAGCCACACGTATTTAGTGGCCATGCAATTTGGTGTATACAGAATTATGTAACATGTTGACGTTTGACTTCACTGAAGGTGATCTCGATAGCTGTACTGTTTCCCTGTGGCGACCCAACTGTAAGTATTACGTTTGGTGCCTGTGTGCCCAGGTATGATGAGATGGGGGTGCTGTTCACTGTGGTGATCAGTGACAACACGCTTGAGAGTGGCCTACTGCAGGTGCGCAGCCGCGACACCACCATCAAGGAGACCATGCACATCTCCGAGGTCAAGAACTTTCTGGCCAGATACATATCTGCTGCACAGAACATATGAGGGAGTAATATTGATGTCCCGGGTGAACCGGGTTAGCATGGATTACATTTGTTTTGGAGCCGGACTGCCTCCCGGGCGTGAGCCAGGTGCCCCATTTTAGCCGTTGGTGAATTCAGCTGTAAACAGAAATGACGTAGATTAAGCAACAATAATAGATGTTATATGTATCTGAACGATGCTGCCTTGTTGACAACATGTGCAGATTACTGTTTTATTTGAGAAGGGCGCTCCTCCCTCACCGCTTTGCCCATTCACGTCACATGCCATAGCATGGTGCACTTAATCAAACTCCCTCATTGATTGAAAACTGACATGTTAGGCTGACATTTGGCAAAATGTCAAAGGAGACTGTCAAAGAATGGGGTGGTGGGCCCTCATGGGCAGCAGGAAAGCTGTCTATATGTTTTGGATAACTATACCTCAAAACCAATTTGACTATCTAGGATACTATATTAAAAGGTGTTAATCATTTTCACTTTGTGGTTGTCATTTTGTTGTCAAAGTGTCACTCAAATGCTGTCATATCAGTAGCAAATTCTCATACGGAACTTTTTCTACGGGTCAACAAAACATGATTAAGTGTATGTGTGTGTGTGTATATATATATATATACACACACACACACACACAGTTGAAGTCGGAAGTTTACATACACTTAGGTTGTCATTAGTCATTAAAACTCGCTTTTCAACCACTCCACAAATTTCTTGTTAACAAACTATAGATTTGGCAAGTCGGTTAGGACATCTACTTTGTGCATGACACAAGTAATTTTTCCAACAATTGTTTACAGACAGATTATTTCACTTATAATTCCCTGTATCACAATTACAGTGGGTCAGAAGTTTACATACACTAAGTTGACTGTGCCTTTAAACAGCTTGGAAAATTCCAGAAAATGATGTCATGGCTTTAAAAGCTTCTGATAGGCTAATTGACATCATTTGAGTCAATTGGAGGTGTACCTGTGGATGTATTTCAAGGCCTGCCTTCAAACTCAGTGCCTCTTTGCTTGAGGACATGGGAAAATCAAAAGAAATCAGCCAGGATCTCAGAAAAAATTGTAAACCTCCACAAGTCTGGTTTATCCTTGGAAGCAATTTTCAAACGCCTGAAGGTACCACGTTCATCTGTACAAACAATAGTACGCAAGTATAAACACCATGGGACCATGCAGCCGTCGTACCACTCAGGAAGGAGAAACGTTCTGTCTCCTAGAGATGAACGTACTTTGGTGCGAAAAGTGCAAATCATTCCCAGAACAACAACAAAGGACCTTGTGAAGATGCTAGAGGAAACAGGTACAAAACTATTTATATCCACAGTAAAACGAGTCCTATATCGACATAACCTGAAAAGCCGCACAGCAAGGAAGAAGTCACTGCTCCAAAACCGCCATTAAAAAAGCCAGACTACSGTTTGCAACTGCACATGGAGACAAAGATCATACTTTTTGTAGAAATGTCCTTTGGTCTGATGAAACAAATATAGAACTGTTTGGCCATAATGACCATCGTTATGTTTGGAGGAAAAGGGGGATGCTTGCAAGCCAAAGAACACCATCCCAACTGTGAAGCGCGGGGGTGGCAGCATCATGTTGTCGGGGTGTTTTGCTGCAGGAGGGACTGGTGCACTTCACAAAATAGATGGCATCGTGAGGGAGGAAAATTATGTGGATATATGGAAGCAACATCTCAAGACATCAGTCAGGAAGTTAAAGCTTGGTTGCAAATGTGTTTTCCAAATGGACAATGACCCCAAGCATATTTCCAAAGTTGTGTCAAAATGTCTTAAGGACAACAAAGTCAAGGTATTGGAGTGGGCAGAACTGAAAAAGTGTGTGTGAGCAAGGAGGCCTACAAACCTGACTCAGTTACACCAGCTCTGTCAGGAGTAAGCTTGGGAAGCTTGTGGAAGGCTACCCAAAACGTTTGACCCAAGTTAAACAATTTAACGGCAATGCTACCAAATACTAATTGAGTGTGTGTAAAACTTCTGACCCACTAGGAATGTGATGAAAGAAATAAAAGCTGAAATAAATCAATCTACTATTATTCTGATATTTCACATTCTTAAAATAAAGTGGTGATCCTTACTGACCTAAGACGGGGAATTCTTACTAGGATTAAATGTCAGGAATTGTGAAAAACTGAGTTTAAATGTATTTGACTAAGGTGTATGTAAACTTCCAACTTGAACTGTGTGTATATATATATATATATAAACTCAGCAAAAAAAGACAGCCCTTTTTCAGGACCCTGTCTTTCAAAGATAATTCATATTGTGAGACGACTTAGACAACGCTACAGGGAGACAGGACAGACAGCTGATCGTCCTCACAGAGGCAGACCACGTGTAACAACACATGCACAGGATAGGTACATCTGAACATCACACCTGCGGGACAGGTATAGGATGGCAACAACAACTGCCCAAGTTACACCAGGAACGCATAATCCCTCCATCAGTGCTCAGACTGTCCGCAATAGGCTGAGAGAGGATGGCCTGAGGGCTTGTCGGCCTGTTGTAAGGCAGGTCCTCAGCAAACATCACCGGCAACAACGTCGCCTATGGGCACAAGCCCACCGTCGCTAGACCAGACAGGACTGGCAAAAAGTGCTCTTCACTGACGAGTCGCAGTTTTGTCTCACCAGGGGTGACGGTCAGATTTGCGTTTGTCGTCGAAGGAATGAGCGCTACACTGAGGCCTGTACTCTGGAGCGGGATCGATTTGGAGGTGGAGGGTCCGTCATGGTCTGGGGCGGTGTGTCACAGCATCATCGGACTGAGCCTGTTGTCATTGCAGGCATTCTCAACGCTGTGCGTTACAGGGAAGACCTCCCTCATGTGGTACCCTTCCTGCAGGCTCATCCTGACATGACCCTCCAGCATGACAATGCCACCAGCCATACTGCTCGTTCTGTGCGTGATTTCCTGCAAGACAGAAATGTCAGTGTTCTGTCATGGCCAGCGAAGAGCCCGGAACTCAATCCCATTGAGCACGTCTGGGACCTGTTGGATCGGAGGGTGAGGGCTAGGGCCATTCCCCCCAGAAATGTCCGGGAACTTGCAGGTGCCTTGGTGGAAGAGTGGGGTAACATCTCACAGCAAGAACTAGCAAATCTGGTGCAGTCCATAAGGAGGAGATGCACTGCAGTACTTAATGCAGCTGGTGGCCACACCAGATACTGATTATTACTTTTGATTTTGACCCCCCCTTTTTTCAGGGACACATTATTCAATTTCTGTTAGGTACATGTCTGTGGAACTTGTTCAGTTTATGTCTCAGTTGTTGAATCTTATGTTCATACAAATATTTACATGTTAAGTTTGAAAATAAATGCAGTTGACAGTGAGAGGGCATTTCTTTTTTTAATGAGTTTAGTAAGCCAAAAAGTTTGAATAAATCATTTATTTTAGCTTTTAGATTCTTCAAATTAGCCACCCTTTGCCTTGGTGACAGCTTTGCACACTTTTGGCATTCTCTCAACCAGCTTCACCTGGAATGCTTTTCCAACAGTCTTGGAGGAGTTCCCATATATCCTGAGCACTTGTTGGCTGCTTTTCCTTCACTGCGGTCAAACTCATCCCAAACCATCTCAATTGGGTTGAGGTCGGGTGATTGTGGAGGCCAGGTCATCTGATGCAGCACCATCACTTTCCTTGGTCAAATAGTCCTTACACAGCCTGGATTTGTGTTGGGTCATTGTCCTGTTGAAAAACAAATGAGATGGGATGGTGTATCGCTGCAGAATGCTGTGGTAGCCATGCTGGTTAAGTGTGCCTTGAATTCTAAATAAATCACTAACCGTGTCACCAGCAAAGCACCACCACACCATCACACCACCTCCATGTTTCACGGTAGGTAGGAAGCACAAATGCGGAGATCATCCGTTCACTTACTCTACGTCTCACAAAAACACATCGGTTGGAACCAAAAATCTCACAGTTGGACTCATCAAACCAAAGGACAGATTTCCACCGGTCTAATGTCCATTGCTCGTGTTTCTTGGCCCAAGCAAGTCTCTTCTTATTATTGGTGTCCTTTAGTTGTGGTTTCTTTGCAGCTATTCGACCATGAAGGCCTTATTCACGCAGCCTCCTCTGAACAGTTGATGTGGAGACGTGTCCGTTACTTGAACTCTGTGAAGCATTTATTTGGGCAGCAATTTCTGAGGCTGGTAACTCCTTTCCTGTGGCGGTCCTCATGAGAGCCAATTTCATCATAGCGCTTGATGGTTTTTGCAACTGCACTTGAAGAGACTTTCAAAGTTCTTGAAATMTTATGCGTTGACTGACCTTCATGTCTTAAGGTAATGGACTGTCATTTCTCTTTGCTTATTTGAGCTGTTCTTGCCACAATATGGACTTGGTCTTTTACCAAATAGGGATATCTTCTGTATACCAACCCTACCTTGTCACAACACAACTGATTGGCTCAAACCCATTAAGAAGGAAAGAAATTCCACAAAGGGAATTCCACATCTATTCATTGAAATGCATTCCAGGTGACTACCTCATGAAGCTGGTTGAGAGAATGCCAAGAGTGTGCAAAGCTGTCATCCAGGCAAAGGGTGGCTATTTTGAAGAATCTCAAATATAACATACATTTTGATTCGTTTTAATAGTTTTTTGGTTACTACATAATGCCATATGTGTTATTTCATAGTTTTGATGTCGTCATTATTATTCTACGATGTAGAAAATAGTAAAGATAAAGAAAAACCCTTGAATGAGTAGGTGTGTCCAATCTTTTGACTGGTACTGTATACATACAGTGCATTCGTAAAGTATTCAGACCCTTAACCTTATTCAGCCTTATTCTAAAATTGATTACATTCATTTTTTTCCTCATTAATCTACACACAATACCCCATAATGACAAAGCGAAAACAGGTTTGTAGACATTTTTGCAAATTCATAAATAAATAGAAATACCCTATTTTCATAAATATTCAAACCATTTGCTATGAGACTTGTAATCGAGCTCAGGGGCATGCTGTTTTCATTGATCATCCTTGACATGTTTTTATAACGTGATTGGAGTCCGCCTGTGGTAAATTCAATTGATTGGACATGATTTGGAAAGGCACACACCTGTCTATATAAGTTCCCACAGTTGACAGTGCATGTCAGAGCAAAAACCAAGCCATGAGGTTGAATGAATTGTCCGTTGACCTCCAAGACAGGATTGTGCTGAGGCACAGATCTGGGGAAGGGTATGGAAAAAATTCTGCAGCATTGAAGGTTCCCAGGAACACAGTGGCCTCCATCATTCTTAAATGGTATTCTTAAATCATTCTTTATGGTAGAGTGGCCAGACAATAGCCACTCCTCAGTAAAAGGCACATGACAGCCTGCAATGAGTTTGCCAAAAGGCACCTAAAGGACTCTCAGACCATGAGAAATAATATTCTCTGGTCTGATGAAACCAAGATTGAACTCTATGGCCTGAATGCCAAGCGTCACYTCTGGAGGGAACCTTGCACCATCCCTACGGTGAAGCATGGTGGGTACAATATCTACCAGACTACCACTGGGTACAATGTCTACCAGACTACCACTGGGTACAATGTTTACCAGACTACCACTGGGTACAATGTCTACCAGACTACCACTGGATACAATGTCTACCAGACTACCACTGGTTTACAATGTTTTACCAGACTACCACTGGGTACAATGTTTACCAGACTACCACTGGGTACAATGTCTACCAGACTACCACTGGGATAGAGCTGGCCTTAGGTATCCCATACAGTCATTTTTTCACATAGACAAAGGTGTGTGTCTCATACCTCAAGGATTACTGTTTTAAAATGCCATTACAATGGGAGTTGTATTATATGTCGTATTACACTGCATTTATTGAAGTCCATCTGTAGCTTACACTGTAATACACATCAGTATTCTGCAGCATGATACTTTTAGTAAGCCCAGTTTGTAAGCACAGTCGTCAAGCATTCGGAATACAAAAGTGTCAGACGTTGTTTTGAGATGCCATCAGGTCCATGCTAACCTTTCGCTATTAGTTATGGTGTATGTGTGTGTGTGTGTGTGTGTGTGTGTGTGTGTGTGTGTGTGTATGTAAACAAACATCAGTTTTCTGTATTCTAAGTCAAGCCATTGTTGACCTGAGACTTCCATCATGGTAAAACATTCCTGACTCAAATGTACAGGTAATCTTTGTAGTGAGTTTGATTGATGATAAGATGTGCTGATGCAGTGAAATACAATGGGCACCGGTTAGTGGGCACAGTGGGAAGTTCTGAAATGCACCACTAGGTGTCAGGCTTCCATAAGGTACTGACGCCAAGAGTAAAATCAAACCACCTTGATCATAGTGTTGACTACTAAAACAGCATGAAATGAAAGTGACTGAAAAGACATACATTTAATGAAAGAGACTGCTTTCTGTTATAACTGTAAACTGAGTGCTTTGTACTTTTCTTTGTGACTTTCAACTGTTGCGAAGCAGCTGCCACAATAGACACTACACTGTTGTGTGACAAGGATTATTCATCTCCCCTTTGGTCTCATTGACACGAAGGGGTGCTATAAAAGGCAAACCTTCAYCATCTCTCTCTTCAACAATCACTCTCCAGGAAACAGGGAGTTCTGAGGTAGAAACGCAGACGGAGAAATCCATCTGGGGAATCAACTTAGTGTCTGAAGCACTGCTGTCAGAAAAACTATAGTGAGAGGATTAATTTGGTGTGTGAGCGTGTGTTTGTTTGTGTCTTTGAAAGTGTACGTTGTAAAGGTAAGTCAGTCCTCGGTTGTGTCAGGGTGTGTGCTGCTGTCTGCCTTTGACTCAACCGTAGGTCACAGTCCCGGTGGCTACAGACAGACAGTGATGAGTGATGAATACACACTGAGATCGATCTAACACCTCCTCTACCTGCAGGACACTGGGACATAAAGGACACTGCTTCAATAGTGGATGTAGTCTGATATTTCTCTGTGTGTGTGTGTGTTCATGGACCAGGGAGATCGCTTTAGTTTGAAGTCTAAGTAGAGACATCCAACCAGGTCCCAAGAACGTGTAGAATTGCCTTCAAAACCGMCCACTAGGGGGAAAAGTGAGCTGTTGACTTTGCTAGGGCGTTGTGGACAGGGATGGTGGATGGGTGTAAAAGCTGCAATCTGGCGTTGAGGGTTTCGTGTTCAATCCCAGGGCTAGGCAATGGTATATATMTTTTTCTCGGTTTTAAGCTTTTCRCAAACTTTGACCCTTAACTTAACTGAGAAGTGAAACCCCCAGCCCGACGRAAGTGTTTGTATTTYACTTATGGGGAGTTAGGTAACAGTGTATCAACTTAACTGTCAAAAACCGACGTTTGCCATGACTTCACCCATAGTGGCAGCATCATGGTGTGGGGATGTTAGTCACGATCGAGGGAGACTAGTCAGCATCAAGGGAAAGATGAACGGAGCAAAGTACAGAGAGATCCTTGATGAAAACCTGCTCCAGAGCGTTCYGACTGAGGCGAAGGTTCACCTTCCAACAGGACAACAACCCTAAGCACACAGCCAAGACAATGCTGTGCCACTCGAATGGTCCAGCCACAGCCCGGACCCTTTCGAACATATCTGGAGAGACCTGTGCAGTGACACTCCCCATCCAACCTGACACAGCTTGAGAGGATCTGCAYYGAAGAATAGGAGAAACTCCCCAAATACAGGTGTGCCAAGCTGGTAGCGTCATACCCAAGACGACTCGAGGCTGTAATCACTGCCAAAGGTGCTTCAACAAAGTACTGAGTAAAGGGTTTCAATACTTATGTAAATGTGATATTTCAGTTTTAATTTTTTTTAATACATTTGCAAAAATGTCTAAACCGGTTTTTTCTTTGTCATTATTGGGTGTTGATGTGGGGGGGAAAACGATTTAATCTATTTAAGAATAAGGTTGCAACGTAACAAAATGTGGAAAAAGTGAAGGGTCTGAATACTTTCCGAATGCACTTTATATATGTTTATATACACTGAACAAAAATATTAACGTAACAATTTCAAGGATTGTACTGAGGTAAAGTTCATATAAAGAACATTRAATTTAAATAAATTCATTAGGCCCTAATCTATGGATTTCACATGACTGGGAATACAGATAAAAAAAAAAAAAACTAGGGGCGTGGATCAGAAAACCAGTTAGTYTCTGGTGTGACCACCATTTGCCTCATGCAGCGTGCATGCAGTCCTTCTCATAGAGTTGATCAGTCTGTTGATTGTGGCCTGTGGAATGTTGTCCCACTCCTCTTCAATGGCTGTGCGAAGTTTCTGGATATTGGCAAGAACTGGAACACGCTTTTGTACTTTAAAAAAATATTTATTTTACCTTTATTTAACTAGGCAAGTCAGTTAAGAACAGATTCTTATTTTCAATGACGGCCTAGGAACAGTGGMTTAACTGCCTTGTTCAGGGGCAGAACYACATATTTTTACCTTGTCAGCTCYGGGATTCGATCTTGCAACCTTGCGGATACAAGTCCAATGCTCTAACCACTAGGCTACCTGCCGCCCACTCGTCACTCCAGAGCATTCCAAACATGCTCAATGGGTGACATGTCTGGTGAGTATGCAGGCCATGGAAGAACTGGGATATTTTCAGTTTCCAAGAATTGTGTAGAGATCCTTGCAACATGGGGCCGTGCATTATCATGCTGAAACTTGAAGTGATGGCAGCGGATGAATGGCACGACAATGGGCTTCAGGATCTCGTCACGGTATCTCTGTGCATTCAAATTTCCATAYATAAAATGCAATTGTGTTCGTTGTCCGTAGCTTATGCCTGCCCATACCATAACCCCACCGCCACCATGGGGCACTCTGTTCACAATGTTCACATCAGCAAACTGCTCACCCACATGACGCAAAACATGCTGTCTGCCATCKGTTGAAACTGGGATTAATCCTTGAAGAGCACACTTCTCCAGCATGTCAGTGGCCATCATAGGTAAGCATTTGCCCAATGAAGTTGGTTACGACGCTGAACTGCAGTCAGGTCAAGACCCTGTCAGTCATTTTGAGTTTTGAGTCAGTCTTTACCCGACAAAAGCCATGTTAGGATATATCAGTTATCCTGTCGGAGCATTTGTGCCGAATCKACTGCGCTGTTTCAGGTGCAATGTTTATGGTCATGTTGCAGCAGTTTGAAGGAGGGAGATTCCAAGATTTGGGAAGTGTGCAAGAGGGCATGGGKTAGAGGATTGTGTAGTTTTGGTGGATAACATTTTGTGTGTTAACTYTAGGGGTGCCCATGATCAAATCAAATTTGTCACATGRGCTGAATACAARAGGTGTAGTACACCTTACAGTGAAATGCTGACTTACAAGCCCMTTAACCAACAATGCTTTAAAATCAATCCTTTMGGACCTCGACRTGGTGCGCCGGTACCGCTTGCCGTGTTGCCGGGGATCAGAAGTGTCCGGTGCGACAGAGGCAGGTTGAGGTGGCTAGAGTCAGAGTAGTGCAGAACGTTTCGTATCCTGAGGCAGTGAAGAAAGTAGAGGAGAATGGATCAAGGGGGAGGGATCCTGAGAGGATCCCTGTGAGTAGTAGATCTGTGTCAGCACAGAGGGATAGGCCAACGAGTGACATGCTTCAGTAAGGTTGGCTTCTTAGCATTCATAGCAATGGTTATCAACTGTACCACAGAAATGGAAAGAAAATCACAGAAAATAGATTTGGTGGCAGCTGCAGAGAAGTATTTGACTTTAGAATAGTTTTTAATTTGATTAATTTTTTTACTTCAGAAGAGTTACAGGGTGTGTTGAGTGGTGGTGTTCCGTCCRCCCAGGCCGTTGGCATGGTGCAGGAGTTGATAGGGTCAAGGTAGTGGAATGGAGTAGTGGGTTTTTAATGAGTGTAGGATTAGTTTGAAGGATGTTTTTTTATTTTTTTTATTTACAAAGTATCATGTATTTATATTATAGTCCAGTTGGAGGCGGTAATGCAGCATATTGGAAGCCACCCGCCGTTACACTCAGAATAAGAAGATGGTGTACGCATTATCTTGGCAAATGAGAAAATGCTCACTAACAGGGATGTAAACTAATGTGTGCAAAACATTTTAGAGAAATGAGCTTTTCGTGCGTATGGAACATTTCTGGGATATTTTATTTTAGCTCATGAAACATGGGACTAACACTGTTACATGTTGCGTTTATATTTTTGTTGAATGTTTTAAGCGTTATTGGACTGTTTTGAATTGTGTATTTCGCTATTGTTGCGTGTCATGTGTAAACATGGCAAGAGTTGAATTAAAAGGTAAGCCCTTCCCTCAACGTTGACGCTTGAGTCTACTTCCGGTGCATTTTTTCCAGGTCTGTTTGGACGTGTGCTACTAGAAGAAAAATGGCCTCCGACAAGCAAAATGAAGGAAAATTATTACCTATGGACGAGAATAAAGAAAATACAACGGAAGATGGAATAGGYCTGGAGAGTATCCTTTCTTAAGCTATAAAGCTGACAATGGACCAATAARGTTATGTGATTTAGCGACACCAGTATGTTTTGGTGGGGGTGGGCTTCCATAACTAACGTTAGTTGGCTAACGTAATGTCGGAAGGCTAGCGCTAAGTGTCATTAGAAAAGCGGTTTACAAAATGTTGTCATTAGAATATTGCTATAATCATGTGTATTTAAGTAAATTAACATTGTCAACCTGCTACATCCATCACATAATTAAAATCCACTGCTAAAGTATAGTTACTTTTCAAATGCATCACTGTGTATGTAGCTAGCTTTAGGTTCCTGTGTGAATGTAGTAGACTGGCCCTTAACGCATACTTYCAGTTCTCCAGATCATCAAGGATTCCCAGCAACAACATGGCTTGCGACACGGGGATTATCAAAGATACAGGTGAGATGGAGGACTAAACTATGGCAGTGAATGGGTGTTTGACAARCATAGACCATACCTTATGGTTGGCTCATAGTTTCACACAAAAATTCACCCATGTCTTTCTCTCTGTCCTAGGGGATARTGCTCCCGGCGCTTGCGTCGTTTGCGCAAGACCCTGGGCTTCAAGTGCGGCAACAGGCACAAGTTCACTGGGAAGAAAGTGACTGTCGAGATGCTCTCTGACAACCGGTACTCTGACAACAGGTAATGGTACCCGATCCCGTTSTTACAACAGTATTAAAGTACAACTGGATTTATAATCCAAATACTTCATGCATGATACCTGACAGCAACCATCATTCTGTTCTAGAACTACAATCAAACTCATCATGCATGGAGTGCCGAGAGAGGCACCAAAATTGCAGCCAGCACAAGTTGGCCCAAGTCCCTTGAATATAACAAATCCCATTCCCCTTTTAGGTATCTACTCCTGGTACTGATGGAGGCTGAGAGGGCGTGGAGCTACGCCATGCAGCTGAAGCAGGAGGCCAACACAGAGCCCCGCAAGCGCTTCCACCTGCTGTCCCGCCTGCGGAAGGCCGCCAAACARGGAGAGAGGCTGGAGAAGCTGTGCGAGAGCCCTCGTGTGGATGCCAAGACCAAACTGGAAGCACAGGTAGGCTAATGCCCTGACCTGGAGAGTCAGTGACTTTCCCTATTGTTTCACCTTCATTTATTTCAACATGCGGTTCAAATGCTGTTGAAGTGAAGTAACAATTTAACTGAAACAAATATTTTAAGACAAATATTTATCAGTTGAGGAACCAACAGTATGGCAGCTGGTGTCCATGGCAACTGGGCTTGTCCTGGAGGAAAGAGCGCTTCAGGGCCCTGTCTTTCTAACCCAGCCCGAAATAGCTGCTGATGACCTCTGAATGAATAATAATGAAAGCAACTTGTCTGCAGGCCTACACCTCCTACCTGAGTGGCATGGTGCGCTTTGAGCTGCAGGAGTGGAAGGCTGCCACGGAGGCCTTCAACAAGTGCAAGTGAGTRTGACCCCACTCTACTACCGAAATGCCTAAAGTGTGGCCCTTTTTGATTGCTGAGCTTTTGCTGTCTCTTATACACATCTAGATGTGTATAAGAGACAGCTCTACTACCGAAATGCCTAAAGTGTGGCCCTTTTTGATTGCTGAGCTTTTGATCTAGAGTATTGAGATCATCATTTCACATGGGGCAAATGAGGCCTCAACAATGTAGGCTACATTGTTTGTTGACAGATGCCAAGTTGTCTGGTGTTAACGAGCGGTACCTAAGTGTAGGCGTATGCTTAACATATCCAAACGCATTCAGCGTATAGCTGTYTTCTCGGACCACCATCTTGCAACTTGTSAACTATAGAAAATTCCATGTAACTGTATTGTAACCTCCCTCAGGACCATCTATGAGAAGCTGGCCAGTGCCTTTACTGAGGAGCTGGCAGTGCTGTATCACCAGCGTGTGGAGGAGATCTCACCCAACATCCGCTACTGTGCTTACAACATCGGTAGGCGACACATACAGCCCGTCGCTCACATTGACAGTGGATTGCACTTTTCATATGTATTCACACATGCACACCTCTCATATCGAGACAATCACACACATCTGTGCCTTCTACAGCTTCTCTCTTTCCCACACCCTCGCACCGTACACACACACCCACACACAACTCGTTCCCGTTCAGTTGACTGGTAGTGAACAACCCTACTCCCCTCTGACCCCAGGTGACCAGAACGCKATGAATGAGCTGATGCAGATGAGGCTCAGTGCAGGAGGAGGAGGAGGCATGATGGCTGAGAAACTAGAGGTCAGTGTGTGGTCCCTCTCACTGTGAAACACATAGTAACAACTACTTTACAACTGGAAAGTATGGCCATAAATCTGCCCCTA
Source organism: Salvelinus sp. IW2-2015 (assembly GCF_002910315.2). Lineage (NCBI taxonomy): Eukaryota > Metazoa > Chordata > Actinopteri > Salmoniformes > Salmonidae > Salvelinus > Salvelinus sp. IW2-2015. The sequence continues at coordinate 5,159,001 of NC_036838.1, read as the reverse complement.
CATCTATATTTGACGCTTTAGTGCAGAGAAAATCACTTTGTTCCATTGTCCATACTGTTATACCACTTAGAATACAGACCTGATACATTGCCTATCTTTTTCAGTAGTAGGCTAGTGTGGATATTGSAACAGACCTGTCTTATGCAGCATACTGTTGAARGGTTATGGTATTATTCCAGGCCCTGATCACACAGACGAGAGCCAAGCAGGCAGCCACCATGAGCGAGGTGGAYTGGCGAGGCCGAACGGTGCCCGTCAAGATCGACAAGGCTCGCATTTTCCTGCTGGGCCTGGGAGACAACGAGGCCGCCATCGCCCAGGTCAGTGACCCTACCAGGGGACTAGTCATGTTTTCACAGTACTGAGCCAAGCATAACTTGATTGGGCTGGCCTGGGTTTCGCATCCACCGCAGTTGCTAGAACTGTGAAAAGAAAATGTCAGTACGGTTCAGGTCAGAATGAAAGTGTTAAAAGCAGGCCTCGACATTAACGCTTGTCCGGGACAACCAACAACAAAAYGTCGGACAAGCAGAATATAGATTTAAGTTGTCCGACTAGACAAATATYAATAATTCACATCAAAATATCAAACAWTTACTCGGATTAGAATTTGWTCTGAGATGTCTTGCGCGCTGTTTTCCCAATCTCTGCAGAYCGCATCTGAGTATAATTATTGTATTGCATTGACAGGCATGAGCAGTCTTTCAATCACCTGCGGTTGCAAGCTACGCTTTTGAGATCACCCTGTGCATATTTGTTTGTTCCAGCAAACAGGGTTCGTACTGTCATCAAACGTGTACTTTATCTGTGCCAGTGGGCCGTTGCCCGAGAGAGACATTGCAGCAGCAGGTAGCCTTTTAAAATAATGATGGACAACAGACTAACTAGACGGKCAGTTTTAAAACATATTGTATAGTCTGGCTAGTTGTCTTGGTAGTTAACTATTTAGCTATTAGCATGTATTAGTGTCATGTCCTAAACTTTTCACCAGCGCGCTCGTGAATAACTGTACATGGCATTGTGAGCGTTCATCAACTGCGTAGTTGTTGAGTCGGTGCGTTAGTACACCAATGCTGCGTACACTGGTTGCAAAGCCGTCTCTTTGGGAGCTGAGAAATAAATCTGACACTGTTGGAAAGCTGCYGTTTCCGCTCTTCAATATTGCCCATGTAATTCTGACATCTGTCAGAATGTGTATGAATCCCGATTAAACCAACTATCTTCTTTGAAAGTTTCTTTGCTTCTTACAACATGCATATCAGTCACCTATTTTGGCCTATGGTGGTACAGGCCTCTTTATTATTATTTTTTAGGGGGGGGGGGACAAGTAACTTGTGCTTTCAGACAAGAAAAGAATCTGTCCTACTTGTCCAATGGACAAGTGGCAAAAAAAAGCCTGTTCATGTCAAGCCCTGAAAAGGGTTTCGCTGGTCTGCTTGGACACCTCTGCTTCGTTATGGGTTAGTGGGATGAAGCTGCAGGGCTAGTAGTTAACTGATGAGCCTAGTGAACAAGGATGCCTTGTGAACTAATGGAACTAGAGAAACTGTTGGTGAACTAGGGGGCCAGTGAACAGGGGTTTAGTGGTGCAGCCTAGTCAGTGCTCGATATCTCTAGCGGTATCGAGCTGTTATAAACCAGTTTGTAGGGAGAGGTTATCCTAAAGGCAGGTAAGGTGTCCAACGGTGGCTATCATCACATGTAGTTCACCTTGGGTCTCAGTAGGTGTCGTTCCCTCCACTACAGCTCTTTGACAGGTGTCTATTGTCAGACTCTTCTTACCTTCCCTGTCGGGCTTCCTGTAGGCCTACCTCTCCCTCCCTGCGGCCACACCCGTCACACCCACCTGCACTAGGCTCTGGCATGCTGCCACTCGTGCTGTCAAACTGCATTCTATGCATAGCAACCCACACACTCACATGGCTACACCCATCAGCCCTAGTCTCTATGGACAGACTAGCATCGGAGCTAAATGGTTATCAGTTAGGGAGTGGTACCATCATTTGTGTTAGATGTAGCAGAGCATTACATGTAATTGTTGTGCTTACACTTTTGAAGTAAGGCTGAATTTGGGTCTGGTCAGAAATTCCCCTCATACCTGTCCTCAACCGGCTGTATCCAAATGTGCTTTTTGAGTTGAGGGTTAACATTTTATGCACTTCAGTCCTTAATTGATATGTCAGTCAATGGTTCTGTTATGTTTATGGAAGGTACCATTTGATGAACACAAGGGTTCAGAAACAGTTGGACCATAATGCCTTTCCCCCTATGGCTGCCTCTACTTCTACACTCCCCTGTATCTACCTCGGTTGTCTAAAGTTGTGGCTCATTTTTATACAGAGCAATTGGTTACATTGTCTACTACACCAATCACAACCCTCCTTTTACTTGTATCATTGCACATCCTGCAAATCACCAGTAGAACGTGATAATTTTGAATCCATTTTCACATTCACTCCGTTGGTTATGCTTACGAACTCTAAAAGAAGCAGAGTTCCCACTCTGGAACTTTGATATGCCTGTAGAGTATATTATGTTCAACAATTATATAGAAAATCCAAACATTTCAATATTCATGTTTATATATATATTTCAATATTCATAAATGTATGACCATTAAAATACTACGCTTATTACAGAGCAAGCAGTAAAGCTTCATTTGACGTACATTTTTGCTTTGTAGCTCACAAATGAAACAATATGGAATCTTAAAAGGAGGCCTAGGTAAGGTCAATGTCATATGGTAATTTTAATTATTTCAGATTTTATGCTTTTATATTTCACATTTGTCTGTCAACAATCCTTCATCCATAGGACTTCTGTGGATTACATTTAGTAAAAATCCCCCAAATCATGGTCTTTGTTGTTATCTGGGTTTTGTGAGGGATCCCTCAACCATTCCAACGGAACTGCCATTTAAGGCCATGCGTAATCCCAAGGGGACATACTGAAGAGGGATGTGCCATCCCTCCTTTTGTCTCTCCCTCTGTGAAAAGCACAGAAGACACCAGACTGGTTCTCCCAGTCCTGTTAGGGGCTAGGCGTTGCCAGGGTGCTGGCACTAGTGAGTGTCTCACCACAATACACCCTCCCCACATGCTGGATGGATGGGAGTGAATGTTACTTCATAGTCTGCCCAATACGAATTTGTGTTAAAGGGCAACTCTCATACATTTTCAGCGTAATTTTCATTATCTCCAGCGCAATACCGTTTACATTTGTGAAAATGGTGCATTTCTACGTTTTGTAGAACAATATATAATGTTAAGACATCATCAAAAGGTTCATTTGAAAACACTGATTTTCAAACACAGATTCGTGGTGATGTGGGGAGCAAGAAAATGCCATCCCTCTGGCTAGAAACTCGTTGCAGGGTTTGAAAATGTATATATATATTTTAATCCTAACTTGTGATGTCACAAGATAGGTTTCCATCCAATTGGTGACAGATTTTGATGCGGATATTCCAAAATCCACAAAACTGACTTCCAAAAATCAGTGCGTGATGACGTAATGCACACAATGTACTTTTTCTCTTAATTTCATGTACCGCCAAAATTATGAATAAATAATACATTTCAATGTGTTTCCATCGCATTTTCAACTCTACCAATAGTTTTGTCACAAACTTGCGTTAAATAGCAAATGTCCCTACTCTGGTCAGATACCAGAGTATCTGGGTTGGGTTGGGCGTTATCCAGGTTATAGTCCTACTGTTTCTGTACCATACTGGGGTATACGGTCTTAACTCAAGTGCACACAAGGGGTGATATATGTATGTGTGTGTGTGTGTGTGTGTAGTTATACATTTTTTGCACACACAACAATTTAGGCAACAGATCTTGATCATGGAAAGGATTAAATGTCTCTGCTGTAACCAAGAAGCTTGATCTTGACTTCTAGCCACTAGATGTCAATTTAGCAAACCAAATGCATAGCTGGAGCCCGTAGCTGGATATCGTTTATTTGACACATATTCGATATGTAGTTATTATTATAAGCAGTGGCGTAGCATGCACCCTCGTACATAAAAAAAAATATATATATAACAATGGGGGTTTGTGCTAAGCCACTGTTTATAACAATCTAAAATGAGTCAAATTATATCCAGCTAAGGGCTCCAGCTATGCGTTTGGTTTGCTTATTCTTTTGAACGGTATTCAAATCATACCGTCGGTATTTCGAAATACCCCGGTATGACCGGTATACCGCCCAAGCCTGACAGTGCGGGTAGGTTACGTAACATAATGACGCTATTAAGAGCGAGGAATATCTTTATTGTCAAATGGCAGTCAAGCATCGATGATCATGTCACCAGAATCAGACCCTCAATATTTATTGGAAAGGGGAATCAAGATCACCGTGCACTTTCACCACCCTGTGAAGTTCATCATGAATTATATCATCTTTAGCCTAGTCTACTAAACTGCATTGTTTRCCGGAGTTGTAGTGGGAGGACTCCAATATGGTTATAATGTCTTTGTGCTTTAAGGACTTTCCACCACCATTTCTTGCATAATTAATTTTACCGACACACAAAGATTCCACCTTGTCGAATGAACGCTATCTTTCGGCATTTATTAAATTGTACTGTAACCATCGGTTTCCATCACAGCTGTTGTGATGAATTTTTTTTTTTATACAGTATTACTTTACTCGCATAAATGGATGGAAATATGCTTAATGATAAGCTTTTTTTTTTGGATGTTCTTATATTTTTAACCACAGATCATATAAATGTGCTGTTTTCAAATATGTAGACACTGGTATGGTGGTGGAGATGATGAATTTGAGGTTAAAAAGTGGCAGAATTGTCCTTTTTTTAAGTGGAACGCTCCCAAATCATTCCCCGCCATGTTTTAGCGCTTTAATGATTGCTTAAGTGTTTTTGTCAACCGAAGAGAAGAAAGACACTGGCGAATCCTCAGATTTACTGTGTCTCAACAGCATATACACCGATTCGTCAGAAGATAAGATGCGGCAAAATAATTTAAGATTGGATGGACTTGTCCACAGGGGAATATATAACAAACATATTTTGTTAGCAATTTTGTATTTAATATGGCCACTGCTGGGATGTTCTAACTAGGACATATGAGTCATTGACGATACTGTAATATTTCTGACTCACTCTCATCTATTGAAAAGACTGACATTTTTCATAAACAATATAAACCATGACACTTGGCTGCCTCCCACACCTACAAGTTAGCCTACTGTAACGTACACAATAAGCCTGTGTTACATCGCGTGTGGTGTAAGGCTTCTTTTTGACATCGGTCCTGAGCTACAGTAACTCTAGGAAGTTACCTTTCACAGGAATGTCTACAGCAACCTGCTCTGCTGCGCACGTTTGTCTCTCCCAGTCACAGCCTTACCCAAGACCTACTTTTACGCTAATATTTACATTTGCGTGATTTTAATCTGATTCGTACCGTAAGCAAGGCTCCAGTTCAGGCAACCATTTCAAGTATGAGCCCGTGTGCGAGTAAAATGCTGCCGTAGCTATTTTCAGCTGTTTTGTTTCATACTGTTACATATTATCGCACAAAGAAATACCAATCTCATATCCCACCTCGCGCAGCATCAGTGCCGGGGGAGCTGTGCTGAAAGCCCACCGCATAGGGAAGGTCTCTCTTGCTTATGCCTCGTGTCCTCTATCCTCATGTCCTTCTCAATACCCATTGGAGGAGAAGGTCAGGGGAGGTATATATGGAAATATGATTTTATATATTCTATGTCATATTTATACAGGATCACCATTTGTCCCCCACAGGCAGCCAATGAGGAGACCAAGGAACGTCTGTACGAGACCCTACTAGCCGAGTGCAGAGACACCATCCAGGCTGTGAGAGAGGAGCTGAAGACTGAAGCGGTAAGTATGGCTGACTGACTGACACTGAAAGAGTTACAGGCATGACTGTTTGGGTTACAGAATGACACATTTGAAGTTACAGACATGACCGTTAGGGTTACGAACTGACCGGGGTTCACGTTGATACGTGGGTTTACGGACCTGACGTAGTAAAGTTCATAGGCTAGACAGTAACGTGAGTAGTAGGGTCAAGGACCGTACCAGAATCTTACTATATGTTTATGGGTACATGCTCCCTGACTGTTCAACTCTGCAGAAGCAGCGAGAGAGATCTGATGAAGCCAGTGGCAAGGTGTCCAACCTGCAGTTCCTGCACAGGTAAGAGAGGTCATTCTGTCTGTCTGACATTTGTCAGAGGATGCAAGACGCATGGTGACCACTATCTCCTCGCCGCATCCTCAACCGTATTGGAGGAGAAGGTCCGAGGTCCCTCAGACCGTCTTCTCCGATGCGTTTTGATTAGATGAGAAATGCAAGCAAATATGAATTAAGAGCCTATCTGTACATGGAACCAGTCTTTTACCTATGTTTTGGTCCCCCCCCCTCTCCATAGCTACTTGACCTACATCAAGCTGTGGACGGTGGTGAAGAGGAACGAGAGCATGGCCCACATGCTGCAGGCCAAGCTGAAGGAGCCGCAGACGGACGAGAACAAAAGGGGCCCTCGCCCCCAGGACCTCATCCGCCTGTACGACATCATCCTCCAGGTACAAACACACACCTGGGTCGTGTTCAGTAGCCACAAAACGGAAGAAAACAGCATAAAACAGGGCGGTACTACCTGAGGTTGTCCAATAAACTGTTATTTTTCTGTTAAAATGTTTTGCTGTTGTGCACACTAATGAATACACCTCTGATAACACAACACCACGTCACATTACATTGTCATCTCTGGCACATTCCCAATGTCGGTGTCCTTGTCGTCTCATAATGTTACAGTAATTGATAGTGAAACTGAATGGTTTGATATTGTCCTGCTTCATAACCACAAAACATCCAAACCACTCTATTTACTCAGCATACCCAGGATCAAGTCCAAAAACTATACTGAACAAAAATATAAACGCAACATGTAAAGTGTTGGTTTCATGAGCTGAAATAAAAGATTCCAGAAATGTTCCACAGGCACAAAAYGCTTAWTTATRTCAAGTTTTGAGAACAAGTTTGTTTACATCCCCGTTATTGASCATTTCTTCTTTTCCCATGATTATCCATTCACCCAAAAGGTGTGCAGATCAAGAAGRTGATTAAACAGCATGATKATTACACAGGTGCACCTTGTTCTGCYGACAATAAAAGGCCACTCTAAAATGAMRKGTTTTGTCACACAACACAATGCCACAGATGTCTCRGGTTTTGAGGGAGCGTGCAATTGGCATGCTGACTGCAGGAATGTCCACCAGAARTGTTGCCAGAGATTTGAATGTTCATTTCTCTACCATAAGCCGCCTCCAACGTTACTTTAGAAAATGTGTCAGTATGGCCAACCGGCCTCACAACCGCAGACCACGTGTAACCACGCCAGCCCAGGACTTCCACATCCGACTTCTTCACCTGCGGGATCGTCTGAGGGGGTGCTCGCCACTCAACCCTAATGTTAAGCCCGTAGAAATAGGATGTTTCTTTCTGATTCATTCTATTTCTACGGTTAAGCCACTACCAGTGAGTCATCTTATCCTTGTTGATGTTGCCTCATGACTGTTTCTACAGAGTCTGGCTGAGCTGTCCACCCTGCAGGGGCTGGAGGAAGATCACACGTTCCAGAAGGAGGTGGCCCTCAAGATGCTGGTCTACAAGGCCTACAGGTCAGAGCTCACACCACGGAGGCCACACACTGTTCACACACACACAGTTGCTGGCATAACCCCTGCCATTCAGGTGTTTCTGATCCGCCTCTGCCAGAACAGAAACATACACACAGTCACTAACATCCCGCTCTCTCCCCCAGGTGTTTCTTCATAGCCCAGTCGTACGTGCTGGTGAAGAAGTGGAGCGAGGCTCTGGTCCTGTATGAGCGGGTCCTGAAGTACGCCAAGGAGGTCCAGTCCAAGGCTAAGAGCCTCAACAACAGCCTCAAGGTAACAGACACTGACCCCTGACCTATAACCGTTGACCCCGACCGGGGCCGTTATGTAAACTTACTTTTTTAACATGCAGGTAACTGCCAAAATAAAGGAAATGCCAACATAYTGTCTTAATAAGGCGTTGGGCCACCACGAGTCACAACTGCTCCAATGCACCTATGCATGGCATCGATTCTGCAAGTGTCTGGATCTCTATTGGAGGGTTTTGACACCATTCTTCCATYAGAAATTCCATAATTTGGTGTTTTATTGATGATGGTGGCAAAACGCCGTCTCAGGCGCCGCTCCAGAATCTCCCATAAGTGTTCAATTGGGTTGAGATCTGGTGACGGCCATGACGCATGGTTTACATCGTTTTCATGCTCATCGAACCATTCAGTGACCACTCGTGCCACCTGGATGGGGCCATTGTCATCCTATGGGAGGCATAGTCATGATAGCCAAAATAATGGCCTTCCCAGTATTTTTATACATGACKCTAAGCATAATTAACTCYGTACACCTGTGTGGAAGCACCTSCTTTCAATATACTTTGTATCCCTCATTRAWMRYWMTSRWTRKWTTWMWRWGMRASRTYRKTYTYRAWSRKAKYKWWMGAWMYAAYYKWWGSTTGMRTGTCWYWRAKWWWRRATMRWWGAMKSAYRRYATTSWMRSTMCYWWCWAWRWKWWWKWKRARKKASWAYGTYMMRMWTRWWRTWTRMMMTYMYTATATWTTTTMGGGGGGGGMGTCTGTCATTGAAATGGARGCAGGTCGGTAAACATACYTGTTATTCATGATARTCTACTGTGGGACTGTCTAAAAGTGTCTTTGCCTYATGTATCTGTCTCCCTTGCCTAAAGGATCTGCCTGATGTGCAGGAGCTGATCACAGAGGTCAACGCTGAGAAATACTCGCTTCAGGCGGCGGCCATCTTAGGTGGGTACCTGACTTGCAATGGCAGCCATTTTGTTTCTATAGGGTAATACCCTTACCTGGGTTAGGCAACTTTCTTTGTATTGACCTTTCTGCTTGACTTTTCATTGTTGTGACCGGACTGGTGTGTGTTTTGTAAGACCTGACGTCTCTGGTTTATTGTGCCTGTGTTATGAAGCTGTGGGTGTGTGTTTGTATTTTAGACACAGAGGATGCTCCTGAAGCACCGTCTCAGCAGAAGGTGAAAGACAACACGGTAAGAACAAACAAAATTAGCCTCCCACATAAAAACGAAGTCTCGCAGCTAACCACCCCCAATGTGCTTAGCCCTAACTCTAATCTCTCGTGGAAAGATTCTGTGTGTAATTACGGTGTTTGGGGTTTTTCATCACTGGTTATTTGAACAGATCACGATTTCGCAGGTGTTAGCGTCTTTCTAATTTCGGGAGGGGACATTCGGTCGTAACTTGCAAAGAGAGGGTGGAGCTCCTCGTTCCGCTCCTTGTTCTAGCTTTTATCAATCTCTTAACGTTGACACAGATCTCAATCGAGCAGCTGACCAATTAGTTCTGTGTTAACTCTGACTCCTCTGTACCTCCCAAGTTCCAGCCTTGCCATTTTCTAGACTACTTTCAGAAAATGGTGGAGTAAATGAAAGGTGTAGTATGTTAGTTGTGCAGTAGTGAGAGGAAGTAGTGTTGGGAATAGGAGTGTGCCTACCACGGAGCATGCCTTACATGGGCCAGCATGTGGGAAAGAATACTCCCTGACCTGCCTCTGTCAATACAGGACAGAGCTGGAATGCTGCCTAGCAGACTGACACGGAACAACGACAACGTTTGGGTGATGGGTGACCTATATCAGGAGGCCTTTGCCGGACATACTATATGTTATTGTGTAATCCCACACAGGGTCGGGTTTCACTCTTAAATCTGTCATAGAAATGTCATGCTGCTGCTATCATGGGCAGTGTATGTCGACATGGCAGGTATTCCAGTTGTTCACGACTGAACCTAGTGCCGGTTCATGAAAAATGACCTCTGCTTTGCGTTGGAACCACAGCGTATGTTTTCTGCTAGCTGACAGACTAGCCAAACCTTATGACAGGTTCTAGTCATTTACTTTTACCAGTCCCTGCTCTCCCTCTAATTTGTTTACCCCCCCCTCCATCCAGCCTCTGTGTGAGCGTCTGGAGACCTTCCACCTGGACCCCACCCTGGTGGGGAAGCAGCCCAACCTGGTCCAGTTCCCCCCCGACTTCCAGCCCATCCCCTGTAAGCCCCTCTTCTTTGATCTGGCACTCAACCACGTGGCCTTCCCACCCCTCGACGACAAGGTGGAGCAGAAGGGCAAGGGCGGCCTGACCGGCTACATCAAGGGCATCTTCGGCTTCGGCAGCTAAATCGAGTCCCAGGCTTTGGTMAGGCCTTCAGGTTGGAAGCAGCCATGGTCCCCCATGATATTGATAAACAGGCTGAGTGGGTTTCTTGAAAACTTTCTCCGTCTCCACCTGAACTGTGGAAACAATGTCTGTGTCTGGAAATGGTACCCTGTTCCCTTATGTAGTAGACAACTTGGTCATAACTAGTGCACTGCATAGGGTATAGAGTGCCATTTCAAAAGCTACCAGTTTGAGACTTCGTGTTCTAGAGGTTTCCAGGCCTTGTGTTTGTTCCCTTCAACCACCCCCAACACACTTTACAGAGGGAAACAAACCCAATTGACTTTTCATTTTCAACTCGTAAAAGCGCCTTCGTGTACTCCGTCTCGATGTCAGTATACAGGAGGGAGGGAGAGGAAGTGTTGTACCAATCACTATCAAAAAGGACAAACTGTATAAATGCAGGCACACAGGGTAAATCCGCGACCAAGCCGTGATGTCTCATAACACGTTCATTTCTGACCGTGGACATACTGTCGAAATCACCTCTGTATTGCCTCAACTGTCTCATGACTGTAATATCTAGATTGTGAGACAATATAGAGAATAATGTATCCGTCTGTCTTGTCCTGCACGCCATTGTGGCACCAATACGTCTCTGCATGGTTGACAGTTAACGTTAGACATCAGGATTGAAATGGTCCTGTTAATTTCCTTATACAACAATGGGGTTCAGTGGCCAATGACTTTATATTCGGTACAGGAAAGGACTCTATAACGTGTTTATATTCTCTAATGATATGACTTTTTAAAACATTCTGTGTGTGACAAAAGACAGAATGACCTTTGAGGTCAAAGGGGACTGCTTAGGATTCATTTTGGCCTCACCCCCGAAAGTCTAGGAGGCAGCGTTCATGAACTTCTGTCCAAAACAACCCTAGTYTGTKRWYAAARARWYTYTTTRWYMACARACTACTTCATTGTATCAGTTGGCTCCTATTCCAACAGGTTTTAAATGGGAGGGAGCGGCARRRTTTTTGAGTGGCTAACACCTCTTCAGCTTTTCCAGTACCAAAGCCAGTTCTGTAATCAAGAGCCTTTAGCTATTCAATGGACCTCCATATTTGCGTTTGCCTATGATGACAAACCGTGTTCTCAACTACAGGTTGTCAATTTACCTTCTGTCCTCTCTTCAATCTAACTCTTTGTTTTCTCTTTAATTCGGGGTTATATAAGTCTTGTACTTTTTACTTCAATTAATTTTTTTTGTTTCCCAATGTTATGTATTAATGAACAGGATTTGGGTGATGATGCGTGGTTGGAATGGTTTCACGCATCATCACCCAAGATGCCTGAAAAATGAATTCTGTGAACATGATTTGAAACTGAAGTGTTGAAAGAGAAAATTGTGAATCCTTTTTTCACTCATGCCTAACTTCTCTTGAACGTTTCAAGATGTCCCGTGTGGCTCAGTTGGTAGAGCATGGCGCTTGCAACGCCAGGGTTGTGGGTTCATTCCCCACGGGGGGACCAGGATGAATATGTATGAACTTTCCAATTTGTAAGTCGCTCTGGATAAGAGCGTCTGCTAAATTACTTAAATGTAAATGTAAGATGTTATAATTTGGCTTTTTGTCATTCTCACTCACTTTTTAGTTTGTGACTGATACTGACTTTATACTGTAGCTTAGCTTCAATTGCCAACCTCTATCACACAGACTTTATAAGTCTGCTGTTTATAATTAKGTAATAAGGCACGAGGGGGTGTGTTTATGGCCAATATACCACGGCTTAAGGCTGTTAGGCGCATCGCGGAGTGCCTGGACACAGCCCTTAGCCATGGTATATTGGCCATAAACCACAAACCCCCAAATTGGTTACCAACTTAATTAGAGCAGTAAAATGTTTTGTCATACTCGTTGTATACGGTCTGATATACCACGGCTGTCAGCCAATCAGCATTCAGGGCTTGAACCCAGTTTTATGGTAGTGCTTTTGGCACAGAAGCCTATTAGTGTAGTTTCATGATTATAGGCTCTTGTGTCAGGTGTGGGTGTGTGAGCAGCATGAGATGCCTGTGTTGGGTGTGTGTGTTTCGGTCCCAGGCAGGCGTACAGGTGCTACATGTTAACAACTTTCAAAGCTAATCAGCCTCCTCCCACCACCTAATGTTTTTTCCTTGATCACTTATCGGTAACCAACAGCTGGGCTCTCATCACGAGCCGGTATGTGCTGTCCACCATGCACACTTCAGACACCATGAAATGCATTCTAACCTCGTATGGGTCATTTTGTGTGTTTGATAATAGCCCATGATCAGGATCCATCATCAGTGTGATGAGTACCGTATATGATTATGATGTACTGTTTGTCTGTTGAATCACTTTCCTTCTACTGTAAACATATCTATATAGGGTTATGTACATATATATAAAATGGCTAATCACAATACTACTGTGCGTTAAATTAGTTAATGTGGCACACCCCTGTATTAGGCTACATGTATTACACCATCGCTGTATTACACCCCTGTATACACACAATCACACACACCTATGTTTATTGTTTTCCCATGCACTCTTACTGCAGCTGTTGCCTTAGGAACCTTGAGGTTGGCAGTTCCTCCAAGTTTCACCCATCTCTTGTGTTCCTTGTACTCCACCCAAACACCTACACGGTATGACAGCGTGACAACTGAGTTTTCCTAATGGTTATGACAAAGTCATATGAGATGTGGTATGGCATCCATAAAAGGAAATTGACAACCCCCTCATGAAATATTTCCCCCCTCATGGCCATTCCTGAGGAAGGCTAATGTTGAGGGCATTACCAAAACACCTCAGGTAACACCTGAATTAGCATAAACAGTAACGGTTATTATCAATCAATAGGCAAATAATAGCCTGGTTAAACCGACCTGAACATGACGTGACATCAAGTAAAACAATGGTCAGCACAATGTTCAGTCTAGTTCATCCAGGCTGTAGGCAAATAATTCATTAATGGTCCCAGTTGCTGTTTATGACAGTAAAGTAATTTTATTTGGTTGTACATAAGTCGAAACTTCACAAAAATATAAACGCAACATGTAAAGTGTTGGTCCCATGTTTAATGAGTTGAAATAAAATATCCCAGAAATGTTCCATACTGACGACGAGCTTATTTTTCTCAAATGATATGCACAAATTTGTTAACATCCCAGTTAGTGAGTATTTCTCCTTTGCCAAGATAATTCATCCACCTGATAAGTGTGGCATATCAAGAAGCTGATTAAACAGCTTGATCATTACACAGGTGCACCTTGTGCTTGGGACAAAAGGACACTCTAAAATGTGCAGTTTTGTCACACAACACAATGCCACAGATGTTTTGAGGGAGCGTGTAATTGGCATGCTGATTGCAGGTATGTCCACCAGAGCTGTTGCCAGAGAATTGAATGTTAATTTTTCTACCATAAGCCGCCTCCAACGTTGTTTTTGAGAATTTGGAAGTAAGTACAACCGGCCTCACAACCGCAGACCACGGGTAACCACGCCAGCCCAGGACCTTCACATCCAGCTTCTTTACCTGCGGATTGTCTGAGACCAGCTACTGGGACAGCTGATGAAACTGAGGAGTCTTTCTGTCTGTAATAAAGCCCTTTTGGGGGACAAAATCATTCTGATTCGTTGGGCTTGGCTTCCCAGTGGGTGGGCTTACTATGTTTACTATGTTTATGTTTACTCCAACAGTGTATGAAATGCATTTTGAAGCTGAGTTTGTATAAAATGTAAAAAACTAAAGCAAGATCACTTAAATTTGACATAAGCCCCCATAGAGAAATCTGATCACATTTGTGAAAGCTTAGCTTGGTTGAAGCCCACTGTAAGGAATATGTACCGGTAATGTATATAACACACCCAATTTTCTTATGGTATGTGTAAAAGATCATTTCTCTGTTGGATACATTCTAACATTCTGAACTTTGATTCAGAAAGATTTTTGTTGCTTTTTAAAATCAATGTAATACTTGGAAATGGATTGTGTTACAACAGGGATCATCACACAGTAAACCATCTATCTGCCGCGGGCTGATTTTTTTTCTTGAGCGGATGGTCGGGCGGCCGGAACATATTTACAAATAATTTATAAACTGCAAATTGACCGCAAGAACCCCAAACAGATATATTTGACTAAAACATAATTTCAAACCTTTCTTACGTTTGCAGATGATCACGTGTCTCTCTATTATGCGTGGGAATACTTGGGAACACATTTCCAAAATTAAAATCACTTGGAGCTGGTGTTTTTAGTCTTTTATGTGCAACAATGAAAATGTAAAAAACTTGGGGGGGCCAAATAAAACAACCGGGAGGCTGCCAGTTTTACAATATCAACATTTCTATTTGTTTATGCCTACCCCCCCCCCCCTCACACACACACACACACACTATAGGAACAGAGTACACAGGCATCCACTAAGATAGGATTGTACTTCATCTTGCCTTGTTTAAGGTTTACATTACCTCCACTACTCATTCGTATCTAATTACCCACAAGCCCATATGTTATTCTACACTGATCCTTATAGAAACGGAATGTTTCTCCAGACTAACTCCCTAGCAAAATAGCGACAGTGACTTTAGAAAACCTCAATGAGTGACAGTGAACTAATGAACGGGGAGGGTTGAACTAGAGAGGTGAGTGAGGAGAAGGGGGAGTGTGTAGAACAGGTTGGCCCGGTCCTGTGGAACTAAATAGATTGTCTGGGTGTTGAGTCGACACACTTGTTAACAGGGAGGGGCACAGGTACGCTTTCATTCAGCTTAATCACAGTGCTGACGCCAACAGGGACACACACTAAAATACGCACAGGGAGTGTGTGTCTTATCTGTGACAGCGAGAGAGGAACAGAGAGTGTAAGGGGACCAGAGAGACTTGAGTTCTGTCCGTGGAGTGGAACTTCCACTCACCAAAAGATCCAGGATGTTCAAGAAGAAGGAGAGTACTACCTTGAAGGGGTCCAGCAAGACCAGCACGTGAGTCTTTAAGGAACGATAGCAAACTCGGTCATGCAACCTCCTCCACCCTACCTCCTTCCTCCTTTCTTCTCCTTTTTCCTAAACTTGGATTTGTTTCATATTTCCTGTGTTTGCTGTGTTGCCCTCTTTCTCATAGAATCCTCTGGAATCTCCTTTGTTTATTTCATTCCTAACTCCTGGATAATGGAGATTGGAAGATAGATGGTTTACTGTGTGTTTTGGCATGTTGTTCTAGTCAAGAAGACAAACTTTGTTCTATGTAAACATATGAAGAGAAATGTTGTTTGTCTCTTTGGTTGTCTTGATGTTATTGTAGGTTTTTATGTGGCCTTAGGTCAGATTTGCTCAGGAGTAGCAGTAGATAGTCTCCGTCACCTGTGTGTGTGTGTGTGTGTGTGTGTGTGTGTGTGTGTGTGTGTGTGTGTGTGTTTGTTTTCAGGTCACGTAAAACAGATTCTAAAATTTGATGGCGTTTATCAAATGGTACGGCTCATTAGATTCACATTGATTTGGTGGCTATTCACGTCATTATAACGTTCCCCGTGGAGGGATATATGATGGCATCAAGATTTCTACGTTACCACGAAAGAGTAGGACATACAGTACTTAGATAAGGTAGATAGGGACACATATTTTTTATCAATGTTCATCCATCAATCAAGTATGACTCCTATGTCAATGCATCATCAACAGCGTAGCCTGTAGGCCTAAAATAGCGATAAATCAAATGTCACCCTATAGAAAAATATGATTCACTTGCGCTTCCCTAAGGTTGAAAATCAAACCTGACCACGGCAAAGGCAGCTTAACACCAGGATGGTTGGTGTTTATGTTGAGTCAATGGAGACTGATGTTAATGGAGATGTAACCTGCAAGTCTATGGGTGTAACACTGGTGAAAAGACTCTCATGAGAAAGAGAGGAATGGAAACGCTTGAAGCGTGAATACATGGAAGGTGTGTTAGTTGATCATTGTGATGCTATAATAACAGGATGATTGTCTTATAGTATCCATGCACGACACCTGGCCTGAGATGAAAGGTTGAGGTGATGACCGTTCAGAGTGAGAGGAGTGCCACTGGTTTCACCCTGCCTCAGGGTCACTGTGTGTCTGATGGCCCTGCTGATCAGGGCAGGGCAGATAAGGCCTCTGTCTGTGCTGTTCAGCTGGTTTCTCCACGGCCTATGGGTGTTGGCTCACCCTCTCGCCGCGGTGGTGCAAATGGGATATTTAAAGGGAATGTCTGTCCTTGTCTGATTGATAGACTGCTTGTCTTTCTGTTTATTTAACACAATTGAAACATCTGTATGAGCACTGTGAAGGGTTCCACAGTACAACTGTTGATGAAGCATTTAATGACAGTGAAGATACTTTAGTATAGTAGGTCTATCTTAGTAATGGTGGAGGGCATCCGTGTAAAATCTAGGGCCTCTGCATTTAATGTGTTTAAGGCACTTAAATATTTCACCCTGTCCATCACCTGTAGAAGTTGTCATTGGAGGGATAGTGGTGTTTAAAGAGGAGGTTTGTGAGTCCTGTAGTGCTGGTATTTAAAGGGGAGGTTAGTGACTTATCACTTCAGTGCTGGTATGGTCCATAGGGGRAGGTTGACGTGAGAACACAGATCGACGTATTACTGAATCTGTCATCTTATGATGCCGGTACAAGCATATGTAATCTCATTACATCATAATACATGTTTTACTGTTGGTAACAACACTTTCATGTCAAAATGGCTCCGTAGGTTAAAAGGAACATGGGCAGAAAGGAACATGGGCAGAAATGTTGGGGTCGTCAAATGTCGTCAGTTCAGCAAATTCAACTACACAGTTAAAGTAGTGGTCTATTTTCTACACATGCGCTGTATATCACCTGAATTGGTGACATGAATTGATCCCAACTCAGATGAAGTTGTAAGACGACAGTTACGTACAGTATTTTACAGTTTATCAGGCAATCTGAATAGCCTGCCAACTTCCAACCCTCTCTGGAGATCAATGCTCTACCTTGAACACTGCCCTGGGAGAGTACCACTAGGTCGGCAGAGAGGGAGCAATACAGGTAGTCACAGTCACACAGAGAGACAAACAAATAGTTGAGAGAGACAAACAAACAGCGTTTTGGGAATTCTCAGGTGGGGCAGTGGAAGTGATTCACCCTACTGTTGATCCCAGGTCGTTACACTATTCCCTACGTAGTGCACTACATTTGACCAGAGACATGGTCAAAAGTACTGCACTACGAAGGGAATAGGGTGCCTTTTGGGACTCACATTGGTTTCAGTTCAAGAGTGTTGTCTTATGTAGGGCCAGGAGTTTTTTCCTGAACATCAAGAACTCAGTGCCCTAGTTATAGGTTCTAACTATGGCCCAGAGTTCTTCCTGGTCAAGTCACAAAGAACTCAGGTCCTAGTCATACATTTGGACTTTTGTTAGTCTTGGATAAAGTGTTAATTTTGGACATAGGGAAGTTAGTTCACGGAGGACATCTTCACACACATCTACTCTGTCTGTGTCACTATCTATTCTTAGCCTGTGGTTTTATATCTAATGATTTTGCGTGTTAGGCTTTGTAACTGGATAGCTTATACATTTACATTTACATTTAAGTCATTTAGCAGACGCTCTTATCCAGAGCGACTTACAAATTGGTGCATTCACCTTATGATATCCAGTGGAACAACCACTTTACAATAGTGCATCTAACTCTTTTAAGGGGGGGGGGGGTTAGAAGGTTATACAAGGATAATGGCCTCAGCATCCATCTTAAATGTTTAGGACCTTGACCTTCATTGGTCACTTAAGTCAAGGACAGCAACTGAGGTGCTCGTAAATGGTCCAAAACTACAAAAAATGATTGATAGGATTCAGACAGAGATTCCATTTCCACATTCCTCTCTCTGCCTCTTTCCTCTTTGTATTTTGTATCTTCTTTGCTATTTTTCTAAATCAGATATTTAACCTTTAACCTTTGCCCTCTAAACAGTTACACAGCCAACGACTTGGCCTTGGTGATTGCACGCATGCAAAAGAATTCCGACCAGGTGGAGAAAGATGTCCTCCGGGCCGAAGAGCTACTTGCTGTGGTGAGAACACATACACATACATAACACATACTGTCTCTCTTTCTTTCTCTCTAAATAATAGTGTTTCCATGGACTTCAATTCTGGCCACTATTCATTCTCTTGACTCACCAACTGTCTTCATCCCCATTGCCATGTAGGATGAAGAGAATGAGAAGAAAAACCGGCCCCTCCAGCACCAGAAAGTGGTGGCAAGCAACCTGTCTGAGGCTGAGGGCCTGCTGAATGACCTCTTCCTGGATGTGGACAAGGCCAAGAAGTACAAACACCCCCAAGGCAGCGAGATAGAGAGCGAGTGAGTGACCTCTTCTAGGCCCATCCCACTGGGCACAGATGTCAATTCAACGTTTATTCCACATTGGTTCAACACAATTTCATTGAAATGATGTGAAAACAACATTGATTCAACCAGTGTGTGCACAGTGGGATATCTCTTATGAAAGCTGATATCATTTGGGCTCTTTAGCTGCTTCTAAAATATTAGTCTTTGCAGAAATCCATCTTTCCCTTTAAGACATTTTATCATTGGGGGATACAGAAAGGTCCAACTGCATTTATTTACTAAAACGTGGAAATCCATCTTTCCCTTTAAGACATTTGATAATTTGAGGATACAGTAAGGTCCAGCTGCATTAATTTACTAAAAGCTAGAAATACATCTTTCCCTTTAAGACATTTGATAATTTGGGGATACAGTGAGGTCCAGCTGCATTCATTTACTAAAACGTGGAAATCCATCTTTCCCTTTAAGACATTTGATCATTGGGGGATACAGTAAGGTCCAGCCTGATTTATTTACTGAAATGTGTTGCTCTTGCCAGTTCTCTTTGTTATCATGCTCATGCTAAACATACTAAACGTATTTTACCCTCCCTCCCTCAACCTTTTGGTCATTCCAGTGTCCGTCATCTTCATGACCGCTGGCTGAAAGACTGTGCCGTCTATCGTGCCATCTATGAGCCTGTCAACGATGTGGAGCTGAAGCCCAGAATCGACTGGGCTTCAGTGCTCAATCAGAAACAGGTAAAATCAAGTGTCCTCTTCTTCTTTGGCAACTAACTTAAGACCAAGCCTCCCTATTGTAAACATCCTCATAAAATCATGGTGCTCATCCCCTTGACAAACTGTTCTGTTGACCAATCCAAGCTGAACTTTACTTCAGTTGTACTATATACCGACTGACTTAGCTAACTCAACAGTACACAACACAACAACTAACAAAACAGTACACAACGTTCAGTTCATCGTTATCCTACAGTTCATGTTCATTTAAGATACCCCATAAGAATGCATACTACCATAAAGCCTCTTTAGTTTTCTTCTGAGTCTAATTGTGTCCATGACTGACCATACCGTTCTGTGCGTCTGTCTCTCAGAGGGAGGTGAACACAGAAGAGTACGGGCCCACCATGGCTGACCTGAAGAAGCAGATCGCTGCCCACAACATACTGCACAAGGAGATCGAGGCCTACAGCTCTCAGCTCAGCCCCAGCTCCACCAGCACCAAGGTAACCCCTTCAACTCTCTCATCTCCGTGACAATGAATTCAAGGGTTCATGGATTTAATGGATGTGTTTGAAAACATCTTGTAGCTAGTGACCATGACAACAATTGATTTGTGTTTCAGGAGGAGTATGCTGTCATCAAGAAACAATACAACAACCTTTCGGTACGTCATAGTTATCATATGGGTACTATGAGATCCAGAGGAGGCCGGTGGGAGGAGGTATAGGAGGATGGGGTCATTGTAATGGCTGGAGTGGAATTAATGGAACAGAGTCCAACATGCTGTTTCCAAATGTTTGATGTGTTTGATGCCGTTCCATTTATTCCATTCCAGCCATTACAATGAGCCCATCCTCCTATAGCTCCTCCCACCAGCCTCCTCTGATGGGATCGGTGGGATTTCACTTTCAACCTAAAAGTAATTGTAAGATATGTTCTCTTTTTGGTGTKACTCTTTACAGTTGTTATATAATATTGTTCTATTCCCACAGGACAATTCAAAATGGCGGCACCACTACCTAAGCAGTCTGTATGACTACATGCAGAGCTGTAACAAGGAGCTGACTTATCTAGGAGACGAACAGACAAAAATCCTGAAACAGGACTGGAGCGACCATATGTTGGACCCTCCGGACGTCCGTAGACAGTATGAGGTGAGAGTCCGTCTTCGGAGTGTCACTCAATGTCAATAAGACTTAATATAACAATAAAGTATGAAAATGTTGCTTGAGGAGGTGCTTCATAGGTTTCTGGCATGGGTGTACATTTAGTTTTCCATTACTGAATGAGCCATGTTCAGGGGCATCATATTTCATTTTTTTTTTTATCTCAATCAGAACTTCAAGAACAATAGCCTGCTGTCCCATGAAAGCGAAGTGAACAAACTCCAGGATGACGGTGATCGACTCATTGAGCTGAAGCACCCGGCTGACACCACAATACAGGTACATGCCAATTACCAATTAAAACTTTAAGTACACCTCCCCTTATAGACTATTACCATTTTACATTGTCTTCAATCAAGGATCAATCACTCTTCTATAGATTCGACTTCTACATTTAGGTCCACCAAGTTTACAATGTTCCTGAAAGATGTAGCGGTTTTCCTTTACGTGATGCCTGCATCTTTATACTTGTTTCAGGCTCAGAGAGATTCTTTGCGGAATGAGTGGCAGAAGTTCCTCAACCTGTGCATCTGCCAAGAGACCCATCTGGATTACATAGAGGATTTCAAGAAGGTAAATGTCACTCAGAATACATTAACAAGGCTTCATAGTATTTACATCAGCTTAGAATAATATTCAGATTCCCGTTTTTATTGTCAGAATGGAAAGGGTATCTTCTGTTTGGTTTTGAACCAGAAATGTCCCTCGGCACATTACCATAGACATTCAAACTGCAGCATGATCAGTAACCTGGATAGGTCAAAGATACTGTATGTGAAAAAGATACCATGTTCTTATGTGTCCCTGTTCAGTACCAACTAGATGTGGAGACACTATCGGAGTCTCTGAGTGAACTCAACTCTAGCCTGAAGAAAGTGGAAGGCTCAACTGGGAAGAGTGGCTCAGCGATGACTCTTCAACTGGAGGTAAGATAAGATATCCTTTATTAGTCCATACTAGATGGAAATTTGTCTTCTGCTTTTTTACCAGCCTCTCCGATACATACAAATACAAATGTAGGTAATGCCAGGATGTGAACACTGATATATCTATTGTACATCTGGATGCAGTTCCAATCTCATTGAATCTTCGGTGTTAACTTGCGCAGTAAACTTTCAACACACCCATGAATCATGAAGATGCTACATTGCATTTCATATTGAACAATAAAACTCACGCTTTTACCTCTGCACATTTATTATCAATGTAAAATACATGTAGAAAAGCCATTTTCAAGTCCATTCGTTTTTCTACAATGTCCATTTTTGGGCTTTAACTCCCTGCACCACAATAGAGAAATAAATGGTAGTGTGCGTGTTAACACTTCACTTCTAAAGACATTGCATTTCTTTCACACATTATCAGACGTTATCATGACATTACCCTACTAGAAGAAAAAGGGTTATGCCGAAATACAATGCAGCTGGTCCTAATTCCGCATTTTTCGCTTTACCACTCTCTCTCCTTCTCTCTTTCTTTCTCCATCTCTCTCTCTCAGGCGGAGGAGAGCACGGTGCAACGTAACGAGCAGCTCCTGGCTGACCTGAGGAAGAGGAGCACCACCATCGTCCCCCTCAAGCTGCGCCGCTGCCCGCCCACCAGGTCCACCACCGTGGATTCCCTCTGTGACTGGAAGACTGAGAAGGTATGACCAGCTGCTCTGACCTCTCACCTTTTAACTTTGACCCTGTCCCGGAGCATCCACCACAGGTTACGGTATGAAGTCAAAGCGGGTTCCAAACATCTGTAGAATCTTTGATGAAGCTACTAAGCAATGACATGAGTACTAGAATAGAATAGAATGCTCTACCACTGCACTGAGAGGTGTGTCAAGGCATGCAGCATAATGTAGGCTCGTGTAAACATCACAAAACCAAACATTACTGTAACTAGGGAACTCACTAAAGTAAATTAGAGTTCCTAGATACCTCAGTATTGGGCATTGTGTTTGTAAGATGAAAAGGAATATTTACATGTGATCCATTCTGAGGAAAGTTCTCTCTTTGTGTTCTTTTAGGCTGAACTCACTCGAGGGGACAAGTTCACCCTCAAGTCGAATTCAGACGTTGAGAACTGGAAGGTATTGACCAGCAGTGGGGCAACCAAAACCTTTCCAGGGGTCTGCTTCCTGATCCCACCCCCTGACCCAGAGGCCATTGCCACCGTAGACATGTAAGCAACAGGATAATATGTCATTTATGTCAATTATATGACATGCATATGGACAATAATACGTCGATTTTGTGAATTAAAATGCCTCAGTTCTAATGATTTTTTGTGTGTTTGTGTGCGCCAGACATGGCGATGTGCTTGACGACATCAAGAAGAGGAGGGCTGTTTATTTAGGCACAATGAAAGACAAGATCCGTTGTGTCGAAGAGAAACCCGTATACACAGGTGAGAAAAAGTTGCTCTATCAATCCCAGTACCCCAAAGCAAAGCCTTCCAAATAACTCTGGAACTGCTACTGTTACTGCTATGATCATTAACTGTAAATAAGGAGAAATGGCTTCTCTAACTTTTGATTCAACATTGTCCCTAAACCACATTGTGATATCACATTCAATTCATCACGTCATGTAAACCCCAAGCCAAAGGTTATTTATGGGACATGTGTACATATACAATGTGTGAAATTAACTAAGGCTGCAGATAAAATGGCACCCTATTCCCTACATAGTGCACTACTTTTGATAAGGCCAGATTATCATTGCCCTGTGTCCCCCACATAGCTCCTCCGTCCAACCCCAAAGCTAAAGCCGTGGCCGGTCAGCTGGATAAGCTGGATGAGGACCTGGTCAAAGCCAAGCAGGGCATGTTGAGCCGTCTGAGGGCCCCGCTTGACCGCAGTGACCCCACCACCGACCTGGCCAAGAGGCTGAAGGAGCAAGAGGTGAGAGAGAGTCTTGTTTTTAACTTTATTGAGACAGATACAAGTGGAAGTGAGCAGGAAGACAGAGAAGGAGGGAGAAAGTCTTGTTTTTAACTTTATTGAGACCGATACAAGAGGAAAGGAGCAAGGAGACGGAGAAGGAGGGAGAAAGAGAGTAGAGGTGGAGCCGGGATTCGTACCCACGCTGTGGAGTGATATGTGTTGCAGGCCACATTACCCACCAGACCAGCCTCAGGCACAGTCTAAGGGGACATCCAAAATGGCACCCTATTCAGCTACTTTTGATAGATAGAAAGCATGTCTACCAGCCATTGTAACTGTACAATATATCTTCATGCTGGTTGACAAGCTAAATCTGAATAATTATAGATTGACATTGATGACATTGATGGATTCGTGCCTCCTAAAGATGATGATGACAACGATGATGAGTCTAATGACTATGGCGATGAGGATGATGATAGTTATGATATTGTTGGTGAGGATGGTACTGGACCCTAATGATACGGTGGTTGTATCTCTCGTAGAAAGCAGCAGATGCTCTGGCAGCTATGGAGCAGCCGAAGTTGGAGAAGGACGTCTCCAAAGGTCTTGCAGCCAAACTTCAAGCTGCCAAGGAAAAGCAAGATGGCATCGCAGCCCTGGCCGACCTATTTAACAAGAAGTACGACCATTTTACAAACATACGTTATCACCGATCACCTGTCTTAGCGATATATTATCCGAAAATAGCATCAAACAGCAGATCTTGCTGTTAATTATATATATTTTTTTGTTGCCATTTCTTCTATAGGGCTAATGCATCTCTGAACCTGGAGAAGCAGATCAAGAAAGTGGATGGCATCGTCTCTGGCTTTGAGGAAAAACTGAATAAGGATGGCCCTATCCCAGATGTCCCCAATGCTATTCAGGCCCGCACGCAGGAGATCCAGGTGGGTGGGACAATTACCAGTGCACCCTATTCCCTATATAGTGAAATACTTTTGACCAGGACCATTGCCTACACTGCCTTGGATTAGTGTGCCGTTTTGGACACACCTCAGCTTTCTCAAGAGAACCAAATAGATTCTACAGTATCCTTGAACAAATTGGACCAGAGAATACCCTAGTAGTTGACTTGAAGTAATAAAGGACTGTATCATTTGACTGCACATTTCAGTCATCCCTTCTAGTTTAGCTAAATGCACACCACCAGGACACGTTTATCATATCTGTTCTCTACAGAGTCTGCGTAAGGARGTGGCGGGCTCTCAGGATGAACTGAAGAAGCTGGGCCAGGACCTGGAGACCAGRGAGCAGCTGTGTAGTTCCCTGCAGCAGGGCTACCAGGAGTACTGCCCAGACATCCATCGCCAGGGGACCCAGGTCAAACAACTACAGAACCGCTACTCTAARGTCAACAACCAYCTGAAGGAGAGGTGAGCCCAGGGCCCCTTTGTCTGTTAGCTAATGTTGACTACACACACCATGTCTGCAAATATATGGTATCAAAATAGTCCATTTGTTTGCTCGAACGTCAGATGAACAGAATAATTGTTTTCAGTTTGTCATCATGAAAGTGTTTTTCATTGCGTTTTTCTTTCTCAGAGAGGGCCTCTTGCAAGAGGCTGCAGGCAAGAACCAGGAATTCCAGAACACAAGCAAATCTCTGAACTCCTTCCTGAAAAATCTGCCTGACAACAAGATRAGCCCCAGCGATGACCTATCACAGGTCAACTCCAAGCAGACCTCCCAGAAGGTCAGTTTGTTTGTGTTGTGTGTCAYGAAGCTCTGAAATTGTTGYRGATATTCTTAAAATATCATTGTAAGACACATATTTTGCAATCAAGTTTAATTTTGTAATTTTTATTGCAGAGGGTGGTGGATGACATCAAGAGGAAGGGAGACGATCTGGATAGAGTGGTTGACCTTTCCCAAGATTTGCAGAATATCCTCAATGTAAGACTCRGATTAAGTTACATTATCCTACTGCATCATGATAAACCTTTTATTTGTGTAACAGATATTTGGATATTGAATAATAAAATATTTATTTCAACTGCTTGTGCAGGAATATGAGGTCAACACTGATAAATACAGCAGCACCCTCGATAATGTGGGAGCCAAAGATTCCAAAAAAGGTCACACCTCCACCCTTGCCGATACTGTGCAGAACCAGGTAATACTTAAAGAATGGAAGACAATAGATACAAATTACATTCATGTTTATCCACTTCTATGCAGACCAATGTAGGGCGCATCATGTTTTCCTGCATGTTTTCTTGAGCACTTTGAAGCACTCTGAAGGATGGCTGTGCTTCTTTGTYTATTACAGGAAAAGGCTGTGGTGAACCACTATGCTAAAACGTCAGCTGAGAATGACCAGCTGCTCAATCAGATGGGCTTTGCTAAGAACCTCATCGCTCAGGTGAGTTGGAAAATCGAGCTACACATAACTTCTTTCCCACTGCCAATTTTGATCAATTGAATGTGTTTAGGATACAGAATTATGAAAATGTTGAAGTATTTTCCCTGAAATTGCTTTTAAAACTATGCTTTTTTTTGTTTGACTTTTTTCAGAAACATGAGAAACAATCCATAGAACCAACCATAAAATCAACCATGAACATAAAGAGCCTGCAGCAAGAGTTGAGTGCGGAGAGCGATAGACGCAGCCGTGCTGAGACTGACGTGGAAACATTCAAGACCAGGATGTTGTCTCTGAAGAGCCGTAAAGGGATGCATCGAGTTGAGGAGAAGGAGGTACTCGAGTACTACCGCGACCCTAAACTGGAAACCGACCTAAAAGATCTGGAGGACCAAATCCACAAAGAGGCCTTGAAGCGCAGCCGTACCCAGGGTGAGYTRGAGGGTGTGAAAATCAAAATCGCRAKTTTTGGGGACGACCTCAAGTGCATCAAGCCCAAACTGGTGACRAGAGAGGTGACTGAGTTTGAGAGAGATCCTCAGTTGGATGTAGAAGCCTCCAAGTTAAAAGATGAGATCGGCAAGATAAAGAATGAGGTTCGAGTAAAAGAGGGAGAAGTCATTCAACAGAAGACAGAGGTCACCATCCTGAATGCTACAAGACCCAACATCAGGGAGAAGGTTATGAAAAAGGAGGTGATTCGATTGGAGAAGGATCCAGAGATGCTCAAGGCTGTTAAAACTTTTGAGAAGGAAATCACAGATGAAGGCAACAAGAGCAAGACTCTGAATGACGAGATCTTCCAAACGAGGAGCCAGATCAATGCATTGGAGAGGATCATTCCCACCATTCAGCCCAAGGTGATCACCAGGGAGGTGAAGAAAGTCGAACAGGACCCTGAGCTCATCAATGAATCCAAGAGGATTCGATCAGGCCTAGAAGGAGAGAAAATTGAGACAGACTCTCTGGTCAAGGAGGTCTCTCAGCTCAAAATTCGGTATAGCGAGGTGGGGCAGTGGAAGCCCAAGGTCGAACTCAAGGAAATTGTCAATGAGATCTACCGCATAGATCCACAAACAGAGTCGGAGATAATGCGTCTGAAGAAAGATGTTCAAGACTTCAACAAGCAGCGTTCTGACTTACAGGACCAGATCACTCTGGTCATGGTCGATCTGGAAGCCCTGCGTTCCAAGAAGCCAAAGGTTGAGATGAAGGAAGTCATCCAAGACGTGGTGAAAGAGGAGAGGAGCCCTGAGAACGAAAGAGAGATACAGAGGCTCAATGATCAGGTGAACCATCTGCACCGTACTTACAATAATGTAGAGGACCAGATTAACCTCCTGAGAAAAGAGAGGGACGAGTGGAAAGCAGAAAAATCCAAGGTGGAGACAAAGCTGATGACCAAAGATATCTTCAAGTATGAGGATGATCCGCTCTTGGAGAAGGAGGCAGATCGGCTGAGAAAGGAGGTACGCGAAGAGCAACAGCGTCGCCGTACCACTGAGGAGATGGTGTTCGACCTGCAAAACAAGTACATCCAGCTGGAGAGACAAAAGCCAGAAGAAACAGTGGTGGTGCAGGAGGTGGTGCGTCTACAGAAGGACCCCAAGCAGATAGTTGAGCATGATAAGCTTGGCAGGAACCTTGATGAGGAGGTTAAGTCCCGCAGGCAGCTAGAGCTTGAGATGCAAAAACTTAAAACCTTAGTGGAGGAGAAGGAGATCATCCTAAAGCAGAGTGACGAACATCAGATGAAGATTAAAGTGGAGTCTGAACTGAAACAGATCAAACTGCGCATCAAAGAGCTGGAGAATGCCCCACCGCCCGTCGAGGAGAATATCATTGTCGAGGAGGTCCTGAAAGTTGAGAGAGACCCTAGACTGGAGAGGATGACCAACGGTCTTCGCTCAGACATGGACAAGGAAACCAATGACGTCCTGAATATTCAGAGAAACATCAGGAACACAAATGTTAAGCTTGAGCTCCTTCAGCGAGAAAAGGCCGTAGAGAAGACGGTGTACAAAGAGGTGATCCGGGTGGAGAAAGACCAGACTGTAGAAGCAGAGAGATACCGCCTGAAGGGCCTGGTGTCTCAGGAGAAACATGCCAGGCAGGACCTGGAGGATAAAATCAAACAGCTCTCTGACAAACTCAACCGACTGAATGGCACTCAGTCTTCTCGGGAAGAGACAAGTCTCATTCTGGCCAGGGACGCCTCGCAGAGGGAGAAAGACAACCTCACCCGGGAGCTGAAGAAGTTGGAGTCTGAGAGGCAAGACATCAGCTTTTCGTTCCAGCAGCAGACCAAGCTGATGAGCGAGAGAAGTCAGATCAATAGGCAAAAGAGTGTCAAGATGGAGTCTGACATGCAGCGTCTGGAGAGGGAGATACTGGACGAGAAAGACACAATCCACCAGAAAGACAACACCATCAGGGAACTCCAGAGGGAAAAGGAGAAGGAAGACCATACAGAGACAAAGGAGACCAACGTCTCTACTAAAATCACCATCTTGGACCCTGATACTGCCAAAGAACTATCGCCATATGAAGCCTACCTGCAGGGACTGATCGACCGTACCCAGTACATGCATCTGCAAGAGCTGGAGTGCGATTGGGAGGAAATAACTTCCATGGGACCTYATGGGGAGACCTCTGTGCTGCAGGATCGCAAGAGCGGCAAGCAGTACTCTATCAAAAATGCCTTGAGAGATGGAAAACTGACCCAGTATGATCTGCAAAAATACAAGGATGGGAAAATGCCCATTTCAGAGTTTGCACTCCTTGTCGCAGGTGAAAAAGAAAAACAGCCCAAGTTCAACTCAATCACATCAAAGTCAGCATCCTCGCTAAAGTCGTCCCCTACAAGCAGCGTCCCTGTTCCTGCCTCTAAGGAAAGATATCCTATCGCTGGTGTAATTGACACAAACACCGACACATGCTTCTCCATACGCAGTGCAGTGGCCCGCAAGCTGATCGAAAGCGGCACGGCACAGAAGCTGTTGGAAGCGCAGGCTGCTACAGGGGGCATCGTTGACATCAACAACAAGGAGAGATACTCAATCCACAAAGCAGCCGAGAGGGACCTCATCGATTCGAGCCAACTGCAGAGTCTACTCAATGCCCAGAAAGCCTACACTGGCGTGGAGGACCCCACGACCAGAGAACGCCTGTCGGTGGGAGAGGCCGTCCTGAAAGGTTGGATGCCCAAAGAAACTGCCCTGCGTTACATGGAGGTGCAACACCTGACAGGAGGGCTGGTAAATCCCAACAACACGGACCGTGTGGGCATACGGGAGGCCATTGGAGCCAAGATGATTGACAGCACCATGATGAGAGAGCTTCAGGACGAGTACAACTACGCAAAGGAAATCGTCGACCCCACAACAAAGGATAAAATCAACTACAAGCAAGCGATGGCCCTCTGCAAGACAGATCCTCAGTCTGGCCTACTGATGCTACCTGCTTCCTCCAAAGTGTCTGGCAGCAGCTACATCCCTACATACAATTCTCATCGATTTTCTCCTAGATAATAGACCTGTTAACAGTGTGCTTGGAGGGTATTCTTGTCTCTAGGGTGATTTTATATGAAGTCAAATTATATTGTATAAACTTAAATATCAATAATACCCAGAATGTATCATTTTAATTTTGTCTGAAAATAGTGCGTAGCTCACTGTAAGGTCATGGTTGTTGCTGCTGAGTTGCTTTTGTTTACCAAAATTCTTTGGAGATGGCAGAATCTACTTTAAAAAAGGAAAGACACAAAGGAGTTTGTTTTTTTATTTATCCTTGATATTGTTTTACTAGAGCTGATGGGACACGGTGCAATGTTATTGACTAAGTTTTGCTTGTCTATTTCTTATTATTTTCCTGACACTGATCCTTTTAAACGCAACCTTGATACTGTATCAAGAAAATAATTACTCATTAAAGATTATATTGTCAACATGTTTGCTTCTTCAATTCCAACAAAATAAAATAATTAACTACCAAAAAAGAAAGCAACACGATAACACACACCTCGTCCACAAATACATCTAATATCAAATCAAGAAGAATTTATTTGTTTCTCACAAATATACATTTCCAAGCTACATATCAGTTTTCATTCACAAATATAACCATTGCATAAATGGCTACATCAAACATGCTCTCTTACCTTAGATTAGCTACAATAAGAATGTAAGTATGCATTTTATTGACCTACTTCATACACCTGACCCAACATTCAGTGAACTTGCCTAACTCTTTCAGGAGGAAGAGGGTGTCTTCCAGAACTGATATCTTATGACAAGTAATGGCAGGACTTTACAATGCACCGGAACAAGCAGCTTTTGTGTATCAATCAGGATTTCCTCAGAAGTCTTTTTATATCCCAATTCCACCCTTCGCCGTTCTAAATTAGCGAGAAGCACAGTCTCATAATTCTTAACATCCCCATGTAATCAGCTATTTGGGAAAATGTCACAACCATAAAAAAAACGGACCTTTTGACACGATCCATCTGAGGTATAAATGAGGTCATATAAACATTACATGTCATTAAATTCCACCTGGTTCATAACTTTCCACCAGTAGCACTGTATCAGTGCAGCGTTGTGACAGATTAATTGTTATTGGGGTCCAGGTCAGAGAGGAGCACGTGGCCGAGCAGCAGTAGCAGCATCTCCCTTGCTCTCCCCCCTCTCTCTGAAGTAGCTCCTCTGTTCAGTGACACCTCTCTGTAGCAGGGCTAGGTTCACCCCATCCACACAGTTCAGCACACGGGCATGGACCATCACACCATCACCTCCTGTGAAGAGATAGGTACGTGGGTTTTGGGAGTTGCAAAGCATATAAACCAAATAAAAACCTCATCTTACCCTCTGCTTTTTCAATCTCGCCCAGAACTATGTACTGGGCTCCAATGATGGGGTCAAAGGGTTCCACAAATGGAGTCTGAACAACAACTTGGTGCTGTCTTGTTGCATGCTGGATAGATAGTGTAGCCTTCGATTCCTCTGGTTGGTAACTCACCAATCTAGAAAATGAACTGGTCTGTTAGCCATGCTAAAAAAATACGATTATTAGGTAGATTGTGTTAAAGACAGTACCAGGGGAGGCTGCTAACGGAAGAACGGCTCATAATAATGGCCGGAACGGAGCAAATGGAATGGCATCGAACACCTGGAAACCATGTTTCATGCATTTGATAACGTTCCACTGATTCGCTCCAGTCATAACCACGAGCCCGTTCTCCACAATTAAGGTGCCACCAACCTCCTGCGATAGACACTCCTCACCTTCCAAATGTTCTCACTGAATCTCCCTCCTTGACTGCACCAGAGTTGACTTCCCAAAGGAAATGAAAGACTGCAGGTGCTGGAAGCATCTTCTCAAGAAGTTATCAAAGGGTAAAATAGGCCAAATACCATAAAGATGCCAGTTGTGTGTTTTGTCAGTTCAAGGCGGTAATGTTTCACAACGTCACATAACATGATTGTGTTTACCCGCCCCCTCTTCTAGCTATTCAGGAAGTTGTCAATAATTGGTCAGGCTCCAAAAAAAAGAGTTGGTCAGGCTCCAGTTATACAGTGCTGAACTCGGTTCCTGTGGTCACAAGGTTACACAACTCACATTTTTATTGCCACAAGCAACGTCGTCTTTTGCAAGGGAAAATATTATTTATTTCGCCATGAATCCTGACATAACTAGAGAGCGTGAGAATGCTACATTTAACGTGGAGAAACTCACACATATTCTGGACGGAGGCATCGAGAAGACCAAAAGAAGAAGAGAAATTGGTAAGGTTGGAATGTCTTGTTTTGTGTCTCGTGTGTTTAGTATATATTTTCTCGCGAGGTAAAACATCATGAAACAAGTGTAAACAAAACATTGAACTAGCAGCTAGCTAGCTAACAAAACAAGTTGACAACTGGCTAGCTATCCTACATTAGAGAAGGTTGGTTATACATAGCCTAGGCAACCGATAGTGGTCGCTAGATCTGCACGGCCACTATCGGCTGCCTAGGCCAGGTTAGCCAGTTAGTTATCTATCTGTTGTAACAGTCGTTATAACCAGTCAGCTGTTTATAGTTGTGAACCAATGACAAGATGGCCAATTTTTGCATTCATTGTAACTTGTGCATACTGTTTACGAAATGCATACTGTTTGTGTAAACAAGGCTCTGATTCGTGTATTGCCAGATAACATAGCCAGCTAGCAGCAACCTTGCTAGCTAGAACGTTAGGTTAGGGTCACTTGAGCCCTTCATATAGCAACAGTCGTTGTTTGACCGACTGGCTGTTTGTATAGTGATGGTTGACCCCATGCAGGACTCATTATGGCAACATAATCAAAACAAATAAGACATGATATGGGGTGTATTATGTTGCAGATAGAAATGTAGCTAATGATATTAGACACATGTATTTATCCAATGGTAAAACTACACAATTTGCACATAATGTTCAACCTAGTCTCGCATGGCCACCCTTCCAAAATCGTCTTATGTGAGAAGCCTGGGTTTCAGAGGCTATGTTTACCCTGATGACTTAACCCCCCAATCTTCTATATCCTCCACAGAGTCACTGGTGATCAATGACCCCGACTTCCAAAGTGAGGATCTCAACTTCCTGTCCAGGAGCGAGCGATACGATGCCGCGGTGAAGAAGAGTGCCCAGATGATCCTGAAGCTCAGAGAGTATGGCATCTCAGATCCTGAGGAAATCTACTGCTACAAGAGGTAAGGCTGGGACACAGACCCAGGCCAGCTACCTGCTATGAGCGGCAAGTAGCCTAGCGGTTAAGAGCGTTGGGCCAGTAACCGAAAGGTCGCTGGTTTGAATCCCAAAATATGGCGATATGCCCTTGAGGAAGACACTTAACCATAATTGCTCATGTAAGTCGCTCTGGATAAGAGCGTCTGTTAAATGACGTCAGTGTAAATGCTATGGACCTGCACATCACAACTAGAAATGTGAAAATAGATATAGGCTTTTGTCCATAGATGTCTTCCTGTCAGCTAACCTGTTAGGTGTAATGACCGATGCAGGTGAAAGTAATGAAAGGTGAGGAAATTAAGATCATTTGGGCTAGTTTTGTTGTTTACAAGCAGGATTTGGTTTCAATGGACTGTATGAATTCTGTAAGGGTTTGGGATGATCAAAGCAAATATCATACTTCCCGGTATCCTCCAGTCATCACTCCTTAACACATTTCATGGATGTTTTTTTTCTTTCTTAACATTTCACAGGAAGTTCTAATGGTAAACACAGCATGACAAACATCGATGAGGTTTCTCTCATGCTTGTTTTGAGGTTTGAAGCGCAGATGGCTGTATTGATGCTGCTTTGGACACACTGAAGCAAAACACAGCATTTGCTGGAATTACACAAACAGTCTCTAAGCCTTTCACCTATATGCTAAAGTCTTCTCCACACCCCATGCTAATGTATTGCCTGCTATTAGCCTCAAGAGTAATTGCATTGTCATCTTATGAGGAGTTTGTTGGTATCTTCCTGATCAAAGTCTGTAATATATATATATGGTGAAGCAATAGGAATGTTACGGTACTGTAGTTTTATGCACTGTTACATAATTGCCTATGGGGCAAGACCCTGGCACTCTGCCATGTGGCTATAAAGGTTTGTGTGTGTGTGTTAGGGATGTGCACGCTTGTTCGAATAGCTGAACGTTAGTATTAGAATACTTGTGAGTATCACTTTTATCGAGGGAGGGGGGGTAATTATACACCTATTTTCAAGTTTTGTCACATGCACAAGTACAGTGAAATTCTTAACTTCAGAGCTCTACCCAACAGGGCAGTAATAGACAAGAAATAAATGCAACATGTAAAGTATTGGTCCCATGATTCATGAGGTGAAATAAAAGTTCCCAGAAAATGTTCATACTCACAAAGCTTATTTCTCTCAAATTTTGTGAACAAATTTGTTTACATCCCTGTTAGTGAACATTTCTCCTTTGCCAAGATAATCCATCCACCTGACAGGTGTTGCATATTCCATAAACTGATTAAACAGCAGGATCATTACACAGGTGCACCTTGTACTGGGGACAATAAAAGACCACTCTAAAATGTACCGTTTTGTCACACAACACAATGTGACAGGGAGCGTGCAATTGGCATGCTGTTGCCAGACAGTTTAATGTTAATTTCTCTACCATAAGCTGCATCCAATATCATTTTAGAGAATTTGGCAGTAAGTCCATCCGGCCTCACAACCGCAGACCACGTGTATGGCGTTGTGTGGGCGACGTGAACGTTGTGAAAAGTGTGACCCATGGTGGGGGTATGGTTTGTGCAGGCATTATCTACAGACAACAAACACAATTGCATTTTATTGATGGCACATTGAATGCACAGAGATACCGTGACGAGTTCCTGGGGGCCATTGTCGTGCCGTTCATCCCCTGACATCACCTCATGTTTCAGCATGATAATGCATGGCCCCATGTCACACGGATCTGTACACAATTCCTGGAAGCTGAAAATGTCCCAGTTCTTCCATGGCCTGCATACTCACCAGACATGTCACCCATTGAGCATGTTTGGGATGCTCTGGGTCGACGTGTACGACAGCATATTACAGTTCCTGACAATATCCAGCACGTGGCGAATAAACGTTTTAACCTGAAACTATACTGAACTAAAATATAAACGCAAAACGCAACAATTTCAAAGATTTTAATAGGTTTCAGTTCATAAAAAGAAATCAGTCAATTGAAATAAAATAATTAGCCCCTAATCTATGGATTTCACATGACTGGGAATACAGATACCTTTTAAAAAAGGTAGGGGCGTGGATCAAAAAGCCAGTCAGTATCTGGTGTGACCACCATTTGTCTCATGC
The DNA here is from genome assembly GCF_002910315.2 of Salvelinus sp. IW2-2015. Classification (NCBI taxonomy): domain Eukaryota; kingdom Metazoa; phylum Chordata; class Actinopteri; order Salmoniformes; family Salmonidae; genus Salvelinus; species Salvelinus sp. IW2-2015. The sequence continues at coordinate 5,124,320 of NC_036838.1, read as the reverse complement.
AGCGTGACACATCTCCTTCGCATAGAGTTTATCAGGCTGTTTATTGTGGCCTGTGGAATGTTGTCCTACTCCTCTTCAATGGCTGTGCGAAGTCGCTGGATATTGTCAGGAACGAGAACATATGGTCGCACACACAGATCCAGAGCATCCCAAACATGCTCAATGGGTGACATGTCTGGTGAGTATGAATAGTGTACAGATCTTTGCGACATGGGGCCTTGGATAATCATGCTGAAACATGAGGTGATGACGGCGGCTGAATGGCACGACAATGGGCCTCAGGATTTCGCCACGGTATCTCTGTGCATTAAACTTCTTATGGCTGCATCCCGCTAACGGGATCGATATGACAACAGCCAGTGAAAGTGCAGGGCGCCAAATTCAAACAACAGAAATCTCATAATTAAAATTCCTCAAACATACATGTGTCTTATATCATTTTAAAGGTAATCTTGTTGTTAATCCCACCAAAGTGTCCGATTTCAAATATGCTTTTCAGAAAAAGCACTACAAACGATTATGTTAGGTCACCACCAAACCACAATAAGCACAGCCATTTTTCCAGCGAAAGATGGCAGCCAGAAAAAGCAGAAATAGAGATAAAATGAATCACTAACCTTTGATGATCTTCATCAGATGACACTCATAGGACTTCATGTTACACAATACATGCATGTTTTGTTTGATAAAGTTCATATTTATATAAAAAAAATCTGAGTTTACATTGGCGCGTTACATTTACTAGTTCCAAAAACATCAAGTGATTTTGCATAGCCACAACAGAAATACTCATCATAAATGTAGATGATAATACAAGTTATACACATGGAATTATAGATATACCTCTCCTTAATGCAACCGCTGTGTCAAATTTCAAAAAAACTTTARGGAAAAAGCAAARCATGCAATAATCTGAGACMGKGCTCAGAACAATAGCCAAATTAGCCGCCARGTTGGYGTCAACAGAAACCAGAAAATACATGATAAATGTTTCCTTACCTTTGATGAACTTCATCAGAATGCAGTCCTAGGAATCCCAGGTCCACAATAAATGCTTGATTAGTTCGATAATGTCCGTTATTTATGTCCAATTAGCTACTTTGGTTAGCGCGTTTGGTAAACAATTCCAAAGTCACAAAGCGCGTCCACTATAACGTGACGAAATGTCCAAAAGTTCCATAACAGTCAGTAGAAACATGTCAAACGATGTACTGAATCAATCTTTAGAATGTTGTTAACATAAATCTTGAATAACGTTCCAACCGGAGAATTACATTGACTTCAGATGAGCGATGGAACGGAGCTGCCTATCACATGAACGTGCGTGGTCAAAGCATGGTCAGCTCGTGGCAGTGGTGACTAATTCCTGTCTCCTTCGGCCCCCCTTCACATTAGAGTCATCAGACAAAGTTCTATTGACTGTTGACATCTAGTGGAAGCCGTAGGAAGTGAAAACTCATCAATATCTCGCTGTAATTTCAATGAGAGCTTGGTTGAAAATCTGCCACCTCAGAAAAAATCCAAACAGGAAGTGGAACTTCTCAGGTTTTTGCCTGCCATATGAGTTCTGTTATACAGGCAGCAGGCAGTTTACTATGGGCACCTCTGTGCACCTTTCATCCAAGCTACTCAATACTGCCCCTGCAGCCATAAGAAGTTAAAATTGCCGTTGATAAAATGCAATTGTGTTCGTTGTCCGTAGCTTATGTCTGACCATACCATAACCCCACCATGGGTCACTTTGTTCACAACGTTGACAACGGCAAACCCCTCGTCCACACGACGGTATACCCGTGGTCTGCGGTTGTGAGGCTGGTTGGACATACTGCCAAATTCTCTAAAACGACGTTGGAGGCAGCTTATGGTAGAGAAATGCTATATACAGGGTTAGTTCTAGGGTCAGCAGCTATATACAGGGTCAGTTCCAGAGTCCGTAGTAGAGGTCGACCGATTAATCGGAATGGACGATTTTAATTAGGGCCGATTTCAAGTTTTCATAACAATCGGAAATCGGTATTTTTGGACACCGATTTGGCCGATTTTTCTTTTTAATTATTATTATTTGTATTTTTTTTACAGATTTATTTAACTAGGCAAGTCAGTTAAGAACACATTCTTATTTTCAATGATGGCCTAGGAACGGTGGGTTAACTGCCTTGTTCAGGGGCAGAACGACAGATTTTTACCTTGTCAGCTCGGGGATTCAATCTTGCAACCTTACAGTTAACTAGTCCAACGCTCTAACCACCTGCCTTACATTGCACTCCACGAGGAGCCTGCCTGTAACGCGAATGCAGTAAGAAGCCAAGGTAAGTTGCTAGCTAGCATTAAACTTATCTTATAAAAAACAATCAATCAATCATAATCACTAGTTAACTGCACATGGTTGATGATATTACTAGTTTATCTAGCGTGTCCGGCGTTGCATATAATCGATATGGTGCGCATTCGCGAAAAAGGACTGTCGTTGCTCCAATGTGTACCTACCATAAACATCAATGCCTTTCTTAAAATCAATACACAAGTATATATTTTTAAACCTGCATATTTAGTTAATATTGCCTGCTAACATGGATTTCTTTTAACTAGGAAAATTGTGTCACTTCTCTTGCAACCGAGTCAGGGTATATGCAGCAGTTTGGGCCACCTGGCTCGTTGCGTACTGTGTGAAGACTATTTCTTCCTAACAAAGACAGCCAACTTCCCCAAAAAAATGGTTATGATTTAACAAAAGCGCATTTGCGAATAAAGCACAATCGTTGAATGACTGTACCTAACCATAAACGTCAATGCCTTTCTTAAAATCAATACACAGAAGTATATATTTTTAAACCTGCATATTTAGCTAAAAGAAATCCAGGTTAGCAGGCAATATTAACCAGGTGAAATTGTGTCACTTCTCTTGCGTTCATTGCACGCAGAGTCAGGGTATATGCAACAGTTTGGGCCGCCTGGCTCGTTGCGAACTAATTTGCCAGAATTTTACGTAATTATGACATAACATTGAAGGTTGTGCAATGTAACAGGAATATTTAGACTTATGGATGCCACCCGTTAGATAAAATACGTAATGGTTCCGTATTTCACTGAAAGAATAAACGTTTTGTTTTCGAGATGATAGTTTTGGGATTTTACCATATTAATGACCTAAGGCTCGTATTTCTGTATGTTATTATGTTATAATTAAGTCTATGATTTGATAGAGCAGTCTGGCTGAGCGATGGTAGGCACCAGCGCGCTCGTAAGCATTCATTCAACCAGCACTTTCGTGCGTTTTGCCAGCAGCTCTGCTGTTTATGACTTCAAGCCTATCAACTCCCGAGATTAGGCTGGTGTAACCGATGTGAAATGGCTAGCTAGTTAGTGGGGAGCGCGCTAATAGCGTTTCAAACGTGACTCGCTCTGAGACTTGGAGTAGTTGTTCCCCTTGCTCTGCATGGGTAACGCTGCTTCGAGGGTGGCTGTTGTCGATGTGTTCCTGGTTCGAGCCCAGGTAGGAGCGAGGAGAGGGACGGAAGCTATACTGTTACACTGGCAATACTAAAGTGCCTATAAGAACATCCAATAGTCAAAGATATATGAAATACAAATCGTATAGAGAGAAATAGTCTACAACCTAAAACTTCTTACCTGGGAATATTGAAGACTCATATTAAAAGGAACCACCAGCTTTCATATGTTCTCATGTTCTGAGCAAGGAACTTAAACGTTAGCTTTTTTACATGGCACATATTGCACTTTTACTTTCTTCTCCAACATTTTGTTTTTGCATTATTTAAACCAAATTGAACATGTTTCATTATTTATTTGAGGCTAAATTGAGTTGATTGATGTATTATATTAAGTTAAAATAATGTTCATTCATTATTGTTGTAATTGTCATTATTACAAAGTTTTTTTTTTTAAATGGCCGATTTAACTGGTATCGGATTTTTTTGGTCCTCCAATAATCGGTATCGGCGTTGAAAAATCATAATCGGTCGACCTCTAGTCAGTAGCTATATACAGGGTCAGTTTCAGGGTCCTTCAATTCTCTGGCAACAGCTCTGGTGGACATTCCTGCAGTCAGCTTGCCAATTGCACACTCCATCAAACCATCTGTGGCATTGTGTGACAATACTTCAAATTTTAGAATGGCTTTTTATTGTCCCCAATTAATCCTTGCACCTGTGTAATGATAATGCTGTTTAATCAGCTTCTTGATATGCCACACCTGTCAGGTGGATGGATTATCTTGACGAAGGAAAAATGCTCACTAACAGGGATACAAACAAATTTATGCAGAATTTGAGAAATAAGCTTTTTGTGCGTATGGAACATTTTTGGGATATTTTATTTCAGCTCATGACACATGGGACCAACACTTTATATTTTAGTTCAGTATAGATTAATGGTAATGGCAATACATAATCAATGGACAGCAGTTTAATGGAGTAATCTGATCAATAATCATTTTTGCAGCAGCGTAAGTTGTCTGAGTGGTTAGAGTTTGTGGATGGTCATAGTCAGTGTGGATATTCTGTAGGAGAGGGAGAGCAGTAGTTGTTCGTCATTTAACAGTTTTGGCCAGGGGATAGAAGTTGTTTAGGAGTTTGTTTGTCTGAGCCTTGATGCACTGGTCCAGCCTATTGGACGGGAGCATGGAGAACAGTCCATATCTCGGGTGGCTGGAGACATTTGTTTTGGGCCTTTCTCAGACACCGCCTGGCATGTACATCGTGGATGGCTGGGAGCTCACCCCCAGGTTTGCGCTGGGCCAGCCGCACCACCCCTCTGCAGGGCCTTCCGGTCACGAGCGTTGCAGTTGCCATACCAGACGGCTATACAACCAGTCAGGATGCTCTCAATAGTGCATCTGTAAAAGTTGCTGAAGATCTGAGGGGCCAAGAAGCGTTGCCGTGCCTTCCTCACGACTGTTCTGGTGTTAGGGGACCATGTTAACTCCTCAGTGAATAGGATACAGAGAAACTTGACGCTCTTGACAAGCTCCACTACGGCCCATCAATGTGGATGGGGGTGTGCACCTGTGCCGGTTTTCTGAAGTCCAAGATCAGCTCATTGGTCTTGCTGACAGGGAGAGGTTGTTGCCCTGGCACCACACCGCCAGGTCTCTGAACTCCTCAACCACAGTCGTGTCGTCAGTAAACTTGATGATGGAGTTTGAGTCGTGCGTGGCCACACAGGGGTAAGCACACACCCCTGGGAGGGCCCTGTGTTGAGGGTCAGTGTGGCGGAGGTGTTGCCTACTCTTACCACTTGGAGTCAACCCGTCTGGAAGTTTTAACACTGAAAAGTAAAAAAAWATATATATATATGAAATTAGAATGTGACATTGTTACATACAAGGATATACCATGACATTTCAAATGATTCATTTAATAAAACAAACTTTTCAATATAGTTTTAATGACGTGTGACCTCCGGTAGCCTTCATGTAACTTGTTTTATGTTGGCCAATCAAAGCGTCAAAGAGACTCGATCTGTAGCAAGTGGAGAGAGACCTTACTAATGCAATGTAAGATGTAGTACAATGATGGCATTAAAAGTTAGCAAAATGAGAAGTAGTAGACTTTTATTGTATTGTAAAGACTATCACCAGAATAATGGTCTGACTAGGCAATATTTTTATTAGCCATCTTCCTCCATCTGCTCCCTCCATTCTGATCACACACAAGGCCCCTCCACAACTGCATCAGTAGAGAGCCTGACTCTCTCCCTCACGTAGCAGTGCTCAGCTTAAAAAACAAATGTAAAAAAAACAAAACAAACATGTTTATCGAAAATCCGGATATCAAAYAAATTCATCATATTATTCGAATAGTGAAATTATTTCAAAACCCAATCCCTAGTATGTGAGAGTCATGGAGTATGTGCTGCAGGCCAGCACCATCTCTCTAGGCAGAGCAAAGGTCACATCAAGATTAAAACTAGGTCACAGGCTACGCTATGTCCTACCCTTTCACTTGTTCAAACTGCATATTTGCCTTATCCCAAGTCAAGTATAAAAGTCAGATGTTAGTTACATATTTAAGGCCTCAGCCAGGAGCCTATATTTTCTCTTTGTAAGTCTCTTTTAAAACATCTATTTCTCAATATGACAATGACGAGGCAAATCAGAGCACATTTTATAGTGAAACTAAAGGGATTGGGTTTGTCCAATGTCAATATTCTTTCTAAAGTGTTAGATTCTCGGGTACTTTTGTATACTTTTTAGCCAGTACTTCTGAAAGTAGCGCTCACGAGCCAAAAGTAAGCCTCCAAAAATAGTGTACTATGTCACATATGTGCACCACATAATTGCTCTCTGTCACTCTACTGTGTGTGCGCACGCGTCTTGCTAGCTATCACTCAAATGGTGAGGAACTGATGCTCATTGGCTAGAACTCTAATTGCTAGGGGGCTGGCCCATGTGGGGTAAAATGGCACTGCACAGCTTCTTGCAGACAGTTGCTTTCAAACTAGGGATTTTGTGGCTAATTGAGGTAAGACAGTAATTCTGCTCATAGATTATGCATGTATGAACTACACATTGACACATCTAGCCCATAAGGGGAGTTAAAAAAAATACTTAGTGGTCGTTTAAGACCCAGAGCATGTCTTTAAAGGGATACTGCAAGTTTCTGTCAATTAAGCAGTTTTCTACTTACCCAGAGTCAGAAACTCGTGGGTACTATTTTTATGTCTCTGCGTGCAGTATGAATGACATTAGAGGTAGTTTTGCGAGCGAATGCTAACTACCGTTAGCGCAAAACTAGAAGTCTATAGGTACAGTAGCTTATGCTAGCATACCTATAGACTTCCATGATTAATTACCAGAATCTTGCAGAATCCTGCTTTTACAGTAAGGTCATGTTGACACTAGTGTCAACCCTAAACCTGGGTCATTTTAAGTAGGCACGAAACACTTTGAAATGGAAAACTAAAATGCACCTTCTTATTGGACAAGTTTAGGTAGAACCTCCCCTTTTTTTAAACGAGTAAAATCACCACAAACCTGCTGAGTGGTCCAGTCTGTCCATCCGTCAACCTGTGTGTCTGTCCCCCTCCCTCAGCGTGTTTCGGGGCAACCATCAGGAGGCTCTGGGGCTCCACTTCGTCATGTTCCTCCCCACCCTGTACACCCAGTGTAACAAGGAGCAGTTCAAGAAGTGGGTCCCCCTGGCCGAGTCCTTCAAGGCCCTGGGCACCTACGCCCAGACAGAGTTGGGGCACGGTCAGTTCCTTACAGAGAATTTATAATAATGATAACGTAATAGCACAATTTATACAACAAAGTACTTGTGCAATTGTTTTATATTTAGCTAGCTAGTTATGTTTGAATTATGGAAAGGCTCACGGGGATGCTTAGGGATGGACAGTTGTCGATCTTTGACGTAGGATTTTCTTTTAATATTGTTTTCAAATCATGGGGTGGACATTTAGATTGAAAGTGATTATTTGTAGGTGTTTGACAGATCACTGTAGTTGTTTGTGTAGACAAAATGTGCCCAAACAGTAGGCATAACTCAATAGTTCTTAGCTAAACTGAATAGCCGAAACTAATATGCTGGATTCAAAATGTCATGATTGCCAGTCTGTTTTTAGAGTCCTCATAACCTGCCCAATACCTTGGAAAAGGTGACAAAAGAAACAATTGAAGGACAAAAAAATCCCTAACAATGCGCTTAAACAATATTTAAAAATCTTTTCCCGAAGAACCCAAATGTCTCTCATCTAGTTTTTAGTTTCATTCCATTCCTCAAACCCCTTTTATTTCCTCTCCTTCTGCTAGTAGTGGCCTATTAGCCTAATGAGTTGTTTCCAAGCTTATGTCATTTAACTCTGATTGCTATTAACTCTTGATTTTTCCCCTACTCCCCATTTGCTCTGAATCTAGTCTACTCATTACAATGAGTAACCTTAACCCTAACACTGTAGAATTTGGACCTTTTTTAAGCAAATGAACTAACATTCTGAATTGTGCATTCGAGTGGATGGATGTAGGCCTAATTGTTTGGCTGTTTGTGAATGAATGGCTTGGATGAATGAATATAGGCCTAACAATTGTTCTTGTCTGTTGAAGTCTCAACTCATAGGGAAGACGCACTGTGTCCTGCCAAAGAACATGTAGTGTGGGTTGAGTTTCAGATCCCTGAATATCCCATTGTTAATCAGAAAGCAGAGAAATCTGCCATGCCAGATGTCTCTTGTTGCCAATGTTTCACTTCTATGACGCTGCGAAGTGGACATTATTCACGATCACGTAACCATGGCATTTCCATGACAATACTACTCCAGGGAATGTCCAGGACTGGCTGTTCAGAATATTCTGAAGGCCTTCTTTTGTAGTTCTATTCTGGTTCACTTCTTCTCAGCAACTTACTAGCTAGGTTTCCGTGAACTTTTCAAGTGATTTTTTTTTTGTGCCAACATTTAAAAAGTTTGCATAGAAAATGGATACAATTGCCTGCTGTCGTGCGTTTCCATTTTAATGATTTAATTGTCAATAAAAACAGCTGGATTTAATGACCTCGCACCTCAACATTGTTTTTCGCAAAATCCTAAAGTGTTGAATAAAAATGTAGTGGTCAGTGTTTCCATTACCCAACTGGGAAAATTGTACATTAATAAATTGGCAACACCCTGTATGCCCTCTCACCTATCTGTTTCATGTCGCAGGTAGCCCGCGAAAGCCAGCATGGATAGAATGCAATAATGTACTAATATTTTCCATATTATAATAATTCACATGTGCCAACGTATCGCCACCGTCCGTGCCATGGTGAAACTTGCACTCCTGTAGATCGGAAATAATTGAATGGTGAAACTTGCCAGCCAACCAGAAAAGCAAGGTGTAAGTAATTCAGGCTCTCTTGAAAGTCAGGATAATCCTTTTCCTGCAAAGAAACATTATTTGTATAGTTACGTGACAACGTCACATGCCCGTGTACCTTCAAATTTGTGGCAATCAGCATTTATTAGAAAAACACTGGTTCCATCATCATCTGTCGCAATGAAGAAAGTTCGACAAAGGAAATGTCCACCTGTCGAACTTATAAAAATGTTGCCGATCGGTAGCAAATGTCTCCTATATCTATTAATAATAATTAGGTAGGTGCTTACATTTGTCCTATTTCGCACATGTAAAAGTGTGTAAGTATGTGTGAATTGGAAATTAGTTTGTTTATTTTTGATTTCCCACTCCCTCTGACACCCTCAGAGAGTGGGGTCACGGCCAGGGATCAGCCATTATTGACAGCGACCCTGGAGCAAAAGTGCCTTGCTCAAGGGCAGATATGTTTCACCTAGTCTGCTCGGGGATTTGAACCAGTGACCTTTCGGTTATTGACCCAACAGTCTTAACCGCTATGCGACCTGCTGTTTCCGTAACACATATCGCACATTGCTTTTGTCGAATAATCTTGGGTCAATGGAAAACTGCCTATTGTCTTAACCTTAAATGCCCTTACAACTGCTTCACCCTTATAAACTAAAGCAGGGGTAGGCAACCGTAATCCTGGAGTTTCGCAGGCACTTTATATTTTTGATTTAACCAACCTGGAAGACCAGGTGTGTGAATTTAGGCAGTCACTGAATTAGCGCAATTGGTCAGGTGTGGTGCATACTTGGAACAAAATCCTGCAGTACCTGTGGCCCTCCAGGAACAGGGTTGCCTACCCCTGGACTAAAGAGTCTGCTTTGAAACTGCTAGTTGCACTGCACTAGTTGGTAGCATTAGCATAGACATAGAGTATAATGTTGATTTATTGGTTATCACACATTTGACATTTTACTGCCTCAGGGTTGTGTTCATTTGGCCGTGCAATAAAAAATACTTTAACAATGTAAAACTAAATTTGCCATTTCTAAATGGCCCAACTCCAGTTAGTCCCTTCCTGTGTCATTTTTCTTCCATTGGGTGCCTAATGAACACAGCCCAGAGTTTGCCTCACAGTTAATTTGGAATTAAAATGTTTTTTCAGTGAAATGAGAGAGTACAGGTTACACTGCTTTTGGAACTTAACATTTCAGGCAAATACAATCATGCATGAGAAAGTTATTTTGAATGAATGAACTTAATCAACCTTTTCTTGATTCAAGCCAGGTCTAAATGCAGATTATTCAGTTCTCCGCAGTCAGTTTGCATGACTATCTCACAGTTGTTTTACATTTTTTATATGAATTCTTGCACTCCCCCCATCCCTTCATCCATCCCTCCATCTATTCATCTATCCTCTCTGCCTCCAAAATGTTATTTACTAACACTTCTAATCTCCCATCTTTTCCAACCATCTCGCCATTGTCATGTCCCATTATATGGTCTATTATTCTATGCCTAAAAATTATTTCCCCCCCTTGGCTATACCTTATACTGCATGCCCCCACAATACCCTATCCTTCCTTTACCATATTCTCCCTCCAAACTACCCTCCTATCCCCTACCCCCTCCCCTCCTTGCCCCTTGGCGCTGCCCCAGCTGTGTGCACCGTGGGCGGTCAGAGCCGCTGGACCTCCACCTGGCAATGTTCCTGCCCACCCTGCTGAACCAGGCCAGTCCTGAGCAGATGGAGACATTCTTCATACCCGCCTGGAACCTGGAGATCATCGGCACCTACGCACAGACGGAGATGGGCCACGGTAAAATGCCGAACAAACCGTACCTGATCACCAACCTCCCGTCACCCACATGCTCTGTGGAGTGGACAAGAGATGCATGCCCACCCTCTTAAACATTTGAGTCGAGCCTCCAGAGAACTCTCCCATACTCGTTAGGGAATTTTGTGTAAAAACGTCTCCACCGACAAAACGTTTGTGTTGTTAAAGGTCCAATGATGCCGTTTTTATCTCAATATCAAATTGTTTCTGGGTAACAATTAATTACCTTAGTGTGATTGTTTTCAATTTAAAATGGTCAAAAAGAAACAAAAATGGCTTCTTAGCAAAGAGCAATTTATCAAACAAGAATTTTGCTATGACTGTCTGGGAGTGGTCTGAGTATGGAGGGGATACTCAAAACTAGCTGTTATTAGCAGAGATGTTTGGTACTAATTTACTGCCTGATGATGTCACCAGGCATTCCAAAACTCCATCCCGCCAAAAGAAGCTGACATTTTAGGCGGTCTTTTCAAACAGCTCTTGCACTAAAAGGGCATTATCATTTTCACAATTTCACAGTATTATTCCAACCTCATAGTGTGGAATTATAAATAAAACACAGGAATAATATTTTTGACTGCACTGGGTCTTTTTTAAATGCTATTTTTTTAAAGGACATTTCACTCTGGCCTTTACTCTGTTTAAAACCATTAATACTGGCTGGCTTGGAGAGTGCGTGTTGTTGGCCGTACAGCTACGCATGGCTTCCCTTTGCAATGTGCTCTGCCCCTGGTTCTCACACAGTCTTGTTGCCAGCCACGGTGAACGTGCATGCCCACTTGTAAAGCATCCTCAGTGACTTCCTTTCCAAAACAGGTACCCTCCACCGCCTCTGTCCCTTTTGTCCCCCTTACTGTGTTTGGAAGTATATTGAGTTTAAAGACAGACAACCTATGTCCTTCATCACCCGTAACTTCACTGTATAAACGTAATAGGGCTGTCAAACAATTAAAATAGTGAATTGCATTAGTGGCGTTTAGTTAAAGGCATACTATGTTTTGATTGTTAAGGAAAGAAACACAAAATATTCTGTATCAAAATGTTTCACCATAACACAAAAGTCACTGGAACATACAGCTGGCTATTAACGGTCTCAATGTTTAAGTAGGCCTACTGCCTCTTATCAATGTTCTTGAAGTTTAACAGTTGCCCACGTACACACAAGTACTGTTAACGCTTAATTCATTCCAATTTCTAATTGGAGGGTTGACTATATGGGGAAAAAAGACCTGGCTCTATGGATACAAAGAGCATTTAAACCTGTCTGACAATGTTATGAGTTCCACAGAAAACTAACAACAGCTCAGCCATGTCTGAGTTCATGTAAAATATAATACAGCTATTAGATCTAGCCTAGGCTACTGATCCATGTTCTTCATCAACTAGTCACAAGCAGCTGCTACTAGAACTGGGATCATTTGCTTAAATATTTTGACCTGAGAACTAAAACAGAAGCAAAATTAACAGCATAAATTTTTGGGGGGTTAACTTTGACAGTCCTAAACCGTACACCTATGCAAATTGTAAGAAATAGATTGGATTTTCTTTGGTTTCGATTTGTCAAACACCTACAAAGGTTTTTCCAATATAGAATAGAATAACTTTTTTTCCCGTGAGGGAACTGGTGGTTAAAAAAAAGTTTGAAGTTGCGTTATTAGTTGAGATTGATGGCTAGTCTTGTGTCAGTTTTGCACTGCATAATATTTGAAAACATCAATGTACTCCTGCCATAACTTAGTGATAACTCGTTTTTCGTGTTGTTTGTTTGGGGGCCTTGGTGTCTTTCTCGTTGCCTAGGCACCCACCTCAGGGGGCTTGAAACCACGGCAACATATGACCCGGCCACCCAGGAGTTTGTCCTGAACAGCCCGACCATCACCTCCATCAAGTGGTGGCCTGGGGGACGTGAGTACACGGACACACTTTAGCTTCAGGGCCCATACACATACACTTTTTCCACATTTTGTTACGTTACAGCCTTATTATAAAATGGATTAAATAGGTTTTTTTTCCCTTCAATCCACACACAATACCCATAATGACAAGGAAAAATCAGGTTTAGAAATTTTAGATAATTTATTAAAAATAAAACTATCACATTTACATAATAAATTATCACATTTACATAAGTATTCAGACCCTTTACTCAGTACTTTGTTGAAGAATCTTTGGCAGCAATTACAGCATTGAGTGTCAGGTGGCTGGGGAGCGTTGCTGGACAGCTATTTTCAGGTTTCTCCAGAGATGTTCGATCGGGTTCAAGTCCGGGCTCTGCCTGGGCCACTCAAGGACATTCAGAGACTTGTCCCGAAGACACTCCTGCGTTGTCTTGGCTGTGTGCTTAGGGTGAACCTTTGCCCCAGTCTGAGGTTGAGTGCTCTGGAGCAGGTTTTCATCAATGATCTCTCTGTACTTTGCTATGTTCATCTTTCCCTTGATCCTGACTTGTCTCCCAGTCCCTGCCGCTGAAAAACATCCCCACAGCATGATGCTGCCACCACCATGCTTCACCGTAGGGATGGTGCCAGGTTTCGTCCAGAGTTGACACTTGGCATTCAGACCAAAGAGTTCAATCTTGGTTTCATCAGACCAGAGAATCTTGTTTCTCATGGTCTGTGAGTCTTTAGGTGCCTTTTGGCAAACTCCAAGCTGGCTATCATGTGCTTTTTACTGAGGAGTGGCTTCCGTCTGGCCACTCTACCATAAAGGCCTGATTTGATAGAGTTCTGCAGAGATGGTTGTCCTTCTGGAAGGTTCTCCCATCTCCACAGAGGAACTCTGGAGCTCTGTCAGAGTGACCATCAGGTTCTTGGTCACCTCCCTGTCCAAGGCCCTTCTCCCCTGATTGCTCAGTTTGGCTGGGCGGCCAGCTCTTGGAAGAGTCTTGATGGTTCCAAACTTCTTCCATTTAAGAATGATGGAGGCCACTGTGTTCTTAGGGACCTTCAATGCTGCAGAAATATTTTGGTACCCTTCCCCAGATGTGTGCCTCGACACAATCCTGTCTCGGAGCTCTATGGCAATTCCTTTTACCTCATGGCTTGTTTTTTTTCTCTGACATGCACTGTCAACTGTGGGACCGTATATAGACAGGTGTGTGCCTTTCCAAATCATGTCAAATCAATTTAATTGACCACAGGTGGATTTGAATCAAGTTGTAGAAACATCTCAAGGATGATCAATGGAAACAGGATGCACCTGAGCTCAATTTCGAGCCTCATAGGAAAGGATCTGAATACTTGTATAAATAAGGTATTTCTGTTTTTGCTTTGTCATTATGGGGTATTGTGTGTAGATTGCTGAGGATTATAATTTTTTTAATCCATTTTAGAATGACTGTAATGTAACAAAAATATGGAAAAAGTCAAGGGGTCTGAGTACAATCAAACCAATCCCTAGTAAATTATGTGAACTTAGCTTCTGAAGAAAACACATTCCACAACATTGCTGAACAAGATCAGACCATTTTACTGCTGATTCTCATTGTAGTGTGGACCAGACACTTAAATAACTACCAAATGATTTCAATCAAGTTATTTGAATATTGAGAACTGACATAGCTAATGTTATGAATCCATTGGAGTGTAATGGACTCTCTCGCTTTCCCTGTCCGTCTCGCTCTCTTCTCGCTCTCTCTCCAGTGGGTAAGACGTCTAACCACGCCATAGTTCTGGCCCAGCTCCACACCCAGGGGAAGTGTCACGGACTGCAGGCCTTCATCGTACCTCTCCGCAGTATGAACACACACATACCACTGCCAGGTACTGTACATACTGCTGTGCGTGCGTCAAAAAGAGAGTGTTTGTGAGTATGTCTGTCTGTGTCTCTGTATGTAGCTTTGGTGGTAGCCTACTGTCTAGTGAACTCTCTTTCACTCTCAGGTGTGGTGGTAGCCTACTGTCTAGTGAACTCACTCTCTTTCTCTCATGTGTGGTGGTAGCCTACTGTCTAGTGAACTCACTCTCTTTCTCTCAGGTGTGGTGGTAGGGGACATAGGACCCAAGTTTGGCTTTGATGAGGTTGACAATGGTTACCTGAAATTGGAGAACGTACGAATTCCTCGCGAACACATGCTGATGAAATATGCAAAGGTGAGCGACTGGGAAGTTAAGCACATTTCAAGGAGACACTGTTCTTTGTTTCTGTTGGTTGATTCTAATGCTGTCACAAAGCTTTGATTTTGAAGTACATTGTATGCATATTCCTCACAGAGAACGTATACTTACTACCTGATTGTCCTAGTACTGTATACCACAGACCAGTGGTGGTCGGTGTTGTCTAAGATGAGGGAGGACGTTTAAAAAAAAAAAAAAAAAGATTTATGAGCCTTATTTCTATTACAGCATATTGAATGACTGTCATTTATATTCCATTTATATTCCAAGCTCAATGTAACATCGATAGGTTTAGGCTACTACATGATACTCAACTTTTTCCTATCCCTAGCCTATGAATGAAAGATTACAACGTAGGTGCACACAGGTAGAGATACATGTTTGTAATCAAGGTGACAGTGACATTCAATATCGCCTTGCACACTCTTGCCTGCATCTAGCTGATCTAAGATGTAATCATTAGTCCAACAGTGGCAAACATGGGTTTATATTGGACAAATTCAGGTATTTTATCCCCGTTCTGTTTGCTTCAGTTTAAGAAACATTTTTCAACAGAATCAGCAGAATGAATACACCACTGAACACACGTGAACAGAGTTCACTTTCATACAGTCACATACAAAAAGCATGATCACTTTGTTTATTGTATTCCTTCTCGCATATTAGTCTACATAGCTGCTAGAACTAACGTGTTAGTAAACCCGCTACAATCATGCAGTACAGTGTACAATCAGAAAGCAGTTTAGCAGTTACACCATTGGGCCCCGGTGGCAATAAATTAATAAAACGAAAAGCTTACCTTGACTTTGAAGAGTTCCAGTGTTGGATAGCCTTAGCCAGCTAGCTAACATAGAATATGTTTCTGTTTGAGCCGGGTGTTTGAGTAGGCTAAACTAGCTAACTGCATTCGCTAGCTAAGTGAAAAAAATACAACGACATATAGCTAGCTCTCTATCTCTCCCTCACTCTCTTAAAGAAATGAATTTGTTCAAAGCTGTTCTACTGTTCTTTCTCTTTCTTTGAGTCAACTACTCACCACATTTTATGCACTGCTAGCTAGCTAGCTGTAGCTTATGCTTTCAGTACCAGATTCATTCTTTGATCCTGTGATTGGGTGGACAACGTCAGTTCATGCTGCAAGAGCTCTGAAGTTGACATAATTACTGTGTAAGTCTATGGAAGGGGGTGAGAACCATGAGCCTCCTAGGCTTTGTATTGAAGTCAATGTTCCCAGAGGAGGACAGAAACTATCTGTCCTCTGGTTACACCATGGTGCTACCCTACATAGTGCTGTTGCGGCTACTGACCTACATTGCAAAAAAGTGTGTTTTAATAAATTATTTGGTGACGTGAAGATATTTATTGTAGTTTCATTTTAAAAAAAATGAAGATTCTGAAATTTACTAAGGAGGATGCTCCTCCCCTTCCTCCTCTGAGGAGCCTCCACTGCCACAGACAGTATGTATTCCCCCACCAGGTGGAGGCAGACGGTACGTACGTGAAGCCTCCCAGTGACAAGCTGACCTACGGCACCATGGTGTTCATCAGGTCCATGATCGTAGGGGAAGCGGGCCGCGCCCTCGCCAAGTCCTGCACTATCGCCATCCGCTACAGTTCCGTACGGCACCAGTCTGAGATACGCCCAGGGTCAGTTGCAGCTCTGGACACACCATGGTCATGTTCAGTAGGTCACACTGTAGCAAAAATATTTTGAGATGGAAATCTAAATTCTTATTGTACAGATACTACTTTCCTGTGTTATGTTTCGGTGCGTTTTCATCCGTTTGTTGCCTAATGAACATGACCCTGGATGCACACATTTACTGAAACATACATAAATAGTCAAAGGAATACAAAAATACTCACATATACTTACACACATCCATACACAAGTAACACACTCATAGACACAAACAAGAATAGAAAGCAAAGTACTAGAACCCTTACCATTTAACAAAATCTATACTCTTCTAATTGTGTGAGAGCTGATGTAGATAGATATTACATAGAGTTTGGGTAGATATTAGGAAGCCTTACTCATATAATATGTGTATCTCAATGTTCTTCAAAGACTAACATATAAAAGATAGCGAACCATTAACCTTGTGTCTAAGTCTATATTCTTATTTTGTGGTTCCTCCAGAGAGCCGGAGCCCCAGATCATGGACTACCAGACCCAACAGTACAAGCTGTTCCCCCTGCTGGCTACAGCCTATGCCTACAAATTTGTGGGTCAGTACATGAACGACGTCTACCACCGCATCACTGGAGACATCAGCCAGGGAGACTTCAGTGAACTACCAGAGGTACTTACAGTAACTACTAGCCTGAAATCCAGAATCTGTTTTGCTAACATTCCACGTCGTGTCATGCTATACAAGGAGTGGAATGATAGCTAAACAGACTGGTATCCAAGCTAAGTAAATACCTCCTCTTGATATAGTACATGATGAAAGAAGGCTGGCTATGGCCCCGAGTTTTTTCCTAACCACGTGACCTGACCAGGAAAAATGGGATAACACTGAAAATAGTCTTGAAATGTTTCATCCATTTTAAGCAGCAGAAGTCTAATGGAGGTGTTTTGACAACGGGCTTCGTTGGTGTTAATTCTTTAGTCTAAGACATTGGGGGGGGAGTGCTAAGCTGACATATGGAATTGATTTTTATGGGGATTTTTTGTTGTTATGTAACTTAGATTGGCGCACCGATGCGTCAATCAACTCTAGGGGGGTTAAAACAAAAGATCCTCATTCATATTAACAAATGACGTCATTTTTTATTTGCTCCTTTTCTGTGCCAATATAACTGTACCCTGTGCCCATCCTCTACCATCCTGTGTCAATTTAACTGCATAACCCTGTGCCATCGTCTGACCTGTGCCCAGCTCCATGCCCTGTCCGCGGGCCTGAAGGCCTTCACCACATGGACGGCCAGCGCGGGCATTGAGGTGTGTCGCATGGCGTGCGGCGGGCATGGCTACTCCCGCTGCAGCGCCCTCCCAGACATCTATGTTAACTTCGTGCCCACGTGCACCTACGAGGGAGAGAACACTGTCATGATGCTGCAGACCGCTAGGTAGGTACACACACACACACACACTTGCACATGCACGCACAAATGCAGACGCAAACACAAATATAAGACACAGATATGACAGACACACACCCTGAAATGACACATTCTTTCCTCGCTGAATCAGAAACATCAATTAGTCACATTATACATCTCACACAAACACACATTACAATGTATTTCAATACTTGCAAGTCACGGCACATAAGCCTAGTATTAAAAGCTATTGTGTGATATTGCGCCCTGCACATCAAAGGTAGTAATTATCAACAAAGCATTGATCTAACTAAGCACTGCTAAGTGTGAAGTGTACAGTGGAAAGGGTGAATGGGAGTGAGTGAGACTAGGACCGAATGAATGGGTGTGTATGAGTTTTTGTGTCCTTAGTTGGAGCTGGGTGGTAAACAGCGTTTTACTATATACCAGTATTAAAGCATGGACCGGTTTGGATTTTTACTTTAACTTACATACTGGTATTTCAATGCTTGGTTTGTTAAATGTAAATAACTGAGTGATGAAACTTGAAAAATGATTGCAATCGTCCGTTCTTACCGCCAGTAAGAGACTGCTAACGGTTGAGATCTGATCATTTCCTAGCAAGAGCTTCAGGTGCGCACATGTCATTTTGTGGTTATAAATAGGCTAGTGAGGCAGTGGGGGTTCCTAAAGCACCATAGAAATCAGCACAATGCCTTTTGTGGCGAAAGTAAGAACTGCCATTGGAAATCATTGAAAAGACATGGTCAGAGGAGAATTAGTACTTTCATAAACGAAAAGTTACTTTGTCACAATAGAGGCATACAAAGACAAAAACAAATATTTTACAGGGTGGAAACTATAACAAATGAGTGAAGGAAATTGATGAAAAGGCTGAAATTATTTGTTTTATACAATCAATCAGAAGAGAGAAAGCCCCATTTAAAACCACTTAGAATGTGTTTGTTGCCACCCTTTTTATTATACCAAAACATAAAATACCGTCAATTACCGTCAAAAATTAGAAACATATAGTGATATGATATTTTGGCCTTATCGCCCATCTCTACTTTGTGTGTGTTCTTGTCTGTGTGTGACCTTCGTGCCCATCCACCGTCTTGCTCACGTGTTTGCATCCCTCACTCCCCAGGTTCTTGATAAAGAGCTACCGGCAGGCGTCGGCAGGCCACCAGCTGAGTGGCATCGTGTCCTACCTGAACGAGTCAGAGCGTAGCCTGCAGCCCCAGTCTGTGTCCTCCCGACCCACTGTAGTCAACGTCAATGACCTGGCCAGCCTTGTGGAGGCTTACAAACTGCGAGCTGCCAAGTAAGTGGGCCTACAAACGAACCAAAATGTAATGGTAATAGATCCCATTTAGATATTTGATCTTCGTTAAGTCCCAAAGGGCTGTTCATTATATGGCAGAGACTTTTAATCAGAGCAATGTGTTAGTTGGTGCCAGGCAATGCAATGGGTTGAGCTAAAATGGTCCACCAGTCCAGCAAACCAGCATACAACTAAATGTACTTGTACTCTATGGACAGCCATGCATCAGTTTTTGTTTAAAGGTTTCCCATGTCAATGCCTCTCTGTGTGTCTTTAGGCTGGTTGAGTTGGCAGCTAAGAGTATTCAGCAGGAGCTACAGAAGAGAGTCAGTCAGGAAGATGCCTGGAACAACAGCGCTATAGACCTGGTCAGAGCCTCTGATGTAAGTTACCTTAACAACCTGGGATATGGAATGTGTTGTTTTTCGGGAGGGAGCCCCACCCCATCCCTCTTATCTCTTCCCCTCTGCTTCCTTCTTTCAATTTGATTTTCCTGTCTCATTCCTCCTCCTCTCTCTCTGGTCCTCATTTAACTCTCATCCATCTCTTCTCCTCCTCCCGTTCCATGTCCAGGCCCACTGTCACTATGTGGTGGTGAAGCTGTTTGCAGCTAAGCTGGGGGAGATAGGAGACACGGGGGTTCACTCTGTCCTCAGCACCCTGGCCCTGCTCTATGCCCTCCAGGGCATCCAACAGCACAGTGGAGACTTCCTCCAGGTAACCACCACCATGGCAACTGGCAATCACAGACTATCTCCCAGGGGAAAATACAGGGACTACATACATACTCTAGTACTTGAAAAAAAGATGTGAATTTCAATGTGACCTAAAGTGGGTCCCGTACTAAAGTCTATATTCATTTTTATAACGTCATGTATGATGTTTTAAGCAAGACATGGTATTACACTCGTACTTGTATCACTTATTAAAGGAAGATTATTTTATTTTTGTGTATATATATATATATATATATATATTACATTTGGTCCTTTATATATATATTTTTAGGACAAATGTTGTTGTTTTTTTAAACAGCTTTTGCATTCACCTTTTACATACATGGTACTTTTAAATAAAGCAGTCACATAACAGTAATACATTACCAAACGTTAATTCTTTAACCCCACCACTCAGCCACTCTCAGCCCATCCCAATTGTTAGGTTCTAATTTTTCAGAGTAAATAACTCACGGACACGAGAGAAGCTTAACGAAGTTTAATTCTTCCCAAAGGGTCGACACAGCTGTATTCAGACAAAAAAAACATTTCTCACCATCACAAGTATATATACTCCACTTTCGACACCCCTCCTTCTCTCCAATCCTTACCCTCTTCCTGTTGAACCATAAGATGTAACAGGATAATATAACCATTAGTTCTCCCTTCAGGGGATCTGAGCTCAACCCCTCCTTCGCCTAATCCACAGATGTCCTCTCGTCTCACCTATTGCACTCCCGTGACTCTCCCGTCCACCCAGCACATTCCACAGCCACTCTTGTCTTTCTACAGATCTCACTCCTTTATATACTATGCGTCTGATCTATCAAGTCTTTAATATCTCATGTTCAAAGTTGACCCAGAATCCAACACCATAGACCATCCTTGTTTGGTTTCTATGTGCCATATATTTTTTAATTGTGCTGTGTGATGTTTTACATCGTTTTTTAACCTTTCTAATCATTTAGTATCCACAGATTGTGAGTTAAAGATGAAAACCTTTCCTATGAGTATTATTTATTGACTGACTAAGGCTTTCCAAATCGCCCAACACTGCTATTTGTAAGGTTAATTTTAAGTGTATGTCTTGATTTTTTTTWAAATCTTTCCTGAACCTGTGACCAGAAACAAGCTACATAGGGGCAATGGCATAATAAATTATCTATTGATTCTGTCTCTTTGCAGCAAAATCTACAGAGCTGAGATTGTTGCATACCCCATATATATAGCATTCTGTTGGTGGCAAAAATTTTATATAATTTAAATTGAAAAACTMTTTTTTTTTATACCAGTTCATAAGCCATGTGCCATGGAATCGGTACATCGAAAATCTCTTCCCATTTATTTTGCAACCTGTATGGCACAGCTGTCAACTTTTTTGTCCTCAAATGAAACTGGTATATTTTTCTATGTATGCCAATTCCTTTCAGCCAATTTAGAAACAAATTAATATATGGCAGGCAAACAAGTTCCCTATCTTCTCTCTCCCTTCCATTTTTGTGGTAATGCTGCAATCAGTTATGTTCTTACTCTAACTTTCCGATTTGTTTGATTTGATCCTACATATAAAGGCTCTAATTCGTTTGTCATGACATTTGAACATTTTAGCCTATTATTGCTTATTTATTGAGAACACATTCTCTTTAACAATAACGACCTGACAATTACTTCCTCACTCCAGACTGGTCTCCTGAGTGTGCCCCAGCTCTCCCAGGTGTCCCAGCGTCTGAAGGAGCTTCTGGCCCAGCTGAGGCCCAACGCCGTGGCCCTGGTGGACGCCTTCGACTACTGCGACGAAATGCTCAACTCCGTCCTGGGACGCTACGACGGCAACGTCTATGAGCACATGTTCGAGTGGGCCCGCCGCTCACCTCTCAACAAGACAGAGGTCAGAGTTCATTGAGCGAGCCTTAAAAAAGAGAAACTGAGATGAAGAAAATACATTTACTGTTAATTTTATGCTTATTTAAAAAAATATATATTATTAAGAACATGAACAGGCCATTTGAGAACCATTTATCCTTGTAAATGTTTCAGATTATGATCAAGAGCCAAATGATTTCTGTGTTCTTTATGTAGGCAAACTACACAATGATGGCAATCTAATGAATGATTTGCTGTAGTAGTAAGTCTCCTGCAGAGTAACCTAGTCCCAAGGCTATTGCTACCGACAGAGAGGGGTAGCCGGTGGGTGGAAGAGACTACCTGCAGAGTACTCAAATTGACCCCCCTACCTTCTATTCTAGGTCCACGAGTCCTACCACAAGTACCTGAAACCTCTGCAGGCCAAGCTGTAAGATGTCCTCTGAGCCTTCTCACCTGACCCCTCCACTACAGGGATGGGAAGCACACTAACAACACCAATCCAACAGTGGGACCACAACATGGCCGCCGCCGCCCGTCCACCAATCAGAAGGGGCTGTGTTTAACCAACCACAGGTGGTGGAACATTTTTAAAGGGGAACCATTGGAGACCAGCCTCCTTACCCCACCTCTACTGATGTGCTGCTAATGAATCAATCATTCTACTGGACGTATTAAACTAGTACTTTAGTTTATGAGTTTGATATACCCTGTGCCTAGTTAATGGATTTAATCGAAGGTCTGAGAAAACATAAGATGGAGAGGAAGCAAAACTGTCGTGAGCATGCGAGGTGGCCTAAAGATGAAGGGGTTTTAATGACTGATCCTTGTGATCTAATCAAGCTCTTTGGATCATGTACATTGAAAATCTCTCGATTTGTTGAGATATGTTGAATCCCATTTTTAATCTGGATAATTTCTGATCATGCATGTCACAGCATTTGACGCTAATGTACTGTGGACGGTTGTCTTTAGTAGTGATTGACGGGTCAGTTGTGGTTTGCAATGAACAATGGTGTGCCTGTCTCTTGTCTAGGTGTGAGAGAGTTTGTGCTTGTGGGGTAATGAATATGATTAGTGAATAACGAGTTGATGAGTAAGCTATACCAATGTGTGATTCTGATACTAGTGATTTGAGAAAAGGGGCCTTTCAATTATTGCACTTAATACAAACCACTAGTGTATATATGCCTGAGGATCTTTTCTACCATGTGGGGCTTAATTACCAAGAAATGACATGAAAATCAAACTAGCTTGAAGAACAAGGTCGTATTCATTAGGGCACACTGTGGTAAAACGTCTTGCAATGGAAAGAAAAAAAGAGGTTCTTATAGGACAAGTCCAGATAGTCCCCCCATCTGTTTCAGTCAGTTTTCTTTCGTTTGGTGCCTGTTGAATACAACCCTGATGTTGCATTCGGAACAAGTACATTCTTCACTACAATGAAATAAGTATTTTTATACTCGATTACTGCTGTTGACTTTTACAGTATTTTGCAGATTGATACATGATTGATACAGTTTCAAATGGAACGAAGCAGTAATTACTGTTTGTGGGAAAATTATGTGCCATCGGAATTTGTCTTACTTTAATGAAGCTAACATGGTAGTATTATCACACATGGTCCATGCATATATTTTAGAATATGCTTTATCAATTTATTTTGTGGATTTTCGTTGCAATAGAAGGATGTATGATTATTATTTCAATGTAGCTACCGAATTTTTGTTTTAGCACATTTTTGTGATCGTATAGGAAATCCATTCAGACTGATTGTTTTAAAAGTGAATAATTTGTCATGCTTAATGATCTTAGTAAAAAAAACTGGAAATATTAAAAACTATCGAATGATGTTCATGGTTTCCTTCATCGTTTCATAGACTGCCAGAAGCAACCACTAGATGGTGTTATGAAATCAGACTTTTTTCCTAAGTCAGAGCCATGTGTTTTCATAACATTTTTACAGTTTATTTCAGTGGAATAGATTTACGAGAACCAATTCTACAAATGGATGGAGGATAAAGGATTGAGTGTAATCATTCATAAGATTATGAAGAGACTATATTAGAGATTATATTAGCACATTAGATTATAACACTGCAATGCATCTGATTCAGACAATTGTACCTTTTAGGAAATGAACCTGTACTTGTACAATAAATCAATGCATTCTATTTAAAACCTTTGGACAGTGTTTCTCTTGATGAGATTATTCTTCTGGAATTGCTTGGGTGGAAATGTCAAAAGAAGTGCTCTCACACTTTTCCTTTCCATATATTACTATAGCAACACAGGTGACTTAGTTTGCTTTAGTTTTTGGGGGGAGATATTGCTTTTGCTGGGAAAGTCTCATGTCCCCCTCATTGCGTCGTCATTTAGGGACATTGTGGTAGGGGTGTCAAGCTTCGGGAGTCAAAGAGCAATATTATCCTGTTATATTTATGCCCTTTCACAAACAACAATCACGCAAACATAACCAAAGTATATAAAACTATTACAAGTTCATCAACTGCGGATATAACTGGACTATATTAATATTATTACTAAACCATTCTTGACTTCTATGTGTATCTGTCATTTGTCAGATAGGTTAGAGCCTGTCTAGTATTAACTCCGCCCACCTTCGCCGAAATCAGGATATTTGGAGAGAGAAGGAAAGTAACACGTTGGTGCTACATTCTATGAATTTTAGGAACATAACTTGTATCTTATTCTGAGCAACACTGATGAAAGTAACGTATATATTTTTCCTTTAAGGTGAGTATCCTATTTTCTCTAATAATATTTAATAGTTTTTTTCTAAATGTGTTTATGACCGAATGTGAGCACAATGTGTGGTTTTTACCAGTCCTCTTATCGGAGTTTAAGACAGCGAAACAATAGAAGTGTAGGCGTGAGGAAGTCACATTAAAATGAATTATAGTCATTTAACTATTTCAACATTGGAAATCTCAAAGGACCACAAACGACATCATGGCACGCGCGCTGTTAAAATGTGAAAACATGCGTATTCATATCCCATTGTTGCGCTGCCCGGGGGAAATAATTCACTAAAGTAAAATGTGTCAATTCCGTCTTCACACAACCTTCGTTCAACTTCCGTCAAACGCCCGTTAACTGGCCTCAGGTTAGAATTCCCGTTGGTCTCCCATTTTTCTAGAAAATGTGGGAGTGTTTGGTTTGTTGACACGACACTACAGGATACAGGATACAGTATCGTTTAAAAAAAAAGTATTATTCGGAAAGGAAACAATTTTGTTGACCTGTTTAAAAAAAAAAAAGTATATAATGTATACATGTACATGAACTAAAGCTTTGTGACATTTCATGTAGTGTAGGCTACTTGTTCAAACCCACTCTGTGCTGGACTTGGCAACAAGTTGCTCAATTATGCAGGCTCTCACTGTAGGTATGCAGGTCAACATTGTGAAATAGTTGCTACATAATTTACTTGTTGCCGAAGTTATGATATGAATACGCGAACATGCCGTTCGATAGATGTTTGCCACAGTCACTGACTGTTAACTGTTACATTAATGTACACGAGTTAACATTTCTTTATGGGGTTAAATAGTGAGAAAGTAATGTGTGAGATGACTATTATATCTTTATGTAAAGGTTAAAATATAATTTTAATCCAGTCTGAAATGATTGGTATAGCATTAGTTTATAACAACCATTGTTGCAGGGCTGAGAAACTGGTAGAAATCTGCAGATAAGTAGTTCAAGATAGGCCTACAATATACAATCCATTCCCCAGTAAGGCAGGCTTTCTTTGAAATGTCTGTATCATTAGTGCTCTTTTATTCATTCATGTTTCAAACAATGGAGTCTTACAGATCTCTTCCTTTGAATTATGCATACTGCTGTGCATTTCACTGGGAACAAAGAATAGAATGTTGTTACGCAACCACACCCACAACAGCTGCGTCAGTAGTCTTGAACTGTTAAATTCTGTTACACCGCAAGTGCACCTGTTGTCAAGATAACAAGGTGTAGCAGAGCGAAGTGGAACCTATGCAAATGCCTAGGTTGCAGGTTGACACAGTTTTAAAACAGAAAAAGTTAAATGGTCATGGTTGACTGGACTGGGAATCAGAAACAAGGTTGGTTTTCCAGATGAGCAAACATTTAGAAGTGATACAATAGCTAGGTTTTCATCCAATTGGCGACAGATTTTAATGCAAATATTCTCAAATCTGCATAAAAATACCACCAGAGATGTTTCCATCGAACAGACTTATTGAGGATAAAAATGTGACTTTTGCGGTCAAATTCCCATGTGCCGAAATAAAAAGACCATCGCATATTCAACTCTACTGATGGTCTTGTCACAAACTGTTGCGTTATGTTGCAAATGTGCCCACTCTGGTCTTGGCATGTGTGCTCTAGCCAACAGCTTGCACATACAGTGCAGGCCTACCTACATGATGAGATTATTATGGATAAGAGCAAGATCATTTTTATCTGTTAAACGGCAGCCAAGCATCGATCATCTTGTCATCAAATTAAGACCGTTGATATTTATTTAAATTGAGCATCGAGCTCATCACCGTGCACTTTCACCACCCTGTGAAGTTCAGTAATTTACAATATTTAATCGTAGCCTAATAAACTGCGTGCTTTCTAGAGTCGTAGTGGGAGGACCACACAACATATCATTGTGTAATTCCAAGTTTACTTCGATATGATGGTTATTTAAATACAGTGCATTCGGAAAGTATGCAGACCCCTTGACTTTATTTTGTTACGTTAGTCTTATTCTGAAATTGATTAAATAAAACACTTTCCTCATCAATCTACACACAATACTCAATAATGACAAAGCAAAAACAGGTTTTTAGAAAATTTTGCAAGTGTATTACAAATTTAAAAAACATATACCTTATTTACGTAAGTATTGCTATGAGACTCAAAATTGAGATCAGGGGCATCCTGTTTCATTGATCATCCTTGAGATGTTTCTACAACTTGATTGGAGTTCACCTGTGGTAAATTCAATTGATTGGACATGATTTGGAAAGGCACACACCTGTCTATATAAGGTSCCACAGTTGACAGTGCATGTCAGAGAAAAAAAACAAGCCATGAGGTTGAATGAATTGTCTGTAGAGCTCCGAGACAAGATTGTGTTGAGGCACCGATCTGGGGAAGGGTACCAAAAAATGAAGGTCCCCAAGAACACAGTGGCCTACATCGTTCTTAAATGGAAGAAGTTTGGAACCACCAAGACTTCCAAGAGCTGGCTGGCTGGCCAAACTGAGCAATTGGGGGAGAAGGGCCTTGGACAGGGAGGTGACCAGGAACCCAATGGTCACTGACAGAGCTCCAGGCTTCATCTGTGGAGATGGGAGAACCTTCCAGAAGGACATGGTAGTTCCCACATATGCTGAGCACTTGTTGGCTGCCTTTCCTTCAAATCCAATCAAATGTATTTATATAGCCCCTCTTACATCAGCTGATATCTCAAAGTGCTGTACAGAAACTCAGCCTAAAACCCCAAACAACAAGCAATGCAGGTGTAGAAGCACGGTGGCTAGGAAAAACTCCCTAGAAAGACCAAAACCTAGGAAGAAACCTAGAGAGGAACCAGGCTATGAGGGGTGGCCAGTCCTCTTCTGGCTGTGCCGGGTGGAGATTATAACAGAACATGGCCAAGATGTTCAAATGTTCATAAATGACCAGCGTGGTCAAATAATAATAATCACAGTAGTTGTCGAGGGTGCAACAAGTCAGAACCTCAGGAGTAAATGTCAGTTGGCTTTTCATAGCCGATCATTAAGAGTATCTCTACCGCTCCTGCGGTCTCTAGAGAGTTGAAAACAGCAGGTCTGGGACAGGTAGCATGTCCGGTGAACAGGTCAGAGTTCCATAGCCGCAGGCAGAACAGTTGAAACTGGAGCAGCAGCACGGCCACGTGGACTGGGGACAGCAAGGAGTCATCATGCTAGGTAGTCCTGAGGCATGGTCCTAGGGCTCAGGTCCTCCGAGAGTGAGAAAGAAAGAGAGAATTAGAGAGAGCATACTTAAATTCACACAGGACACCGGATAAGACAGTACTCCAGATATAACAGACAGACCCTAGCCCCCCGACACATACACTACTGCAGCATAAATACTGGAGGCTGAGACAGGAGGGGTCAGGAGACACTGTGGCCCCATCCGATGATACCCCCGGACAGGGCCAAACAGGCAGGATATAACCCCACCCACTTTGCCAAAGCACAGACCCCACACCACTAGAGGGATATCTTCAACCACCAACTTACCATCCTGAGACAAGGCCGAGTATAGCCAACAAAGATCTCCGCCACGGCACAACCCAAGGGGGGGGCGCCATTCCAACTTATCCCAAACCATCTCAATTTGGTCGAGGTCAGGTGATTGTGGAGGCCAGGTCATCTGATGCACTAGTGACTAGTCCATCACTCTCCTTGGTCAAAAAGCCCTTACACAGCCTGGAGATGTGTTTTGGGTCATTTTCCTGTTAAAAACAAATGATAGTCCCACTAAGTGCAAACCAGATGGGATGGTGTATCGCTGCAGAATGCTATGGTAGCCATGCTGGTTAAGTGTGCCTTGAATTCTAAATAAATCACTGACAGTGTCACCAGCAAAGCACCATCACACCTCCTCCTCCATGCTTCACGGTGGGAACCACACATGCGGAGATCATCCGTTCACCTACTCTGCGTCTCACAAGGACACGGCGGTTGGAACCAAAAATCGCACATTTTTCACTCATCAGAGCAAAGGACAGATTTCCACTGGTCTAATGTCCATTGCACATGCTTATTGGTGTCCTTTAGTAGTGGTTTCTTTGCAGCAATCCGACCATGAAGGCCTGATTCACACAGTCTCCTCCGAACAGTTGATTTTGAGATGTGTCTGTTACTTGAGCTCTGTGAAACATTTATTTGAGCTGCAATTTCTGAGGCCGGTAACTCTCTAATTAACTTTTCCTCTGTAGCAGAGGTAACTCTGTGTCTTCCATTCCTGTGGCGGTCCTCATGAGAGCCAGTTTCATCATAGCGCTTGATGGTTTTTGTGACTGCACTTGAAGAAACTTTGAAAGTTCTTGAAATATTCCGGATTCTGACCTTCATGTCTTAAAGTAATGATGGCCTGTAATTTTTCTTTGCTTATTTGTGCTGTTCTTGCCATTTTTTGGACTTGGTCTTTTACCAAATAGGACTATCTTCTGTATACCACCCCTACCTTGTCATTTATATAATATTTGATCGTGAAGGTGTTTCCACAGCCATTGCTAGCATAATACATTTTACAGACACAAAAAAAATCCTAGACCATGTCGAACGAACAAATTGTTTGTCGACATTTATAAAATTGTCCTGCCATTTCCTGTTTCCATCAGCCCGGTCGTGACTTTTTTACCCATGTGTCAGGTAATTCATCCGCATGAAATGGTTGGATGGAAACTGAATAATGACCATTTAGGCCTACAGTCGTCCATTCTGTCTTTCCTCCCCCTTGGATTCTCCGCCTGCCCCTCCTAGGTTTCAGCTCCAGTTCTCAGCTGTTGTGCCACAACATGCCTGCCAGAAAGCAGAGCCTTGAGTCTCTCCTAGTGACACGCCTCTTTCCAGTTGTATCTGTGGGCTCATTAGGATTTTTTTCCTGCTACGGCATGGCAATGCAAACTTATGCAAATTCAGCTTCCATACTGTCAGACACATCAACCTTTGCTTCGACACGACACAMGAAAAGGACCTAAACCTCAACCTGAAAGGACGCAAGGCTGCTCTGGTAGTGGCACTTCGACATATTAACTTTGATTCTCATAAACATCAGAGCATCGGAAGTTCAAATCTTCATCCATTTTCTAATTGATGCGTGCTGATCCAGGAAGGGATCTGACTTAAATGTCTGCGAATATTGGCGGAATGTGTGTCACAGATTCGGAGTATCCCGCGGTGTCTTCTTCAGATCGCTCTCATCCTCTGAGTGAGCCATAGACTCATTCCACAGGCTGGAGGCTGGCTGTCTAGCTGGCTGACTTCCTTCTTGTGCTGTACTGCTCTCTAATGTGGTTACACCCACGACAAGCCAAAATGCATGAAATACCACGTAACTGGAAAATATCAGCACTGTCCATGTTGGATCTAGTTTGAAAGGTAGCCCTGTTGAGTTTGGTGTCTGTATTCAAAACATTCACGGCCCTTGAAGGCAGCTAGGGGTCTCGGTAGGGGTGTTGGAGCTGTGATACTTGTGGTAAGCTTTCTGCCATGCATGTTTGGACCTGCATGCATGCTCTGGGAAGTGCAGATTCGGTTTGTTATGGAATACACATTTCCCCTCCAGCTACAGTAGAACACTAACCAAGAATACTGTGACGAATCTCTCACAAGAATTCTCTAGTTCCTCTGAGAAGCTTTCAATTGCTCAAATTGACAAAGAGTGTCTCAGCTTTTTCAGATGACCTGCCATACTACTGTATTTTTCAACAAAACTTCTTCAACTATTTGATCACAAGGAAAGAACTAGCCCTTTGAGCAATGTCATTACTAGAGGTTGACCGATTTTATGATTTTTCAAAACCGATACCATTTATTGGAGGACCAAAAAAAGTCGATACCGATTAATCGGGTGATAAAAAAATAAAAATAAATAAAAAAATGTATTTGATTTTTATTTATTTATTTTTWATTTTTAATATATATTTGTAATAATGACAATTACAACAATAGTGAATGAACAATGAACACTTATTTTAACTTAATATAATACATAAATATAATCAATTTAGTCTCAAATAAATAATGAAACATGTTCAATGTGGCTTAAATAAAGCAAAAACACAATGTTGAAGAAAGTAAAAGTGCAATATGTGCCATGTATAAAAGCTAACGTTTAAGTTCCTTGCTCAGAACATATGAAAGCTGGTGGTTCAATATTCCCAGTTCTTTAATATTCCCAGTTAAGAAGTTTTAGGTTCTAGTTATTATAGGAATTATGAAGCGTCGACTATTTCTCTCAAAACCATTTGTATTTCATATAACTTTCACTATTGGATGTTCTTATAGGCACTTTAGTATTGCCAGCCTAATCTCAGGAGTTGATAGGCTTGAAGTCATAAACAGCGCTGTGCCTCAAGCATTGCTCAGAGCTGCTGGCAAACGCAGTAAAGTGCTGTTTGAATGAATGCTTACGAGCCTGCTGCTGCCTACCACCGCTCAGTCAGACTGCTCTATCAAATATCAAATCATAGAAATAATTATAATAAACACACAGAAATACGAGCCGTTGGTCATTAATATGGTTAAATCCGGAAACTATCATTTCGAAAACAAAACTGTTACTCTTTCAGTGAAATACGGAACCGTTCTGTATTTTATCGAACGGGTGGCAACCCTATGTTTAAATATTGCTGTTACATTGCACAATAGAGGTCGACCGATTAATCGGAATGGCCGATTAATTAGGGCCAATTTTGAAGTTTTCATAACAATTGGTAATCGGCATTTTTGGACACCGATTGTGGACGATTTTTATTTTATTTTTATACCTTTATTTAACTAGGCAAGTCAGTTAAGAACACATTCTTCTTTTCAATGACGGCCTAGGAACGGTGGGTTAACTGCCTTGTTCAGGGGCAGAACGACAGATTTTTACCTTGTCAGCTCGGGGATTCGATCTTGCAACCTTCCGGTTACTAGTCCAACGCTCTAACCACCTGCCTTACATTGCACTCCATGAGGAGCCTGCGTGGCAGGCTGACTACCTGTTACGTGAGTGCAGCAGGAAGCCAAGGTAAGTTGCTAGCTAGCATTAAACTTATCTTATAAAAAACAATCAACCTTAACATAATAACTAGTTAAGTACACATGGTTGATGATATTATTAGTTTATCTAGCGTATCCTGCGTTGCATATAATCGATGCGGTGCCTGTTAATTTCTCATCGAATCACAGCCTACTTCTCCAAACGGGGGATTTAACAAGCGCATTCGCGAAAAAAGCACTGTCGTTGCACAAATGTGTACCTAACCATAAACATCAATGCCTTTTGAAAAAATCAATACACAAGTATATATTTTTAAACCTGCATATTTAGTTAATATTGCCTGCTAACATGACTTTCTTTTAACTAGGGAAATTGTGTCACTTCTCTTGCGTTCCGTGCAAGCAGTCAGGGTATATGCAGCAGTTTGGGCCGCCTGGCTCGTTGCGAACTGTGTGAAGACCAGTTCTTCCTAAGAAAGACCGTAATTAATTTGCCAGAGTTGTAAATAATTATGACATAACATTGAAGGTTGTACAATGCAACAGCAATATTTAGACTTAGGGTTGCCACCCGTTAGATAAAATACGGAACGGTTCCGTATTTCACTGAAAGAATAAACGTTTTGCTTTCGAAATGATAGTTTCCGGATTTGACCATATTAATGACCTAAGGCTCGTATTTCTCTGTGTTATTATGTTATAATTAAGTCTATGATTTGATATTTGATAGAGCAGTCTGACTGAGCGGTGGTAGGCAGCAGCAGGCTCGTAAGCATTCATTCAAACAGCACTTTCGTGCGTTTGCCAGCAGCTCTTCGTTGTGCTTCAAGCATTGAGCTGTTTATGACTTCAAGCCTATCAACTCCCGAGATTAGGAGATGCCGATGTGAAATGGCTAGCTAGTTAGCGGGGTGCGCGCTAATAGCGTTTCAATCGGTGACGGCACTCGCTCTGAGACCTTGAAGTAGTTGTTCCCCTTGCTCCGCAAGGGCCGCGGCATTTGTGGAGCAATGGATAACGATGCTTCGAGGGTGTCTGTTGTCGATGTGTTCCTGGTTCGAGCCCAGGTAGGGGCAAGGAGAGGGACGGAAGCTATACTGTTACACTGGCAATACTAAAGTGCCTATAATAACATCCAATAGTCAAAGGTATATGACATACAAATGGTATAAAGATAAATAGTCCTATAATTCCTATAATAACTACAACCTAAAACTTCTTACCTGGGAATATTGAAGACTCATGTTAAAAGGAACCACCAGCTTTCATACCTTCTCATGTTCTGAGCAAGGAAC
Organism: Salvelinus sp. IW2-2015; assembly: GCF_002910315.2. Lineage (NCBI taxonomy): Eukaryota > Metazoa > Chordata > Actinopteri > Salmoniformes > Salmonidae > Salvelinus > Salvelinus sp. IW2-2015. The sequence goes on along the minus strand of NC_036838.1, from coordinate 5,091,578 downwards.
TTAAATGTTAGCTTTTTTACATGGCACATATTGCACTTTTACTTTCTTCTCAAACACTTTGTTTTTGCATTATTTAAACCAAATTGAACATGTTTCATTATTTATTTGAGGCTAAATTGATTTGATTGATGTGTTATATTAAGTTAAAATAAAAGTGTTCATTCAGTATTGTTGTAATTGTCATTATTACAAATAAATAAATACATTTAAAAAAAAAAAATCATAATCGGTCGACCTCTATTGCACAACCTTCAATGTTATGTCATAATTATGTAAAATTCTGGCAAATTAGTTACGGTCTTTCTTAGGAGGAATGTGTGATTTCCTGCAAGACAGGAATGTCAGTGTTCTGCCATGGCCAGCGAAGAGCCCGGATCTCTGTTGGATCGGAGGGTGAGGGCTAGGGCCATTCCCCCCCAGAAATGTTCGGGAACTTGCAGGTGCCTTGGTGGAAGAGTGGGGTAACATCTCACAGCAAGAACTAGCAAATCTGGTGCAGTCCATGAGGAGGAGATGCACTGCAGTACTTAATGCAGCTGGTGGCCACACCAGATACTGACTGTTACTTTTGATTTTGACCCCCCCTTTGTTCAGGGACACATTATTCAATTTCTGTTAGTCACATGTCTGTGGAACTTGTTCAATTTATGTCTCAGTTGTTGAATCTTGTTATGTTCATACAAATATTTACACATTTTAAATTAAGTTTGTTGAAAGTCAACGCGGTTGACAGTGAGAGGACGTTTCTTTTTGTTGCTGAGTTTATGTTCTGACTTGTGGTTCAAATGCTCTTTCAGGTTGCTGTAATCAGGGTGGTAGAGAAGATGTTGCTGGTCACAGGATGTGGTGATGAAGCAATCATCTGAAGGACGGTTACTCTGTGAGTGGTTGGAGATAACAGAGCCGGATCGTCAGGCAACACCCATTTCTGGAGGCGAGTCGAGCAGTAAGTGTGAATGCTGTTCCACAGCTCCAAATGTGTGACAATTATTTCAATGGAGAAAATATTTGGTGATACAGTATTTAACTGGTTTCATTTATGTTATTTGTTTGAAACAGCTGTGCACTTTGAAATGTATGTATTGTGTGTCAGGAGTTCGTGTTCACATTGAAGCAGTGATGTAGTATATTGGATGCATTGTGCAGCTGAGAATGCTGAGCATCTGTACTGTACAGCTCTGCACAAGATTTGTAAGTCGCTCTGGATAAGAGCGTCTGCTAAATGACTTAAATGTAAATGTAAATGTAAGATGCCATTGAAGCTACAGTATATTCTTCAGTGGATGTTGTCATGTATTTCACAGCAACAAGTGAAACTTCTGCATAGGTATCTAGTCTTAGAGAGTCTTAGCGTAGAACACAAAGGAAGGTTAATTGGCAGTTGACGCACTTAAGCATATAGCCATGTACAGTGCCAGTCAAAAGTTTGGACACACCTACTCATTCAAGGGTTTTTCTTTATTTTTTACTATTTTCTACAGTGTAGAATAATAGTGAAGACATCAAAACGATGAAATAACACATATTGAATCATGTAGTAACCAAAAAAGTGTTAAACAAATCAAAATATATTTTATATTTGAGATTCTTCGAAGTGGCCACCCTTTGCGTTGATGACAGCTTTGCACACTCTTGGCATTCTCTCAACCAGCTTAATGAGGAATACTTTTCCAACAGTCTTGAAGGAGTTGCTGAGCACTTGTTGGCTGCTTTTCCTTCACTCTGCGTTCCAACTCATCCCAAACCATCTCAATTGGGTTGAGGTCGGGTGATTGTGGAGGCCAGGTCATCTGATGCAGCACCATCACTCTCCTCCTTGGTCAAATAGCCCTTACCTGGAGGTGTGTTTTGGGTCATTGTCCTGTTAAAAAACAAATGATAGTCCCACTAAGTGCAAACCAGATGGGATGGTGTATCGCTGCAGAATGCTGTGGTAGCCATGCTGGTTAAGTGTGCCTTGAATTCTAAATAAATCACTGACAGTGTCACCAGCAAAGCACCATCACACCTCCTCCTCCATGCTTCACGGTGGGAACCACACATGCAGAGATCCTCCGTTCACCTACTCTGCGTCTCACAAAGACACAGCGGTTGGAATCAAAAATCTCACATTTGGACTCATCAGAGCAAAGGACAGATTTCCACCAGTCTAATGTCCATTGCACATGTTTTTTGGCCCAAGCAAGTCTCTTCTTCTTATTGGTGTCCTTTAGTAGTGGTTTCTTTGCAGCAATTTAAACATGAAGGCCTGATTCACGCAGTCTCCTCTGAACAGTTGATGTTGAGATGTCTGTTACTTGAGCTCTGTGAAGCATTTATTTGGGCTGTAATCTGAGGCTGGTATCTCTGGGTAACTCTTGGTCTTCCTTTCCTGTGGCGGTCCTCATGAGAGCCTGTTTCATCATAGTGCTTCATGGTTTTTGTGACTGCACTTGAAGAAACTTCCAAAGTTCTTGAAATTTTCAGCAGTGACTGATCTTCATGGCTTAAAGTAATGATGGACTGTTGTTTCTCTTTGCTTATTTGACCTGTTCTTGCCATAATTTGGACTTGTTATTTTACCAAATAGGGATATCTTCTGTATATCACCCCTATCTTGTCACAACACAACTGATTGGCTCAAACTGAGTAAGAAGGAAAGAAATTCCACAAATTAACTTTTAACAAGGCACACCTGTTAATTGAAATGCATTCCAGGTGACTACCTCATGAAGCTGGTTGAGAGTGCAAAGTTGTCATCAAAGCAAAGGGTGGCTGCTTTGAAGAATTAAAATATATTTGGACACTTTTTTGCATACTACATGATTCCATGTGTGTTATTTCATAGTTTTGATGTCTTCGCTATTTTTCAACAATGTAGAAAATAGTACGAATAAAGAAAAACCCTGGAATGAGTAGGTGTGTCAACTTTTGACTGGTACTGTAGCTAAACTCACCCGGGCTGTACTGTACTTGGGCTGACATGTTCAACAGTGAAGCCTGTGACAGAAAGTGAACCATGACACCGACTGCCCTTGCCTATGTTTGGYAACTGGGCTCGAGGCCATTACCACTTCTAACTGTAACTAGCTATCACCAGGGGCAACCAAACGTKGACATTTCTGAACCAGCACATTCCTGTCTGCCTGTGTCCAYGGCTATGGTGTGAGGTGGCAGTTGTGCTTGGCGTCACACTAACATGCAACAGCAGCACTCTGTGGGCTATAGGGGCTTGGTGACAGTAACGCACGTTTGCAGGAGGACACACACAGGAACACACAGTGGCACCAAACACCAAGTATGGAAATGAAGCATTGACGCTAAGGACTTAAGGCCAGGGTCATGTTCAGTAGGCACCAAACAAAAGTAACCATACTGAAACGGGGAGGGACTACCTGGTGCTTGTCCTATAAGAAACGGTCATTTTAGTTTTCAGTTGCTAAATGTATTCCGGTGCGTGTCCTAATGAAAAGGACCCTGCTCGCAGTCATGACATCTTCAAGAGCCCTACTCTCACACTGGCCCCAATGTAAAGAAGTGGACAGATAGTTTAGATTTCTTGAGTGGCTTGAAGTACACAGAGAGAGCGGGTGGAGAGAGAGAGACGGAGTGTGGGAGCTCGTGATATATTAGTCATGTGATAGGAGCACTATGGTTGTCKCCCTGGGTATGTCACTACACGTTTGTGACTCACTACTGAGATGTGTGACTGGGTTGYGACTTGGAATTAGTGTGTACAAAACATTAAGAACACCTGCTCTTTCCATGACCGACCGACCAGGTGAAAGCTATGATCCATTATTGATGTCACTTGTTAAATACACTTCAATCAGTGTAGATGAAGGGGAGGAGGAGACAGGTCAAAAAATMATTTTAAAGCCTTGAGACATGGATTGTGTATGTGTGTCATTCAGAGGGTGAATGGGAAATACAAAGATTTTTAGCGTGGTATGGTAGTAGGTGCCAGGCGCACCGGTTTGTGCCAAGAACAGCAATGCTGCTGGGTTTTTCACGATCAACAGTTTCCGTGTGTATCAAGAATGGTRCACCACCCAACTGTGGGAAGTATTGGAGTCYARGTGGSTCGGCGTCCTTGTGGAGTRCACGCCCCAACGAATTGAGGCTGTTCTGAGGACAAAAGGGGTGGGGGGTGCAACTCAATATTAGGAAGGTATTCTTAAAGTTTTGTACACTCAATGTATATCATCATGAGCTGTGTTGTCACAGTTTCTCTTCCAAGACTACTGTGACGCTGTGTTTAAGTTCCCACTCACTTAGGATATTTGAGTGGCAGAGAGAGAGAGAGTGAGAGACTGGGAACTAACAATCTACAGTACTGTGCTCCGTGTGCTGGGAGTTAGTGTGGAAGCCARGGGCTGTGTTGTCACGTCTGCTGTTCCCAGACTACCGTGTGAGTTAGACTCCCTCTGGACTCAGTTAATAATTATCTGAAATGTTCAGTATTGATCATGAAAACACACCCTTATTCCACCAGCTAGTAGCAACTGTGTTTTTCACTCTCTCTCTAACGATTGGGTACACGTTCAGTCAACATCTGAATGTACAACAACACAAAAGTTCCCCCRTGTGAGGAAATCATAATCCTGGAGTTGTTGTTTCCCCAGTGGACTGAAGATGATGATGCGCAATGTTCCAGTAGTGCCTGAAAATCACCTCTATGTTGCTCGGTAATCTGAAATATATTTTGGCTGTGGAGGGGGAAATAACTATGAATCAACAATTTTGTAGAAAACCCAACCCACATTGCAGGTCATTGACCTATTGTTATCCTATCCAAGATCTGTTGGCAAGACAACCAGGCTATTGTTATCTTATTGGCTTAGAAAAGGTGTTGACTGTTGTTCATGCTACCAGTCACATAGGTATGGGCCTAATAGATGGAGCAAAACCCTCATTGTCATCAACAGGATAATCTCAGTGAGCAATTTGAAAGCCCTTTGAGTTTTGGCTATTCTGGTTCCGTTAATRTGTCATCTCCACACTATATTATCTGTTATGGATGGTATTGATATTGATTGACTTATAATTGTTAAGATATGGATGAAGATATAGGATTAATATCACAAAGATATACATAAAGATAGGCAATCAAGTATGCAGATTACAGACCAGCAGAATATTATTTCCGTAGGCCCATGCATGTAGAATGAGACTCCCAATGAGACGATGTCAACAATGAGACTGATCTCTCTTTCTCCACTCTATCAAAACAACACCACCCTGACTCACTCCTTGACGGTCTCCCGATGGAAACTATAAAAGCATTCTCCACATTGACAGACGTGCGCCGTTTGTAAGTGTCTGCCACTAAAGCACGGCACCACACTGTTAAAAACACCCTCCATTAGTGAAAGCCTTGGATATTTCATTATGTGAGAGGGTGTGGGCCTGACCCGGTCCCATAGGAACATATAAGAGTCCTCCCATCCCCCAACCACTCTCCGTACTATTCTGCTCCCACAGCCACAGACTTGATTGCCATTGACTTGACTGGTGTCAGATTTCCCTGCTGCCACCGTTCCCGACGCTGACACCAAGGCCCTTTTTTTCTTCTATTGATGTATAGCGACTCCAAGGCTTCAAGACCTTGACTAGATCTATAATGGACACGTATGGCCAGGGAGAAGACCGCTATAGCAATATTGCAATCTTGCCTGCACTTGCCTATGGAAATATACAATGACACAGTTCAAAAAGCCTGAAGAGTGAGYACTAATTGAGCTCTGACTGGGTCCAGAGGCCGATGATGATTTCTAATGGAGACTTGAAGCTGGGTACAGGAAGGCATGCTCATGATTATGGCTGTGGCCTTGAGCAGATAAGGAAGGTAGGCCTATGTACTGATATTGAATGTCTTTTTAGTTAAGTCTTAGTTTATTCGATCATTTAAAGGTACATCTACAAAATGATGCACTTGATTTAAGAATCYTCGAGGGTAGACTTATTTCCATTGTGGTCCTTAAGTAACATCTCATTTAGAGATGAGGCTGGCTTTCAGAGATAGTTGTTGCATGGTGTTACTGTATGTAAACACTTCATGATGGTCTTCCTGTGTACATGGCTTGGCTGTCAGTTCCATTAATCTTTGCAGGACCACATTTAAGACGTTTGCTTTGCTGGGATTTTTCTGTGTAGAAAATGCTTGGGCAGGCTGTCTAAGTCCAAACAGTGTAGTCTAATAATGAATGCATCATGAATAATGATGAGGTGAGAAAGTTACATGCACAAAGATCGTACCCCCAAGACATGCTAACCTTTCACCATTACCAATAACAAGGGAGGTTAGCATTTTTGGGGGGTGGCTATGATATTTATGCCTCTGTAACTTTCTCTCTCACTCATTATTCACGATTCATTCATGATTATCCGTAATCATGGTCGCATCCACATTCATGTAGAAGTGTTCAGAAAAATACTGTATTCTTATTTACAATAGAAGTGAGTCCAAAATGACACAATACAGGATTTACCATTCATTTCTATTGGGCACAAAATATTCAGAAACACAACCAAAACAAACAGCAAATGCATCCAACATGTTTGTAGAGTCACAAGCTTGATGTAATCATTGCATGCAAATATGAACATTTTGATGACTTTAACACATTATAAGTGAATTTGTCCAAATACTAATAACAGAACTCGATYCATAAAGTGCTTTCAATTCCAAACGGTAAAACAGATATGTATGAAAATACCCTAAAATAAAACGTGACATTCTGTACTGTCGCCTCATTTAAAACATTTGATCTCGAATCCAAAATGCTGCAGCATAGAGTCAAATTAAAAGTTTCGGCTTCACTGACGAAATACATATGTCGGGGAGTATATATAGATAGAATTTTAATGCTAACGATATCTCTCTTTCTCTCGCTCTTTCTCAACAACAAAGTSTCCCAGCGGGTGCTTTCTTTGAATGACATGTTGCAGCCTACACCCCCCACTAGCACTGCCAAGTAACAAGCTATTGTCTCAGTCACCTCAGTCTCAACTTAACCTGACACCATGCGTTCATTCAAGCTCCTACCACGATGCTTCTATCAATGCRTGGCTGGCGTCCTACAGACGAGGTCACAACCCCTMCAGAAAACCTATTGTTAACTCATTCAGTGTAGCAGCCCACAAGAACCCTTTAAGTAACGGCATGTCAAATAAGAATGATGGAACTAGTAGACCGACAAGTGTTTTGTGTGACGTTACTAAATTGCATAGAAGGGTTGCTAACAAACAGGGTTGCTAATGTAACTGATTTATGGGGTCTCGTCCAGGATCGCATCAAACTAACATGSAAAAAACACCTGCTGTTTTTCTAATGCATATCTGCTTGGGCAGGCAGTCAGTGTTTTCCTTCAATAGATATTGTTATGTATGTGGCGGAAAAGGCATGTTTCTCTCTCGGGACCTCCTGGGCCCCAGTAATATGYATATTGTTTACATTGTGCCGGTCAGCGACTGTTACCCAAGAGTGGGGCTAGGCCAGGCTCCTATTCCCTCARATTYCTGGGTCTTGTTCATTAGGGCACGGAAAGGGAAAACGTTTGAAAACGCTTTGCAACKGAAAACAASAATGAGCGTTTCTTATTGGCCTAAACCTGGTAGTCCCTCCKTGTTTCAGTACGTTTCCTTTTGTTTGGTGTCTAATGAACGCTACCCTGGGGAATGAGACTCGGGTTATGCCTCTGTTGTGACGGAGTTYTCTATTAGGATTTCTTTCCAGCTTGACCCACTGACCCAGTCTACATATAGCGTGTGTATTTAAGACACAGTAGCATGCCCAATGCGCACATAGAGTATATATTGTTTAGCCTACATCTGTAGAGTTCTGAGGAAAGTTAGATGGAGATGTCCAGGCATTGGGTTTTATGGTGTTGGGACTGCTGGAGTCAGAGTGAGCTGCATTCTTGTGTGCTGTGGTGGGCTACTTTTGTGTTTTTTATGGTTTAGCTGATAGGCTTTCACATGGAAAACGAAGCTTCAACAAAAAGGGTGGTGTTCAGATCCAGTGGTTTCCCTTCCCTATACACATGTGAAAGGTTATTTCAGCAGGGCAATGTGTCCTTCCTTGTTGCAGATAGGAGTTCCTTTTGTCATTTGGCTAATATGTTTGTGTTAAAGTAGCTACTTCAGTTAGTTCCTGAATGGTTCAAAGTGCCTGTCGGTGTTGTTTGTCTTTTCAGTAGGACGTGTCTGAGTAGATCAGTCTTGTCTTTGTAAATGGAACCACATTTGCGCAAGTTGAGAATGAAAGTGGAAGTTGTAGGCTACTGAGAAATAGAGGTGATATGATTGAGGAAAGAAAGAAAGGGTCACAGCTGGTTTCACATCTCTTTTAGCTGGAAGAAAGAAATCCGAAATGCAAGTTTGAAGATTCCATCTCAAKCATGCCATTAATCAATTTTACTTTTGTTTGCCCTCAGAACTCAGATAGGATGGCGTCACAGGAAGGGGGGGAGCCGCCTCCTAACGGCAGCCAAMCAGACAGCCGGTTGAAGAGCAAGAAGCCGCCCAGTCTGGTCATAACCATCCCTGCACCAGAGGAAGAAGAGAGTGTTGAAGAGGGYGCTGAAACGGTCAAGCAGGTACCCCTTTGACCTGATCTTTCCATGATGACCCCTCTTTATAGAAACATGGTCTGTACTTGGAAAATGTCAGTTGATGCCCTGATGAAGGCCATTTCAATAGGAAAGGGAAGAATTGGCAAGCAAACTTTTACAGTTGGTAGTATAGTCAGAGTTTCAGCCCCCAACTGAAAACCTTTTTACTATAGAGGAGAACGCTATCTTCCTTGCCTTCATATACAGTACCTTCATATACAGTATGTCATTTCATTGGGGGAAGTCTGGCATTTGGGACAGCTGCTGGTGTCTATGGGCAACGGGCCAGCCATATCCCAACCAGCCCCCCCCCCCAGTCCCCCAGTCCACTCATCCTAGTGTTGCACGGTCACTCATGACTAGCTACTCTATAGCAAAGCCGAGATATGCCCTGTTAACATTCCTGTCTTTACATTTTGGGCTGTATAAATAGGGCCAGGGTTTTTTCTGAACTGGACAAAATTGAACTGGACAAAATTGCCCCCAAAATTCAAACAGCAATTTGAAAGCGAATCTGGTCTAATGTAGTCACATTAGCTAGTTTTTGGGTACATGTATCCATTTTCCTGGTTAACTCACATCTATGTCTCTGTCTGGACTGGCCCCGGGGGACTCCTTCAGATTCAGGGGTTATTTTACCTGAAATGATGTGCTCCAATCACGCATGAAGCACTCCCTGCACCATTACCTTTCACAAGTCATCATTGTTAGGCGTCTGCCTGCAGAACGGATGTGTCGGAAAGGGATGAGGGAGGGTGTGTGTGTGGGGGACAGTGGGTGGGTGGGTAGGTGGGGGTGTGTGTGAGGGAGAGTGCACGTGTGAGAACACAAGTGTGTGTGCTCATTAATTTGTGTGCATGCGTGTGTGTGTGTGTGCATGCGTGTGTGTGTGGGTGTGTTTCCCCAACAAAGAGCCTCTGGTGGCAGGCTGGCTAGCTAAGCACGCCCCCTGCTGGCTGACACACAGGCAGCTCACATGGCTCTCACAATACTCCGTTAACTCCACAGTGACTCCACAAGTCGTTAGCCAAGTCGCCGTTAAAGACACGAATGGGCTTTGAAAGAACATGCCATACAAAATGAAATAACATTACAATGGAAAAATATTACGCTTTAGTATGATCTGGTGTTTTCCTAGTATCACTTCTATGTTTTGTAAAAAAATGTATATTTGTGCATTTTGCTGCAGTCTCAGAAAAAGAAAACTCCGTACTTTGCCATTCTTACACTTCTGTTCTGGAATAAGGTGATTGATCTGAGCTAAACCGGATAGTTGTAATCACTACAGGCAATGGAACGCTGTTGACTGAATCATAACAAAAGAATCATGCACTTAACACGCATTTCTGTTCCAAGTTCCATTGACGACATGGACGATTTACGACGATCTTCAATATTCACACACAAGGGACGATTTACACGATCTTCAAATTATTCACACACCGCAAGGGACGATTTACACGATCTTCAAATTATTCACACACCGCAAGGGACGATTTACACGATCTTCAAATTATTCACACACCACAAGGGACGATTTACACGATCTTCAAATTATTCACACACCACAAGGGACGATTTACACGATCTTCAAATTATTCACACACTGCAAGGGACGATTTATCCCAGTTGTATACCTGTGATGGCGTAAATCCCATTTATATTCAGCCAGTCCATTTCAAGTGCCCTTTACTTTCATGGCCTGCGGTATACTGGCTCTCTGAGGTAGGATTATGCTCAGTAGGCCTACCTGTATACTGACTCTCTGCTCTTTCCCCTGTCCCTCTGTCCAGCCCCTGCGTTCGTCCCTGAAGAAAAGCGAGAGCCTGCAGCAGGCCAGTCCTCTGTCTGACAGTGGTACTGATGGTGGTGGTGGAGGAGGTCACAATGTTGGGGACAGGAGGGCAGCCTTCCACAGACAGAACTCCCTGTCTCAGAGCATACGCAAGTAAGTGGGGGTGGGGGTGGAGAGAGAGAGAAGTGGGAAGAAATAAAGGGAGGAAGATACTAACGGAGGGCAGAAGAAAAAGCTGAAAGGGTGTATAGGAGGATTTCAGGGGCAGTGGGTGAGAAAGGAGGAAGAGGGAAAAGGGCAAAAAGAAAGGGGAGGTACTGTATGAGAAGGGGATGGGGGGGTGGAAAGAGGCTGTAGATTAAAAGATGGCGGCAGAGAGAGAAATGGAAGGGAGAGCGAGAGAAAAGACAGTGGGAGAATCACACTTGCATACTCTTCGCATCCTCTCCTCCTTCTCAAACCCCATTGGAGAAGAAGGTCAGAGGGGAGGGACCTCTGGCTTTCTCATCCAATGGATTTTGAGAATTGGGGGGGTCATATAACAGGGGATTTCCTTTTATGACTGTTTGTAATGTTGGACATAATCAAGTTGTATTCTCTCTTATTATTCTCTCCTCTTCCCCCTTCCCGCTCTTCCAATACCCTGTCTCTCCCTCCCCCTCCTGCCAGGGGTACAGCCCAAGCTACAGCCCAGGCAGCAGGTTGGTTCGGGGTGGGTGAGGACTGTGAGACCAAGCAGCAGCTATGGCAGAAGAAGAGCCTGCGCCACTGCAGCCAGCGCTACGGCAAGCTCAAGGCCCAGTACAGAGAGCCAGAGCTCCCCATCAGCATGGACCAGGGCCTGGACTCACCCGCCGCAAACAAGATGCCCAAGGTAGGCTCTTAGCCCCTAGGTCTGACAGAACTGGGTAGGTACAGTGCATTCGGGAAGTATTCAGACCCCTTGACTTTTTCCACATTTTGGTACGTTAGAGCCTTATTCTAAAATGGATTCAATTGAGGTTTTTAGACATTTAAACATAAACATAAACATTAAACATATTTTTTTTGTTGAAATATCACATTTACATAAGTATTCAGACCCTTTACTCAGTACTTTGTTGAAGCACCTTTGGCAGCGATTACAGCCTGGAGTCTTCTTGGGTATGACACTACAAGCTTGGCACACCAGTATTTGGGGAGTTTCTTTCATTCTTCTCTGCAGATCCTCTCAAGCTCTGTCAGGTTGGATGGGGAGTGTCGCTGCACAGCTYTTTCCAGAGATGTCCAATCGCGTTCAAGTCCGGGCTCTGGCCCGGCCACTCAAGGACATTCAGAGACTTGTCCCGAAGCCACTCCTGCGTTGTCTTGGCTGTGTGCTTAGGGTCGTTGTCCTGTTGGAAGGTGAACCTTCGCCCCAGTCTGAGGTCCTGAACGCTCTGGAGCAGGTTTTCATCAAGYATCTCTCTGTACTTTGTGCCGTTCATCTTTCCCTCGATCCTGACTAATCTCCCAGCCCCTGCCGCTGAAAAACATCCCCACAGCATGGTGCTAGGTTTCATCCGGAGTTGACGCTTGGCATTCAGGCCAATGAGTTCAATCTTGGTTTCATCAGACCAGAGAATCTTGTTTCTCATGGTCTGATCGTCTTTAGGTACCTTTTTGGCAAACTCCAAGTGAACTGTCATGTGCCTTTTACTGAGGAGTGGCTTCTGTCTGGCCACTCTATCATAAAGGCCTGATTGGTGGAGAGCTGCACAGATAGTTGTCCTTCTGGAAGGTTCTCCCATCTCCACAGAGGAACTCTAGAGCTCTGTCAGAGTGACCATCAGGTTCTTGGTSACCTCCCTGACCAAGGCCCTTCTCCCCTGATTGCTCAGTTTGGCCGGGCGGCCAGCTCTAGGAAGAGTCTTGGTGGTTCCAAACTTCTTCCATTTAAGAATGATGGAGGCCACTGCGTTCTTTGGGACCTTCAATATTGCAGAAATGTTGTGGTACCCTTCCCCAGATCTGTGCCTCAACACAATCCTGTCTCTGAGCTCTATGGACAATTCCTTTACGGACAATTCCAACCTCATGGCTTGTTTTTTTCTCTGACATGCATTGTCAACTGTGGGAACTTATATAGACGGGTGTGTGTATTTCCAAATCATGTCCTATCTATTAAATTAACCACAGGTGGACTTCAATCAAGTTGTAGAAGCATCTCAAGGATGATCAATGGAAACCGGATGCACCTGAGCTCAATATCGAAGTCTCATAGCAAATGGTCTGAATACTTATGTGAATAAGTTATTTCATATATATATTTTTTTAATACATTTGCAGAAATGTCTGTTTTGACTTTGTCATTATGCTTTTTTGTGTGCAGATTGATTGGGGGGAAACTTTATTTAATCCATTTTAGAAGAAGGCTGTAACGAAAACGTCAACGGGTCTGAATACTTTCTGAATGCACCGTATTAGCAATAAAGTAAGTGGCAAGGAAAGGTACTACTATCCACATCTTTTGTGATCTACATGAAGTGCCCAGGGAGTGAGGGATAGGGGTTGTTTGTAGACGGGGACACTGTATTTGTTGCACAATCAAATCAACTTTACCTAACAAGACGCTATCATCAACAACCGTCATCACTTGTCTCGGTGTCAGACATCCGACTGGACTCCGGCTTTTGGACCTCTGCTCAGAATGGAGAGATCACAGAGAGCAGGTGGAGGAAGGGCGGCGGTAGTGCCTCTCAAGGGGAAGTGAAGTGCACCCTCTGCCTGCCATAAATAATGCAGAGCGGGGCACCGTGGTGACAGGAGGTTGGCTACGTCTGAGCCCCAGCTAGACGTATTGTTTCTGTTAGTCCCCACACACTCTGCTCTCCTCCTCTGACTCCAACACACCCGCTCCTGGGTGCTAGTTTGTCTCCACGACTCTCTCTCTGTCTCTCTCCGTCTGTCTGTCACTCTCTGCCCCCTTATTTCTGTCTCTGTCTCTGTCTGTCTATTCCTCTCTCTCCCAATCTCTTTTTGTTCATCTTTCTCCTCTGCTCTCTGTCAACTCCTATGAAGCCTCGGGTAAGACTGCATAACAAGCTTCTACATTCTTTCTGACACACTCACGCTGACTGATACCTCGGCACACAGATGTGCACACACACACAGACGTGCACACACACCAAAGTGCACAACACAACACAACACAGCGACGTGCACCACACACACACACACACACACAGACGTGCACACACACACACACAACACACAGAACGAGCACACAACACACACAGAACACTCCTAGTAGATGGATTAAAGGTGTGTGAATGTCACTGTGACATCATAAAACTTTCATGTGGAGCCGTCAGTGTAATTCTGTGTTAACTTCTTGTAGAGTGCATGCGTTTTCCTGATTTAGTTTCCTCCAGCGAGTTTAAATGTCACCTCTTCAGGATTTCAGCTTTTACAATGCAGCTTCTTTTGTGATGTAGCTAATGATGGAAAGTTAATTATTTAGTTTGTTTTTGTTTAATCCAGCGTGAACTTGCTCTATCTGTCCCGCCTCCCCCCCCCCCCCCCAGATTGTGGACCCCCTAGCGCGGGGGCGAGCGTTCCGCTGTCCGGATGAGACGGACCGACCTCCCCGTACCCCCCACACGAGACCCGTCACCCCGGGGTTCTCCTCCCAGCGCTCCGGGGGCTACGCCCACCTGCCCCGACGCAAGAGGGAGTCTGTCGCCCGCATGAGTATACGAGCAGCGTCCAACCTACTCAGGGTGAGCGGGCGCTGGGGAACGTTAGGGGAAACTAGACTACCTTTGAGTGTACATTCAAGAGTGTGTTGCTATTGAGCGAAATACAGATGAATATTTGATGGTTTTGTGTGTACGTGCCTGACATAAATATAGATTTTTCGCTTAAAAGACTGCTATGTTGATCTGTGTATGTTGTACTGTACTTCACAGTCATATTTGAGTTGAGTTGTTTCTCCCCACATGCTAGTATGCGATGTTGTCCCGCAAATGTCCTGGTTGTGTGTGTGGTTCAGGGTGGTTCAGGTCTAGTGGGCTCCCAGACAAGTCGTAGTTTTCGCCGGCGGAGCTTCGCCCGGCCCAGCTTGCTGGATGAGGATACTGTGGACTCAGCAGACACTCACGGGTCCGTCTTCTTCAGCAAGGTAATGATACTCCATCTACCTTTCTCTCTGTGTCCTTCCCTTGCTTTCTCTCTTTCTGTTTGTCTGTCTCTCTGTGTGCCTCAGTCGTCTCCCTTTCTCTCCCTCTCCTCTTTTGCTGCCTCCAACTGCATGTTTTTGTTTGGATTAGTTCTCTGTCTCTTCTATATGTCCTGTCTCTTATACACATCTAGATGTGTATAAGAGACAGTCTCAAGGATGATCAATGGAAACCGGATGCACCTGAGCTCAATATCGAAGTCTCATAGCAAATGGTCTGAATACTTTTATGTGAATAAGTTATTTCAGTTTTTTTTTTTTTTTAATACATTTGCAGAAATGTCTAAAAACCTGTTTTGACTTTGTCATTATGCTGTTTTGTGTGCAGATTGATTGAGGGGAAACTTTATTTAATCCATTTTAGAAGAAGGCTGTAACGAAAACGTCAACGGGTCTGAATACTTTCTGAATGCACCGTATTAGCAATAAAGT
>NC_036838.1:5069482-5073349 GCF_002910315.2 Salvelinus sp. IW2-2015 | reverse complement strand
AGCGACTCCTGTGGCGGGCCGGGCGCAGTGCGCGCTAACCAGGGGGCCAGGTACACGGTGTTTCCTCCGACACATTGGTGCGGCTGGCTTCCGGGTTGGAGGCACGCTGTGTTAAGAAGCAGTGCGGCTTGGTTGGGTTGTGCTTCGGAGGACGCATGGCTTTCGACCTTCGTCTCTCCCGAGCCCGTACGGGAGTTGTAGCGATGAGACAAGATAGTAATTACTAGCGATTGGATACCACGGAAATTGGGGAGAAAATGGGATAACATTTTTAAAAAAGAAAAAAAAAGAATAAGAGATAAAAGTAACAAGTATTTAAAGAGCAGCAGTAAAAAAAAAATATATATATATATATACAGGGGGTGCCGGTACAATGTGCGGGGCACCGGTTAGTTGAGGTAGTTTGTACATGTAGGTAGAGTTATTAAAGTGACTATGCATAGATGACAACAGAGAGTGGCAGTGGTGTGGAGGGGAGGGGAGGGGGCAATGCAAATAGTCTGGGTAGACATTTGACAAGATGTTCAGGAGTCTTATGGCTTGGGGGTAGAAGCTGCTTAGAAGCCTCTTGGACCTAGACTTAGCGCTCCGGTACCGCTTGCCGTACGGTAGCAGAGAGAACAGTCTGTGACTAGGGTGGCTGGAGTCTTTGACAATTTTTAGGGCCTTCCTCTGACACCYCCTGGTATAGAGGTCCTGGATGGCAGGAAGCCTGGCCCCAGTGATGTACTGGACCGTTCYCACTAGTGTTGGAGTCGTGCCTGGCCGTGCAGTCATGAGTGAACACAGAGTACAGGAGAGGGCTGAGCACGCACCCCTGAGGGGCCCCTGTGTTGAGGATCAGTGTGGCGGATGTGTTATTACCTACCCTTACCACCTGGGGGCGGCCCGTCAGGAAGTCCAGGATCCAGTTGCAGAGGGAGGCGTTTAGGCCCAGGGTCCTTAGCTTATTGATGAGCTTTGAGGACACTATGGTGTTGAACGCTGAGCTGTAGTCAATGAATAGCATTCTCACATAGGTGTTCCTTTTGTTCAGTTGGGAAGGGGCAGTGTGGAGTGCAATAGAGATAGCATCATCTGTGGATCTGTTGGGTTCATCCCTCCACTAACTGTACAACTACTATTCACCCTCCACTACTGTAAACTATATTTCATCCTCCATAATAAACAATATACATAACTGTACAACCTACTATTCATCCTCCACTAACTGTAAGCACTACTATTATCCCTACCAACTGTAAGCACCTACTACATCCCTCACTAACTGTAACACCTACTATTCACTCCGTCCTTATTCATCTCCTAACTGTAACACCTACTATTCATCCCTCCACTAGTAAACATACTATTCATCCCTCCACTAACTGTAACACCTACTATTCTCCCCTCCGACTACTTAACACACTAATTCTACTGTCATCCTCTCCACTACATGAAACTGTACACTACTATTCATCTCCACTAACTGTACACCTACTATATCCCTCTAACTTGTAGCACCTACTTATTCATCCCTCATAACGTAACACCTACTATTCATACCCTCCACTAACTGTAACCTACTATTCATCCTCCACTAACTGTAACACCTACTATCAACTCCCTCCACTAACTGTAACACCCTACTATTCATCCCTCCACAACTGTAACACCTACTATTCATCCTCCACTAACTGTAACACCTACTATTCATCCCTCACTAAACTGTAACACCCTACTATTCATCCCTCCACTAACTGTAACACCTACTATATCATGTACCTCTTCCTATACTGCTAAACACTACTATTCATCCTCCACTAACTGTAACACTTACTAAATTCAATCCCTCCCACTAACTGTAACACTACTAATTCATCCCTACCAACTTATCACTACTGTAACACCTTACTATTCATCCCTCCACTAACTGTAACACCTACTATTCATCCTCCACTAACTGTAACACCCTACTATCATCACCTTCCCACATAACTGTAGCACCTACCTATGTCATCCCTCACTAACTTACACCTACTATTCATCCCTCCACTAACTGAGCAACGCTACTATTCATCCTCACTAAGTAGCACTTACTACTATTATCCTCCACTACTGTAGCACCACTATTATCCCTCCACTAACTGTAGCAACCTAACTTTCATACCCTCACTAACTGTAGAACTACTATTCATCCCTCCACTACTGTAGCACCTAAATTCATCCTATACGATCACTATTCATTCATGTAGCACACTTATTCATTCCCTCCACTAATGTAGCACCTACTATTCATCTCCTACTTCCCACTTACTACCTATTAGACTATACATCTCACTATGTAACTATATCTCCTCCACTACTGTAACACTACTATTCATCCTCCCACTACTGTAAAACAACCTACTATTATCTCACTAACTGTAACTTATATCCATACTGTTCATTCATCTCCACTAACCTGTAACACCTTAACTATTCATCTCCACTAAGTACACCTACTATCTATCCCTCCATACTGTTACACACTACTATTCTCCTCTGTACCACATTCACTAACTGTACACCTACTATTCATCCTCCACAACTGAAACAACCTACTATTCATCTCTCTGCTACTAACCTCTCTGTAGCACTTAATTTACTCCCTCCACTAAACGTGCACCTACATTCTCTCCTCACTAACGTAAACTACTGTATACCCTACTGGACTATATTCATCCACTACTGAGATATCATCTAACTGTAACACTACTATTCATCCCTCACTACTGTAAACCTGACTAGTTCACCCCTAACTGTAGCTCATTCCTCTCCACTAACTGTAAACTACTATTCATCCTCCACTAAGTGTAAACCTACTATTTCATTCCTCACTAACTGTAACACCTACTATTCATCCATCCACTACTGTAACACCTACTATTCATCCTCCCTAACTGTAACACCTTACGTATCATCCTCCTAACTTGTAACACCTACTATTCATCCTCCCACTAACTGTAACGACTACTATTCATCCTCCCTGTAACTGTAGCACTATATTCAATCAACTACTCTGTAACACTATATATCTATGTAACCCTACTATTCACTCCACTACTGTAGACCGTACTATTCATCCCTCACCTAACTGTAGCACATAAATCATCTCCTAACATCCAAACTTAACATACTATTCTCCTCCACTACTGAACTCTACTCATACCCACTAATAGACCTCTATTCCCTCCACTAAATTAAGCCTTTTTTCACTACTACTACTTACTATTCATCCCTCCACTAACTGTAAAATATTACTCACTATACCTACTTTCTCCTCACTAACCTGTACACCCTCCCTCTAAACTGAAAACCTACTATTCATTCCTACTACTGTACACCTACTATTCTCCCAACCCTTATAGCCCCACCAGCCACCATTCTCAGACTACACTCCATCTCTCTAACTTCCAAGGTCAAACCCAGCAGCCAGTCCATTACTTTGGGGGTGGACTGTGATCATCTGGAGACTATAAGACTGCGGAGGAGAGAGACGTGATGTGAGGCACACTCTCCGCAGCGCGATGTGAGTAGACCTTTAGACAGGTCAACATACACAAGGGCGCAGGGCCAGACGGATTACAGGACGTGCACTGAAGAGCCGCTGACCAACTGGGCTAGTGGTCTTCGCTGCATGTTTCAACCTCCCTGTTGAGTTGTAATACCAACTTGGTTTATAAGCAGACCACATAGTGCTGTGCCAAGACCCTAAGGTTATCTGGCTAAATGCTACGACTCGTAAAACTCAGTTTTGTAGCATGAAGCAGCTTAGGAAGGCTGGTCATGGCTCACATCAAACACCATATCCCAGAGGACCTAGCACCCACCCAATATGCATACCGC
>NC_036838.1:5053961-5069382 GCF_002910315.2 Salvelinus sp. IW2-2015 | reverse complement strand
GGCTACTTAGAGAGGACTGGGCCCATCGCTTGAGGTTTCTGCATTATGATGCATTGTTCACAAGGTGACCATGACTCCTCCAGCACTAACTTGCATATCTGGCAGACCATCCATATAGTTTCCTCCTCTCCTCAGTCATTCACTACCATGATGCATCTCTTAAGCGGCCCCAGCCCAAACTCACAGTCCTCTCTACTCTCTCTCACAATTCCTCTATGCCATGCTCTCTACCGCTCAGAAGCTGAACAATTTTCTAATGAATAATGCGCAACACAGTTCCCAGCGGCTTTCTTATCCTCTCCACTATGCGAATCATCGTGCCTAATGCTAGCCCCCAGCCCAGTCCTCTACTCCAGGACACGCTTCCAGTCCAGGTCCTCTAACCATGTACTAGACCCCACTACCATAGTGGCATAAGCCCAGTCCCCCTCAGTACCAATAGCCAGTTCCCTTTCGTCCTATCCGCAATGCCCGAGCCTCTACCACCCAGTGCAGCAGTCCTATGTCCCACGTTTTCAATACCTCACGCGGACAATCCCAGTGCCTTTCTTCCTCTACCTCCACTGCACCATCTCCTCGTACACTAGCTCCAGTCCGCTCCTTCTAGTCACACGCCCTCTAGGAACGTGTGTATCCCGGTGGTCTTTTGGATATGACGCTGAAATTATCTTCATTCAACTGGCCTGCGGCCAGAAAGCTGGTCGGGCTCGTCGCCATCCAGTAGTATCCTCAGTAGATGGAGGGAGAAGGGGTAGGTCTGCCCCCATAAGGGATGAGGGGGAGCTCAATGTGCTCCGCTATTCAGAGTCCCACATGAATGGTAGTCCTGCGCCGTCAGCAACACACACAGACACGCACCACACACACAAACTGAATCAAAAAAGCTTGTCAGACACACTCACATACATATCATTCATACACAGCACATGCATACACTGACCCATACACAGACCGCATACAACAAGACAAGCCAACATCACACAACACAGGAGAACACAGACAAGCCTAAGTTGGCAGCAAGACGCAGGCTCTAGGGAATGAGATGGGTGAGCGGACCTGGATAATGCTCTCCTCCCTTCTGGGCTCAACTCTCCCTCGACCACAGTTTGCCATCAGCTTGCATTGGCCCGCATTTGTGGGACAGGGCGAACACACACATACGCGGCAGTCGACTATCACTTAGCGGGACCCGTGAGCATGGTTGGTCTCTTTCCTCTGTTCTGTAGAGGGATGCCCAAGCAACGACATGGGCAAAGAACAGGCGCACACTCCTGACTGCCAGCACAATCCACAACCCAATGCCCGCTCTTCAATCTGGGGACTGTGTGGGCACGTTGGGAATGGGTATGGGGGTGGGAGGGGAAGGTTAAGGGAGGGTACCTCCCCAGGCACGCTTCTCCATTGGCTGTTGTTCTCGCTGGGCCCTGCTAATTGGCTTCATAAAGGTGTCATCCCACTTCGTCGCCCAGCAGTAATTTTGGAGCCTAAACATTGTTAGGGGCTTACTATGTTATCCCGGGAGGATTGTAGCGGTTGTTGTTGACGTCACACTTTCATATGGTTTGAGGTATGTACATAGAGATGGAAGTATAGCGTCGCACCATGCTGTGTGTAGGGCAAGTAGGTGATGTCCCAAACGCGTTACTGTCACAAACACTGTTGAGGAACGTCTGGTAGAGGAGATGAGAGAGAGAGATGAGAGAGGAGGGGGATCATAAAGAAAGAAGAGACAGGCAAACCGAAAGAAAGGAAGGAAAGAAAAAGAAAACAAGAAAGAAAGAAGAAAGAAGAGAAAGGCAGAGCAGAGACACCAGAGAGAGGGAGAGAGAGAATAAAGGTATATTTCGATTCTAACATCCGATCATTTTAATACAACTCAAGAATTGCTTGACACTTCTAAATTCCTAAAACAAATTATCCTCCACCACCCCAAAGCCCTCTCCGCTCAACTATGGATGCGCTTCTCCGGAGTGCGGGGTAGAAGCCCTCCTACGATCTTGTGTTGTGCGAAGAGGCTGTAGGCCCCGTCTCGTGATATCGGCCATCCACACCCGGGCTTGCGGCAGATAGATGTCGATCGATCAGTACATGTTTGCGGTAAGGCCGGCGCGATGTGTGGTAGAGCCTCGACATGGGGCAGGTGGAGGAATACACTGGATAAGGCCGTGTTAGTGCGCTGTGGTCAGCCCCCAGCATGGGCACCCGTGGGCAGCAATACTTATTCAGGTTGTATTAAGAAATGCGATTACCCAAAGGGGCCTGGGTATCTTTTAGACAAACGCCACTGGGTGACGGGCCAGGGATAATTCCGCTGGGAGTAAAGTGTTAGTAAGATATGTACTTTCAATTAGCAAGAACAAATCGTCTTAATCAGGTTCAAGAGACCCTTTGGCGAGAGCCAGCGGGACTCTGGACCTCTCCTCTGATGATAAGGTCTACTTCTTTCTAGAGCTGAAAAAGGGACAACTTTCTATCATGAGTTACTCGTGCAGCGAAGAATACAGGAACGCGAACCGTACGGTTCCAAATGGACTCTACAGTAACCCCACAATTTTGTGCTCTGGTCACAATACTACAATCCATCGACGGCTTTGACCAATACTCCTTGTCATATGATTAATCAATTAAGTATATAAGTGTGAGTGTTAAGATGTTATAGAAAAACGTAGCATCTCAGGACCAAAACGAATGAAATAGATGTTTAAGTTGAATGGTTTGTGCGAAGAGATTTGGGTTGCAGAATGGACCGATGGCGACCCTTGCCTCGACAGTTACCGCCAGACTCTGAGCGTGTGTGAACGCGCTTTTACTGCTCCTGTATAGGATTGTACTATGTGTGTAGAGACGTGTGTTCAACGGCATCTCCTCCTAAGCCCCCGCTAGTGTGAGCTTACGAGATTGCATGCGTTGTCGTGACGGTACATGGCCTCCCATGCGGACCTTCGATCTAATATAGACTTTACTCGATATGAAGGCGTGTGGCGCGGGCCCTGCCCCCCCTGTAATAAAGCTGTTGCGTTGAGGTGTGAACGGCCGCTGCCCTGTTGTCATTCAGACCTCGCTATTAGGTTGCGCGTGTGGACGGCCCTGCCCTTGCTCTAATATATTTACATTTAGGTAGTATGATGACGTGTATAATGGCCAGGCGCTTGCCCTCCTGTATAATCATTGTATGATTGTGTTGGTGGCTGACTGTTAGGGTGAGGTTAGATTCGTGGGCAATGTCGCACTTAGGTATTACATGTTAAGATTATAGGTGTCTGGAGCGGCACGTGTCTGTGGAGTAGCGAGCGCCTGCCTGGTCATAACCGATTTATGGTTCGACGCGATACAGTCGGTCGACACGTAGACATCGCCTTAGACCCTCGTGTTGATATGGTTAGAGAAGTAACTGATGGTATCGCGTAGTTGGACGTGTAGTGGCCTTGACCAGAACCGCTAATCATCTGGTTAACATAGCATTTTGAGTGTGAGTTGTGACAATAACATTCGTGTCTGAACCGTCGTGTGTAGTGTGTGGACCAAATAGGCACCTCCTTGGCTAGCCGTCCTGTATAGTGTATGTGGATCTATAAGTGATACTATGCTGTGCCTGTATACGTGGGTGCCTGTGCGCTGATGTGATCAGATATACAATCTGCTATTATCTAGGCATGTTGAGGCGTAGTGGAGTGTCGGCAGATACTCTGCTATCTGTTTAAGCTCAGGTGGATCGTATACAGTGCTGGGGATCATATAGTCTTTGCAATAACATCCATCTGTAAGTTTGGATGCGCTGGATTATTAGTATGACCTAGATTGTTAGAGAAGTTGCACTTAAACAGCCTGCGATGTGTGGGTACATTGATGCCAACTGACATTCTGCTAATCCTAAATTAGTATAGAGGATGAAATCGAGAAACTATCATGCAGCCTGCTCTGTCTGCTTATACCGTTGTGTATGGTGAGTACGGTCCAACCTCACATAAGCGGAGAGTCTGCTAACCGTGTGTTTGTGAACCCAGTAACATCTGCTAACAGGAGGGGGCGAGATGAGGAGGAGTAGGGACTAGTAAGAACGGAGAGTGTGAGAGAACGGAATAGAGTAACATGACGTCGCGTCAAAGCGTCCCTCATTGTGAGATGGTTGGCATGTGGACTCCCGTAATTAATTTAGGCAATTTGGGTCACTAGTTTTCATACGCATCCGTTAATCCAGTGCGCCATTTTATGGAAAGGCCTGATTATGGAGAATTACATTGCAGATCGCACGAGGTTGGACTGCGTGGCACGCTGACCATCCTGTTGATCGCGAGTGCACATAAAAGGAGTGTACATTTGTGGCTGGCTGAACCGAGCCAGCGTAACGTTGCTAGCTAGCATTAAACAATCTTCGACTAGTTAACTACACATCGGTTGATGCAAGTATTACTAAGGTTAATAGATTTGTTTGCGTTTGGCGCAGATAAATCAAGCAATGCGGTGCGCTTGTTCAATGTGTTATCATCGAATAAGTAAGACTACTTCGCAAAGCAACGGGTGTAAATCAAGATACTTGACCATAAGGAGCATGTCGCAAGAAAAACAGCACAATCAGTTTGGCAGACAAATGTACAGTCGCCTTAATGTGACCACCATAAAATAACAATTGACCATTCTTATAATCTAATACACAATGTGTATATATCCTTTTTAACCTGCATATGTAGTTAAATCATAAATTATGATTTAGCGTAGGGTATCAATGTTACGTAAGCGGAAATATGTGTGTCTACATATACTCATTGCTGTGTCTCAGATAGCCAATCAGGTCAGCGTATGTTCCGCAAGCAGTTGCATGTGTTACGTGATTCTGGGGAACGCCTTGTCATACGTATGCGTAATGCCTTGATTCGAAAGGCCATCTTATTCCATAAAAAGACCGCGGTTATAGATTAAGTATATGCAGAATATTTACATACATTTACTTGGCTAACATAAACATTAACGGATGAGTTGTGTATGGACTAGATGTGTGTAAACCAGAACAATATACTTATTTTACTTACGGTGCTGTGCCACATAGTTCGAATACAAATACGGAATGGTCTTCGCATCTTACACTGAAAGAATAATACGTTTTGTTTTCGATAGAAATCGCATAGTTAATTGCCGGATTTGACCATATGTCTCAATATGAAAACAAGTCTCCAAGAGTTAGTTTAATCTGTTGTGGTTGTGATTTATTAAAATATAAGTAATAAATATGATTTGAATATCTCTTTGCATATAGAGCAGTCTGCTAACTGCAGCGGTGGTAAGGCAGCAGCAGGCTCGTCAGCATGTCATTCAACACAAGCAGCTCTTTAGCAATGTGCGTTTAAGGCAACTAGCGTGACTGTTTATGACTTCAAGCCGCTAAATCATCCAGTAGCTACTAACTTCGGCTGGCAACTAATCTAGGAGATGTATTGCTCAATATCAATAACTTGGCATAACGAATCATCCAATAGACAACATGGTGTATAAACGTGACCAATGTAAAATCATCTAGCTAAACAAATTGGTGTAGAGAGACATGAGTTCGTAGTTAAATTAACAATAGACTCTGAAAAAATTCTTAACCTGGGACTTATTGAAAGGACCTCTATGTAAACAAAAAGTGAACGCACCAGCTTTCATAATCTGTGTCTACTGAGCAGGAACGTTTGTTGTTTTTATCTTTTTTGTTGTAACTCTCTAATTTTAATCTGCTTATTTCTCTTTCTTTTTTTAAACGTAGCGGTTGTTATGTTGAACCAAATTATGCGAGGTCCTGCACAAAAAAACCACATGATTGCTAGCTTTAGCTTTGTATGCTCGTTTCGCTACAACTCAAATGTGTTGCTAATCTTGCATTATCATTAAGCGTGCTAAAATATAGAGAGACCAAATAGATTTTCAAACAATTATTTATTCATCTGAGACATAACTTAAATTGATCTTATGTATTAAGTTCAATAATGGGAGTGTTGTTATGTCGATTGTTCAATCCAATCAGAATCATTCTTGTGTAATTAGTCATTTATTACACATATATATCGATGTTGACTTGCTGTTTGCTATAAAAAGTACTGTATGAATAGGAATTGAGTGGGATTGAGACTAGTGCTGAGGTGTCCGCACTAATAACATCTGCTAACCAATCCAAGTTGTTTAAGTTGACCAGAATTAACATCTGTCCTACATTGTCAACGTGTAGTCGGATAGTGACCAATAACACCATGCGCTAAATTATTAGGAGAGCCAAAAAAATACATTATGCTATTAAATTAAAACTTCGGATGTGTTACCGATGTTAATTCGACGGTATCTAAAGATGTTCTGTATTTTTGATTTGTGTTCCTCTCTCGCTAAGGGATGTCGTGCGCCAAGCTCAAAATTTGATGTGTTATTCACCAATTGTTCTTGAGATCATATTTATTTTCCTTTAAAACATTGAAACAATAAGAATCGCTTGTTGTAATAAGAATTACACAACACAGGAAGATCTCTGCAATTTAACGCGATCTGACCGTGCTTAGTGGGAAACTGTCATAGTCTATCTTAAGCACAGTCAATACAGTAATGCTTAGACTACATTGGCATCCCATTTATAATAATGATGATATATATATATAATTTGAGATAAATCTTTGCTTACTTCTTTCTTGCTTCTTCACCACACCTGGGAAACATCCGGATTCGGAAGGATGGTCGAATACGGAAGAGATAGCCAGATTCCGCTAGTATCGTCGGCTGAAGTGTCATGTCTTTAGCCATACTGGTACTTGACTGTGCTCTTAGATTTATGTAACTTCACATTTTCCTCCCCACTAGCCTGCAGGTCATATACGCAATCACTGTCGATTTCCTGTGGAACTTTTTCCATATAACAGGTTCTTTCTTGTTTCAATGTGTTTAAAAAAATTAATCATATCCCTAAATCGCTCAATTATTGTGCACATCCTTAAGAGGCCAAATAACTATAAGCCGATACCCCTCTCTTCTTCTTCCTCTCTTCTTCCTCTTTCTTGCCCCGTTCATCATTTGATTAATCTTCTCCGCCCCGACATTTTATTTTTATCATAATGTATTTTTTGGTCCTCTCTCAATAATCTCTGTATCGGCGTTGAAAAAATATTAACTGGTCGCACCTCTAAGTCTCTCAATCAACATCACATTTTTATACAGTACTTTTTACAACATGCCAAGCATCATACATATATATGTGTATCAATAAATGACAATTACATCAAAATATGAATGAACAATGAACACTTATTTTAACATTAATACATGAAAATCAATTCTTAGTTTCAAATAAATTAATGAAACATGTTCAATTTGTTTACTAATATGCAATGCACAGTGTTTGGAGAAGAAAGTAAAAGTGGCAATATGTTGCATGTTCAAAAAGCTTAACGTTTAATGGTTCCTTGCTCAGAACATATGAAAGCTGGGGTGGTTCCTTTTTTAACATCGAGTCTTCAATAATCCCCCAAGTGTACAGAAGTTTTCTAGGTTATTGTTATTCTAGGACTTTAAATTGGTTCTTCCTCTCTACCATCACCAAATCTTGTATCTTAATATACCTCCTTTTTGGTCCCTATTGGATGTTCTTATAGGGTCACATTTAGTATTGCCCCACCTAATCTCGTGGAGTTTGATAGGCTTGAAGTCATAAACATCATAGGCGGCTGTGCTTTTAAGCATTACTGCTTAAGCGCTTGCTGTTTGAATGAATGCTTACGAGCGCTTCTGCCTTTGCCTCGCTCGCTTACCACCTCTTCCTCGCTCTATCCAGACCTGCTCTAATTCAATATATCAATCTTCCTTCATATAACTTAATTTTTAACTAGATAAAAACACACAGAACTCATGAGCCTTCTGGTCATTATATGGTCAAATCCGGGACAGCACCTTATCATTCTCCGAAAACCAATAACCGTTTATTCTTCTCAGTGATATACTGCTCGCAACGCATTCGCCGTATTTTTATCGAACAGTGCTGGCAACCTAAGTAAAAATATTGCTGTTACATCTGCACAACCCTCAATTCTTTTGTTATGTATAGATTCATGTCCCAAACTTCTGGCAAATTTCTTAATTACGGTCTTTGTTAGGAATCAAATTGGCCCTTTCACAGTTTCGGCAACGAGCAGGCGGTCCCCAAACTGCTGCAAAATACTCTGACTCTGATCTGCACTGAACGCAAGAGAAGTGACACAATTTCCCTAGTTAATATTGCCTGCTAACTGAATTCTTTTATTTCTAACCTTTACCATACTGCAGCGCTTCTAAAAACAAATTATACTATCCTTGTGTAAGCTGATTTTCTTAAGAACAGCGATTGATGTTTATGGTTAGGTACCATTTGTTTGCAACGATTGTGCTTTTCTTTCGGCGACCATGCGCCTTCTGTTCAACATCATCCACCCGTTCTTGGCGAAGTTTAGGGCTATGATTCGACTGAGTATAATTACCTCAGTGCGCCCTCCACCGCATTGTCTTATATCATATGGCACTTCGAGACACAACGCCTAGTTAACCTACGTATATAATCATCAACCATGTGTAGTTAACTAGGTGAAGATTGTTTAATGCTAAGCCCTAGCACTTATCCCTTGGCTCCACTTGGCTCAGTCCACATCTTCAGGTCTTTTCTCTGAATCGCTGCATCTCGCCGTAAGATGGTCAGCTCGTTGCCCACCTTGTCAGCCCTCACCTCGTGGCATTGCAATCGTAATAATCTCTGGCCATATTCAATCAGCGTCAAAAAGGCTGATTACCTGATGGTTATGAATCACTGTTGAAATTGGCCCTAATTAACGGATCATTGCCGACCTTTTAATGAGACGCTTGCTTCTCTCATTCCTTCTCGTCACTTACTCTCGTCACTTCCTCTCTCCTTCTCTCGCCTCCTCTCTCTCCTCTAGGTGACCATTCCAGTGGAACCAGTGACAGCCAGAGGTTGCCATCTCTCTCTAACTGGAAAAGTAGGTCTCTGCTTAAACTCAAGGCTGTAGTAACTGCCACAACTTATCCTTCTGCATCACTACAGGAATGTTCACAAGCCCCCCACTCGTTTGGTCCCCCGCTACACAGGTATTGCACGTCCACTCACGCTCAAACCTAACTATAACAGGGGCAAGGGCGGCCACACGCGCAAGACCGTAATATAACAGGGGCAGGGCGTTCCACGCACGCGAAATCCCTAACTATACAGGCGGCAGGGCCGTCCACACGCTCAACCTAACTATATCAAGGGTGCAGGGCCGTCCTCAGTCCACGCGCAATCCTAACTATAAGGGGCAGGTGCCGTCCTCACGCGGCTCTAAGCCTAACTATATCCATGTGGCAGGGCGGTCACCACGCGCATACCTAATTATACAGGGGCAGGGCCGGGCTCACAGCTCAACTACTATTCCGGGGGCATGGGCGTCCTACACGCCAACTTCTAACTATACAGGGGAGGGCCGTTCAGCACGGCTCAACTTTACTAACTATTACAGGGGACAGTGGCCGGCCACTACGCTCAACATAACTATACAAGGGGCAGGGCCTGGCCACACTGCTCTCAACTAACTATTTACACGCGTGGCAGCGTGGCCGTTCACAGCTCAACCTAACTATCAGGGGCAGGGCCGTTCAGCTACGCTCAATGCTCTTCCCTCTCTCGTTTCTTCTCTTTCTCTTCTCCGTAACTATACGGGGCAGGCCGGCCACACGCTCACACCGTAATATACAGGGGCCCCCGGCGCCCGTTCACATCTTCTTCGACGCTAACCCCCCCTAACTATCACCATGGGCCGGGCCGTTCAACACGCTCAACCTACACTAATACAGGGGCCGGGCCGCCTACAAAGGGGCTGATTTTCCACTGACATTTGTTTTCCTATTGACAATTATCTACTTCTCTTTTCTTCTTCCTCCTCACCAGGTTGCTGTCAGATACCAGGCCCCTCTGATGCCATCAACAAGCCTGCCCACGGTGCCCATGCTGGTGGCTTGACCCAGCGCACTAACACGGCCTATCAGTGTTTCTCATCCCTGCCTCCAGTCAGCCTCACAATTCAACCAGTTCCGCCGCTGTGCCTTCTCTTCCGCAACCCACTGTTTGCATCGACACTACCACTGCCTTCTTCGCGCGCGGGTGGTGGCCATACGAGAACGGGGGGCCTACAAGCCTCTTCGACAAACACCTAATGCATCGTGGTAGGGTTTCTTACCCGCTCCCCTGGGCCTCAAGGTACGGGAGACGGGCTTGGGGGTGGGATATTTGTTTTTAAGGAATCTTGAAAAGTGTCCAGACTTCGAGTTGTAATTAAATATTCGTGATGTTGATTCATTTCATAAACCTTTATCTCTTCTCTCCCTCTCTCCTTCTCTCTGTGTCCTCTCTCTCCCTTTCTCTTCTTTCTTGTCATTCTATCTTTCCCCTCTCTCTCCTCCCCTCTCTTCTCCTCTTGTCTGTCTGATGTTCTCTTCTGGGTGTGCAGAGTTAAAGATGTCTGGTATCAGACTCTTTGGTTTCATGCCTGGATGAGCAGGGAGGGGTCGTCCGTATAGAGACAATCATTCATTTATTACTACTTTCTTCTATTCTATTCATTCTTGCTTTCACTTTTTTCATCTCAATACTCCCAGGTTCTCTTTTTCTCTTAGATATATGCCTGGTTTCGCGAGGATTATCGGACCTTTCCTGCTTAAAATATTCTCTCTCTCCTTCATCTTTCGGGAATTTCTCTTAACATCTTCTCTGGTCTACCAGACGGTTCCTGATTTCTCAAACATGTGGAGAAAATAGCAGATCGGTCAAGATATATAGAGAAGTATTCACGCAGGAACTCTTGACTTATTTTCGACATTTTGTTCTTGCTTACAAGGGCCCGTATTCTAAATGCGATTAAAACAAAACAAACCGTTCTCATCAATCAACTACTCACACGATAACCATTAAATGGACAGAAAGCGCAAACAAACAAGTTAAACAGAAAACAGGATTACCGTTATTTATAAATATTCAGACTCTTTGCTATGAGACTGAATTTGCGCTCAGGTGCATCCTGTTGCATTGATCATCCTCACCTTGGGCATGGTTGGCTACAACTATGGTTGCGAGACACATGACTGGTGAATAAAACTTTCATAAATTTGATGATGGAGCCCTGATATTGGTAACAAGGCGGCACACTTTGTCTCAAATTGTCATGGACGAGTCCAACAGTTGGACAAGTGCAATGTCAGAGCAAAACCAAGCCATGAGTCAGCACGACTCCGAAGACACCAGCCAATGAGAGGCGGTGGATGTTGTAGGCTCCCCAATAGAACGGTGCGCAGTAGGCGTCTCGTCACATCATTCTTCACACTCTGCGACCCTGTAACCTGGATATTTCCTCGTGCAACCACCACAGCACTCATTTTACTTCACCCAACGGTGGCTCGGCCCAGCCGTCCCGCGTGAGGAGAGGTGCAAGGACTTGGGAGCATCGGGGGGAAGAGGGTCTTGGGTCAGTGAAGTAGGTGACTTACATAAACCAATGATCTACTCTGAACAGGGAGCTTTTCAGAGTTCCTCTGTGGAGATGGAGACCTTCCAGAAGGACAGACGATTCGCTGGCAGCAACGTGCGCCAGATTCAGGGCCGTTTTGTGTGATAGTGGGGGCGGCAGGGTAGCCTAGTGGTTAGAGTGTTTGACTAGTTAACCGAAAGGTTGCAAGTTCAAAATCCCGAGCTGAAAGGTACAAATCTGTTGTTCTAAAATACCCCTGAACAGGAGTTAACTGTCATTGAAAACAAGAATTTGTTCTAAAACTAACTGAACTTGCTAGTTAAAAAAAAATATATTACTTTCGCAGCTCCACAGTAAACAAATGGCACAACAGCATGCTTGAGTTTGCCAAAAGGCCCCTAAAGGACTCACAAGACCATGAGAAAAAGATCCTGGTCTGATGAACCAACAATGGCCAAGTGTGTCCTGATAAGGAACCTTTGCACCTAATGCTACGGTGAAGTAGTGGTGCAGCGTCTATGCTTGGGGATTGTTTTTCAGCTTTCAGGGAGCGGGAGACCTAGTTGGGATGAGGGTATAAGACGAACGGAGCAATAGTACAGGAGACATTGCTCAGGACGCTTTAGACTGGGGCGTAAGGTTTCAGCTTCAACAGGACAACGACCCTAAGCACACAACCAATGACAGCAGTGTCTTTGGACAAGTTCTGAATTCCTTGAGTGTCCCATCCAGAGCCCGGACTTGATCGATCAAACATTCTGGAGAGACCTGAAAATAGCTGTGCAGATGCTGCTCCCTATCCACCTGACAGAGCTTGAGAGGATCTGTAGAAGAATTGGTGAAACTCCCCAAATACAGGTGTGGCAAGCTTGTAGGTCAAAGCCCAAGGACGACTCAAATGCACGCCAAGGTGGTTTCAAAACGTACTGAATTAAAGGGTCCTGACATACTTATGTAAACTGTGGTATTTCAGTTATTTATATTTGTTAATTTGCAACATTTTAAAAACCTGTTTTTTTGGGTCATTTATGTTGTCTTTGTGTCGATGATGGCGGGGGGGGGGGGCGACTATTGAATTCGATTATAGAATAAGGCTGTAACCTAACAAAATGTAGAAAAAGTCAAGGGGTCTGAAACTTTCCAAATTATATGTCAGAAAGTTAAAGCACCGATGGTTTTGTAGTTCTGTTATTTCTATAATGTACTGTATTGTAGTGTATGAACTGTTTGCTGTCTTGTATCTTTATAAGAAGGTATGTACATTTCTCAGTAGACAGTAAAATGACCTGTAGTTAATTGAGGTGAAGAAAGCTGTTGTTGATAGCATGCAGTCCCTCTTTACCAAGAGGACACACTGATCCGTTATAAACTCGTAGTGTGCCAAAAACATCTACATTTAGCCTCCAACTCAAAGAGGACACTTGTAGAATCCCTGAGCTTTTAGGCTTTGGTTTAAGGAATGGGATCCTTGTGGAAGCTTGATAGCAGCGGTTGGTTAGCCAGGAGAGCAGCTTGATGTATGGTTGGTTAGCCAGGGAGAAGCGCTTGGAGTAGTACTGGTTGTTAGGTGGAGAAGAGTTGATTGTACTTGGTTGGTTAGGTGGGAGAAGCCGCTGAATCAGCATGGTTGGTTATTGGTGGGAGAAGCAGCTTGATTGTACTGGTTGGTTTAGCCAGGAGAAGCAGCTTGATTGTACTGGTTGGTTAGGTGGGAGCAGCAGCTTGATAGGGACTGGTTGGTTAGCAGGAGAAGCAGCCTGGATAGTACTGGTGGTTAGTGTGGGAGAAGGCAGCTTCATTTGTACTGGTTGGTTTGCCAGCAGAAGCAGCTTGATGTACTGGTTGTTTAGCCAGGCGAAGCAGATTGATTGTACTGGTTGGTTTAGGTGGGAGAAGCAGCTTGATAGTAAACTGGTTGGTTAGGTGGGAGAATCAGCTTGATTGTACTGGGTTGGTTAGGTGGGGAAGCAGCTTTGATTGTACTGGTTGGTTAGGTGGGAGAAGAGCTTTGATTGTACTGGTTGGTTAGGCCAGGAGAAGCATGTCGGTGAGCGTTAAATAATGTCAGTGAGGTTATAAATATGTAGTGAGGTATAGAATAATGTCAGTGAGCGTTGTGTATGAATAATGTCAGTGAGGTATAGAATAATGTCAGTAAGGTATAGAATATGTCAGTGAGGTATAGCATAATGTCAGTGAGATATAGAATAATGTATGAGGTGTAGAAATAATGTCAGTGAGATATAGAATAATGTCAAGTGAGGTATAGAAATAATGTCAGTAGGTATAGAATTAATGTTGAGTGAGGTATTAGAATAATGTCAGTGAGGTCATAAGAATAATGTCGTTGAGGTATGATAATTGTCAGTGAGGTGTAGAATAATGTCAGTAAGGTATAGAATAATGTCAGTGAGGTATAGAATAATGTCAGTGAGGTATAGAATAAATGTCAGTGAGGTATAGAATATGTCAGTGAGGTATAGAAATAGGCAAACATAAAGCATTCACATCCACTCCTGCGTTCAATTGGACTTAATGGAATGTTTCAACAGAAATATATGCCTCTGTCATGTAGATCAAGCGATCATATCCGCTCTATCGGTGGTATTTCTATCTGCAACATTCAGTGCTTTGCTTCCTCCCAGGTTCCAGCACGGCAGAGGTTTCATTTGTAGTTCCACTCTATAGGACGGTCCCCCCCCCCCCCGACTCTGTTCCACACTTGACGAAAGGACCTATTAGGCCTGTCACAGGAACATAGAGCCTTTCCCTCTGGCTTCCTGAGTAATGGTGCTGACTTCCTGCTCGCTGCAACCGCCACCACCGCCACAGGAGCAATCAATTCCCAGATTCAAATGACTCTGCCACTCCCTCCACCACAATGCACCACAGCCCCATCCACCAGGACCTGGAAGGAAGGACCAGAGCAACGTCCATTTGCCAGGATCGGCGGACATTACATTGAATGTGGCTAACACCAGGTGTGGTCTCCAATCTCGCCAACATGACAGGACAAGGAGCTTCGCTGTGGCTTCGTCAGAACGCCGGCGAGACATGAGGATGTTGTCTTTCTCGGCTTCTAGGTTCAGCCAATCAAATAATACTGAGATTATTGACCATCTAAAAAGCGCTCTACAAGTTCTGTCTATTTGAACATCAGTCCACCAAAACCCTCCCCCACCACAACAGGCACATACTCACTAACACACACATGCACACACACACACCCCAACACACACACCCCAACACCCACACAGCCACTGGGGGGTGATCAGTCATGTATGTGTCTTGTGGTAATGCATGAGAGCGTTGGTCTCTGTGTAATTAAATGCCTGATTAGCTGAAGCAGGGAGACAAAATGGCTGCTCACTGTCTCACATACTGATGTCTCCTCTTGGATTCCCTGCCTTTACATTGTCATTTAACAAGAATATATGCACATACAGTAGTTACATGATATCTGATCTTATATACTCACATTCATTCAGTCTCCTCTGGTTGTAAAATGTTGGAGAGAGTCTAGAACCAGAGAGTCTAGAACCAGGTGTCAGTGTTGGAGATATTCCACCTCCAGAGAGTCTAGAACCAGGTGTCAGTGTTGGAGAGATTCCACCTCCAAAGAGTCTAGAACCAGGTATCAGTGTTGGAGATATTCCACCTCCAGAGAGTCTAGAACCAGAGAGTCTAGAACCAGGTATCAGTGTTGGTGAGATTCCACCTCCAGAGAGTCTAGAACCAGGTAGCTGTGTTGGAGAGATTCCACCTCAAGAGAGTCTAGAACCAGGTATCAGTGTAGGAGATATTCCACCTCCAGAGAGTCTAGAACCAGAGAGTCTAGAACCAGGTATCAGTGTTGGAGATATTCCACCCCCAGAGAGTCTAGAACCAGGTATCAGTGTTGGAGATATTCCACCTCCAGAGAGTCTAGA
>NC_036838.1:5046846-5053936 GCF_002910315.2 Salvelinus sp. IW2-2015 | reverse complement strand
AAATGTGGTAATATTTCACGTGTTATGAATTAATTGTATATACATTTCAAACCATTTCAAAAACTGTTTTTTTCTGGGTCATTATGTTGTCTTGTGTGTGTCGATAGATGGCCGGGGGGCAAAGTATAAGACGAAAAAGAGAGGAAGGGACGAAGACGAAGAGAAGAGAGAAGAGGAGAGAGAGAGGATGAACAAGAGAGAGAAAGAGGAAGAGAGATGAAACAAGGAGAAACAGAGGAGGAGAAGGACGAAACAGGTCAATAGGGCACCTCAACCACCCGGAAACAGTCAGAGAGTCCGCTCAACACTGAACAGCAAATGCGCCGGCACCCCACTAAACACAAAAGGCTCGCAACCCACGAAACAAGACGGACAAAGAAAGACCCGGACTAAACTTTGAGGAGACTATATAAAGAATAAGGCTGTAACCTAACAAAAATGTAGAAAAAGTCAGGGTGGCTGAATACTTTCCAAATTATATGTCAGGAAAGTAAAAGCACCATGGTTTTGTAGTTCTGTTATATTCTATAATGACTGTATGTAGTGATATGAACTGTTTGCTGTCTTGTATCTTTATAAAGAGGTATAGTACATTTTCTCAGTAGACAGTAATCAATAGACCTGTAGTATTGAGGTGAAGAAAGCTGTTGGTTGATAGCACATCCTCTCTTTACCAAGAGGACACACTGATCCAGTATATACTCTCAGTAAGTGCAAAACATCTACATTTAGCCTCCACTCAAAGAGACACATTTGTAGAATCCCTGAGTTTAGGCTTTGGTTAAGGAAATGGATCCTTGTGAAGCTTGATAGCACTGGTTGGTTACCAGAGAGCAGCTTGATGTACTGGTTGGTTAGCCAGGAGAAGCAGAGAACACAAATGGCGAGAGAAGCCAACAACGCTTGATAGTACTGGTTGGTTAGGTGGGAGAAGCAGCTGTGATTGTACTGGTTGGTTAGGTGGGAGACGCAGCTTGATAGCCATGGTTGGTTAGTGGGAAAGCAGCTGATTGTACTGGTTGGTTAGCCAGGAGAAGCAGCTGATTGCTACTGGTTGGTTAGGTGGGAGCAGCAGCTTGATAGCACTGGTTGGTTAGCCAGGAGAAGCAGCCTGATAGTACTGGTGGTTAGGTGGGAGAACGCAGCTTCATTGTACTGGTTGGTTGCCAGCAGAAGCAGCTTGATAGTACTGGTTGTTTAGCCAGGCAAAGCAGATTGATTGTACTGGTTGTTTAGGTGGGAGAAGCAGCTTGATGTACTGGTTGGTTTAGTGGAGAGAAGTCAGCTTGACTTGTACTGGGTGGTAGGTGGAGAAGCAGCTTTGATTGTACTGGTTGGTTAGGTGGGAGAAGAGCTTTGATTGTACTGGTGGTTAGGCCAGGGAGAAGCATGTCGGTGAGCGTAATAAAATAATGTCAGTGAGTTATAAAATATGCTTGAGGATAGAACTGTCAGTATTAGAATAATGTCAGTGAGCGCATCTTCGCTAGTCTAATGAATAATGTCAGTGAGGATACTAAATAATGTCAGTGAGACGTATAGAATACCTGTCAGTGAGTGTATAGCATAATGTCAGTGAGATA
The DNA here is from genome assembly GCF_002910315.2 of Salvelinus sp. IW2-2015. Classification (NCBI taxonomy): domain Eukaryota; kingdom Metazoa; phylum Chordata; class Actinopteri; order Salmoniformes; family Salmonidae; genus Salvelinus; species Salvelinus sp. IW2-2015. The sequence goes on along the minus strand of NC_036838.1, from coordinate 5,052,353 downwards.
CTAGAATAATGTCATGAGGTAGAAATAATCAGAGAATAGAATGATGTCAAGTGAGTATAGAAATAATGTGAGCTGAGGTATAGAATAATGTGCAGTGAGGTATTAGAATAATGTCAGTGACGGTCATAGAATAATGTCGTGTAAGTCATAGGTGTAAATAATGTCAGTCAAGGTATAGAATAGTCATGGAGTAATAGAATAATGTCAGTGAGGGTATCAGAATACATTCAGTGAGGTATAGAATGATGTCAGTGAGTATAGAAATAGCAAACAAAGCCACACACTTCCTGCGTTTCAATATGGGACTTAATGGAAGTGATTTCAACAGAAGATATATGGCCTTCTGTCAATGTACGATCAGCACATTCCGCCTGCGTTAGTCGGCTGGTTATTACTTTCATCTGCAAACATTCAAGTCTTTGCCGGGTTTCCCGTTAGACGCAGAGCGTTTCAATATGTGGTAGTTCCATTACTATGAGGACGGAATCCCCCCCCCCCACCTTTCAACACTTGACCGAAAGCGAACCATAGGCTGTCAACAGGAAATAGAGCCTTTCCTCCATGGCTCTCGAGTCTGTGCTGACTCCTGCCGCGCACCCGCCACCACCGCCACAGAGGCAAGCCATCCCAGATTACAAATGACCGCTGCCACACTCCCTCCACCACAATGCACCACAGCCCCATCCAACCAGGAACTGGAGGAAGGACCAGAGCAAACGTCCATATTGCCTTAATCGGCGGGACATTACATATGAATTGGCTAACACCAAGAGGTGGTGTCTAGCACATCCGACCACATGACAGAAGCTTCGCTGTGGGTCGTCAGAACGCCGCGAGACACATGAGGATGTCTCGTATCTTCTCGGCTTCTAGTTGACGCAATCAAATAATACTGATGATTATTGACATCCTAAAAACGCTCTCAAAGTTTCTGTCTATTTGCACAACATCAGTCCCCACAGAACCCACTCCCACCACAACAGGCACATAACTTCATAACACACACATAGCAGCGACACAGCACTCTCGCGTAACCCACACAAACCAGGTTTCCACAAACAAACCCAACACATGCCAACTGGGAGGGTGAACCTACAGGATTGTGAGTGCTGAGTTCTTCTGATGAAGGCACAAGAATACAATCTGAAGACGCCGATTTCCGTGGTCGAATACTGATTAATAAATGCGGATGATTAGCTGAAAGCAGGGAGAACAAAATGCTGCGTCACTGGTACTCCTGAACTGATGCGTTTCTCTCTGAACTTCCCTGCGCTTTACCCATTGTCATTAAAAACAAAAGAAAACTATATCACAGACAGTAGGTATAACAATGAGTATCATGATCTATACATCATAACTCACATCATTCAGCTGCCTCTGGTTGCAATAACAATGTGCGAGAAAGAAGCCTCCCTACGACCGATCCAGAACCAGGATCCGACGGTCGCCTTGGCAGAATATATCCACCTACAGCAGAGAGTCAGTACCAAGTATAGTCACGGTTGGAGAAAGCATATCCAACGCGCCAAACAGGCTCTAGAACGACGATATCAGTGTTGAATGATCTCGCTATATCCAACGCTGAGCCTACGACTGAGTCTGATAAGGATCACTCCCGAGAGATCCTGAGAAACTCGCACGGTTATCAGTGTTCGTCGAGAAGTAATTTGCACCTTCTGGACACACAGTGAGTTCTAAACCTATCCTCGGAGCTGTTGTTGGAGAGATGTTCCAGCCTCTAACTCGATGGCTCGTAGAAAGCCGAGGGAAATATCTCCGAGTACATCAGCTTGCTAAGTACCGCAAGATATTCCACGTCCCAGGTTCTCTTCTCTCTAGGATTAAACCCCAGACTATGGATCTAGAGACCACTCTACATCATAGGTGTGAGATCCAATGCGGTAGTCTGGTTAGATAATACTATCATACAGACTTCCTACGACCACCACCTAGGGTAGTCTCTAGGAAGCTCTCCGTAGGTGTCTTAGTCTTTTTAACGTAGCGTATGTCTGAGTGATTGGCGCGACCTCCAGAAAAGTAGGTCTAGATCTCCCACACACAGCTTAGTCGCTAGAAACCAGGTCGTCCAGGTATCTCTACTGGACGCTGTGATCGTACCGTACCATTTCTGTGGCATCACTCCAGAGAGATCATAGAACTCAACGAGCAAGATCCTAGATTAGTCAGCCCTATCAGTTGTATGGAGACGTATATCCTCCACCTCCAAAGAGAGTAACTAGATTCCCCTGGAATCGAGTGTTGGAGATATTCGCACCCCCCTAGAAGACGAGTCCTACTGGGATAGTGACTTCCGACGATGTTTTTTGGTAGCATAGAATAGACACCAGGATTTTCGAAGTTCTAGATCTCCACTTAGACAATCGAAGAGCCTGCTTGGATAGATATAGTTCCACACACCCCGTTCACTCCAGAGATCTAGAGCTCACCATGAGAACGTCGCATCTTGGTTCGATTAGATATCTTAGACCTACCACTGTTGGTTTATCTTAGAGCTCGTGCGAATGGAGAGTGGAATGTTCAATCTGGCTCTGAAGCATATTACTAATTACACTCCCAGAAAGTCTAGACCGCCGAGGACTCCACAATAATGGAGCGAATGCTCGTGCAGAATCTTTAAAGGTTCTACGAACCCATCTGCGCCTGGCGCCTGGCAAAGAGAGGCAGGTGTGTTAAGCAGCTGTTGGTGAGATATTCCAGCGCGTCCAGAGAAGATGTCTTTTAGTAGACCAAGATCTAAGTCTTCCAGAACGCAACCCAGGCTTACGATGCTTGAACTAGAACAACTAGAATTCGCACCTCGCAGATTTAAACGATGGAGACTCTCTGAGTGGCTTAAGACAAATCAGCAAGAAGCTCAGATACCAGGAGGTCGAGTGTATGAGAAGAATATATTGCACCACTCCAGAGGGCGCTACATAGAGAGGTCTAGAACCGAGGTGGTCAGTGTCTGAAGATATTCCAGCTCCAGAGAGTCTCAGAACCAGCAGAGAGTCAGAACAGTATCAGTGTGGAGATTTCCACCTCCAGAGTCTAGAACCAGAGAGTCTAGAACCAGGTAAGCGTGTGGAGATATGTCCACCTCCAGAAAGTCTGTAGAACCAGAGAGTCTAGAACCAGTGTCCGAGTGTTGAAGATATTTCCACCTTCCATGAGAGTCTAACCAGTGAGTCTGAACCATGGTATCAGTGTTGGAGATATTCCACCTGCCAGAGAGTCTAGAACCCAGAGAAATCTAGAACCAGTGTCAAGCCTCTTGGAAACGGCAGTCGTGGAGTGACTTCAGAAGTGATCTGATTGGCTACATTAGTGTTAACCCAAGTGTTCCCATTGGTCAGTCAAGGGCAGTCTTCCACACTCTGATTGTGTAGAGAAGTGTGTAATTGCAGACCGCAATTAGGGGTGCTTTCTGATGTCACGTTACACCCATTGGTGCTCTCCATTGGTCCATGGCAGTTTCTTTCACGTCGGGGACAACAGTTGCTGACAAATGTAGCATTGTAGCTAAGCTTAATTAACCCTAACCCTTTTCCTAACCTTAACCTCAGTCTCCTAACCTGCCACGCTAATTCACAAAACCTGCCACGTTCATTATCCTAACCTGACACGTTAGTTATCCTAACCTGCTATGTGAACAAATCCTCTGTGTCGATTAACCCTCAGGCTCATAACACTGGAACTGACCAATGGCATGTATCAATGGGTGTTTCCTGATATCAGGAAACGGCCTGAATTGTGGTCTGCAATTACACCATATTCAGTGTGTAAAAGGCATGCTGTAAGCAGAGACAGAGTCACCCAACTGAGCTATGATCATAAGATTTCTCTTACGCTCTCTCTGTCACGTTCCCCCTCTTCTCCAATCCCTAGTGTTCCCTGGGATTACCTGGGGAGGCTAATTATCTGTGGGGGTAGTGTTGTCAGGGGCAACAGAGAGGTCAGTGAGGATAACAACACTGTACAGTGGCTAGCCGTGACCAGAGACGAGTGTATCTGTACAGTGGCTAGCCGTGACCAGAGACGAGTGTATCTGTACAGTGGCTAGCCGTGACCAGAGACGAGTGTATCTGTGTACACTGTACAGTGGCTAGCCGTGACCAGAGACGAGTGTATCTGTCTACAAACATTGTGAAGTTGTTTCGCCACAACCCAGGGATTTTACAAATGTTCACACATCAACAAGCAAGCCACCACGGCCATGAATTCCCTTACCCTTACCTATGCTACAGACCACTCCCTTCTCCTTGACCCACCTCCAGGATGATAATGACCGTAACTACAGGTCTGGGATCAGAGTACTCGCAATACTAACCCAACTCACCATTTAGAATATCTGACCCTGTTTCAGTGGTTGAGGGATGAACAAATCTACCTGTTTCAGTGGTTGAGGGAATGAACCAATATCTGACCCTGTTTCAGTGGTTGAGGGAATGAACCAATATCTGACCCTGTTTCAGTGGTTTAGGGGAATGAACCAATATCTGACCCTGTTTCAGTGGTTGAGGGAATGAACCAATATCTGACCCTGTTTCAGTGGTTGAGGGATGAACCAATATCTGACCCTGTTTCAGTGGTTGAGGGAATGAACCAATATCTGACCCTGTTCAGTGGTTGAGGGAATGAACCAATATCTGACCCTGTTTCAGTGGTTGAGGGAATGAACCAATATCTGACCCTGTTTCAGTGGTTGAGGAATGAACCAAATTCTGACCCTGTTTCAGTGGTGAGGGAATGAAACCAATAATCTGACCCTGTTTCAGTGGTTGAGGGAATGAACCAATATCTGACCCTGTTCAGTGGTTGAGGAATGAAACCAATATCTGACCCTGTTTCAGTGGGTTGAGGGAATGAACCCAATATCTGACCCTTGTTCAAGTGGGTTGTGCGGTTATATGGTTGCTGTTATAGAGAAAGGCAGAATATTCAGTAACTACGAATTCAACCCCAAAGTCAATCTGACTCGCGTCTTGGTTTTCCATTTTTGCTTTGGTGATGTGGCAGGAATAACCAAATAAATACTATGACCGCTGTTCTCTGAGTTGAAAAGTTAAGTGGGAAAGACTCTTGAAAGATGTACATAGACCTACCATAATTGAACGCGTACGAAAACCGTATTTCAGATTGCGCGAATCATAGAGTCAGTGGACAAATCGAAAATACCCCAATATCTACCTTGTTTCATGTTGAGATCAACATCTCTAACAAGAATATTAGCATCCCAAGATCAGGAAGGGCAGCCCACCCAGACTCCGAACTAAGGCAGACGCCCCACAGCCGGTTAGATGTACTGAAGTACGAGAGTATGCACAGCTCAAATTATGATCTGACACCTGTTTGCCTCAGTGGAAGGGGTGGCAAGCCCACATCGAACCCGCCAAATAGGTCGGACTCTGTTTCAGTGTGGGTTGAGGGACATGAACCAAGTATAAATGTTCTGACCCTGTTTCCGAACGTCGGCGCTTGATGCCGAATCCCCAAGGAAATGACAC
>NC_036838.1:5040764-5043215 GCF_002910315.2 Salvelinus sp. IW2-2015 | reverse complement strand
GTTGAGGAATAACCATATCTGACCCTGTTTCAGTGGTTGAGGGAATGACCAATATCTGACCCTGTTTCAGTGGTTTGGAATGAACCCATATCTGACCCTGTTTCAGCATGCAACCAATATCTGACCCTGTTTCAGTGGTTGAGGGAATGAACCAATATTTGACCCTGTTTTCAGTGGTTGAGGAAGAACCACAATCTGACCCTGTTTCAGTGGTTGAGGGAATGAACAATATCTGACCCTGGTTCAGAGTGTGAGGGAATGAACCAATATCTGACCCTGTTTCAGTGTTGGAATACATATCTGACCCTTTCAGTGTTAGGGAATGAACCAATATGACCCTGTTTCAGTGTTGAGTGAATGAACCAATATCTGACCCTGTTTCAGTGGTTTAGGAATGAACCAATATCTGACCCTTTCAGCGTTTAGGATAACCAATATCACCCTGTTTCAGTGTTGAGGTGAACAATATCTACGGTGGATGGAGAAACCACATATCTGACCCTGTTTCAGTGTGAATACCATATCGACCCTTTCAGTGTGAGGGAATGAACCAATATCTGACCCTTTTTCAGTTTGAGGGAAAACCAATATCTGACCCTGTTCCAGTGTAGGATACTTATTTCAGTGGTTGAGGGAATGAACCACATATCTGACCCTGTTTCAGTGTTGAGTGGAATCAATATCTGACCCTGTTTCAGTGTGAGGAATAACCAATATTGACTCTGTCCTGCCTTTTCATGGTTAGGGAATGAACAAATCTACCTGGTTTTCAGTGTTAGGGAATGAACCATATCTGACCCTGTTCACTTGGATGACCAACCATATCTGACCCTGTTTCAGTGGTTGAGGGATGAACCATATCTGACCCTGTTTCAGTGGTTGGAATAACCACAATTGACCCTTCAGTGGTGAGGGAATGAACCAATATCTGACCTGTTTCAGTGGTTGAGGGAATAACCAATATCTGACCCGTTTCAGGGTGGGGAGAATGAACCAATATCTGACCCTGTTTTCAGTGGTTGAGGAGATAAACCAGCTGATGTTCATTGGGTAATACCCACAAAGCACCGCGTGTTGAGGAATAATTACCAAATTGACGGCGTGTGTCATGGGAGAAGGTTAGATCCAAGTATTGCGACCCTGTCATTACGGAAATCTTTCCTGTTTTCTGTGAGAAGTAAAAGCCAAGTATCGACCCTGTTCTGGTGGGAGGAAGAACGCAATAGTCGACCCGTGTTTTCAGTGTGTAGAGTATAACAAATATCTGACCCTTTCAGTGGATACCAATACTGCCCTGTTCGGTGAAGAATAACCATTCTGACCCTGTTTCGTCCTCTTATCTCTCCCCTCATTCACTTCCTCCTTCTTCCTCTCTCTCTCTATCTCATCCTCTCTTTCTTCACCTTCCCTCTCTCTCTCTCTCTTCGTCTTATCACCTCTCTCTCTCTCTCTCTTCGTCTTATCACCTCTCTCTCTCTCTCTCTTCGTCTATCACCTCTCTCTCGCTCTATCACCACTGGCTGGTTTCCAATACAAAAGTGTCCCAGTAAAAGTTGGTTAAAATACAAACAGGTATTTTCAACATCATGTGCTCATAGGTGTGCTCCCTTCCCTAGACCCTAGCAGAAGGAGTGCCCAATGAGGGAGATTATTTTGTATTGGAATCCAGCCTTTATGTGTTCTTCTGTCACAATCCTTCTCTCTCACTGCACTGGCTGTGAGTGTGTCAGTGTGGCTCCATAAGGCATTGCATTATGGTTGTGTTCGATAGGCTGTAACTTAGACCTCAATCATCACAAGAGCCAATTGACTGRTCTCATTTCCTTTGTCGTTGCCAGAACAACTGGWTTGGTTTGAWGATGGCATGAACAAGGTTCATCAAGACTTGAAGGAGGCCGAGAAATATATAGATATTTTTAAATTGAACCTTTATTTAACTAGGCAAGTCAGTTAAGAACAAATTATTATTTACAATGACAGCCTACCGGGGAACAATGGGTTAACTGCCTTGTTCAGTGGCAGAACGACAYATTTTTACCTTGTCAACTCAGGGATTCAAATCCAGCAACCTTTCGGTTACTGGCCCAACGCTCTAACCACTAGGCTACCTGACTAGGCAATGCTTTGGCCAATTATGTCCATGTGTTGCCAAGTAGGTACCGGTGGTGACGGGCCCTGGAATCTGGCCTGTGTTGGGTTTGTAGTGCTGTTCAATCTTCCAATGTCTCTGTCTCTTTTGTCACAGTCTCTTTTTGTCTCRTCTCCTTTGTTCTCCCTCTCTCTCCTACTCCCCCGTTCTCTGTCACGTGCCCTCGTTCTCTGTGGGGATAAATGACTTGGGCTGACAATCAGAGCAACTGGAGCGGATCGAGGAGGGGATGGACCAGATCAATAAGGACATGAAGGATGCAGAAAAGAATTTGAACAATCTAGGGTCTCTCTGTGGTCTTT
>NC_036838.1:5035941-5040189 GCF_002910315.2 Salvelinus sp. IW2-2015 | reverse complement strand
CACACACACACACACACACACACACACACACACACACACACACACACACACACACAGCAGGTATCCAGGTCACAGTATATTCAGTAGTTTACTGATTACCGGAGGAAGTGAACACAATTGCACACGGTTCTCTTGTGATGAAATTGTTAATATTCAGTGAACAAAACACTGAAGTTAAATCTGTATTAACTGATGACATTTTTATTTAAAGTTTAGTAAAAGGTGGTCTAAGTTAAGCAAGTCAGGTACAAAGGCAAGAAAATGATCAGTTGTGTAGATGTATTTGAGCATTTTATCATTGCTGTTCTGCTATAGATACAGAAAGAAAACAGGGTTTATATAGGGTTTATATAGGGTTTATATAGGTTTTATATAGGGTTTATATAGGTTTTATATAGGGTATCATACAGGGTTTTATATAGGGTTTATATAGGTTTTATATAGGGTTTATATAGGTTTTATATAGGGTATCATACAGGGTTTTATATAGGGTATATATATAGGTTTTATACAGGGTTTATGTAGAGTTTATATAGGTTTTTATATAGGGTTTAATATAGGTTTTATATATTTTATATTGGTTTTATATAGGTTTTATATAGGTGTTTATATAGGTTTATATAGGTGTTTATATAGGGTTTATATAGGGTTTTATATAGGTGTTTATATAGGTTTTATATAGGTTTTATATAGGGGTTTATATAGGTGTTTATATGGGGTTTATATAGGGTTTTATATAGGGGTTTATATAGGGTTTATATAGGGTTTTATATAGGTGTTTATATAGGTTTTATATAGGTGTTTATATAGGGGTTTATATAGGTGTTTATATAGGTTTTATATAGGGGTTTATATAGGTTTTATATAGGGGTTTATATAGGTGTTTATATAGGGTTTATATAGGGTTTTATATAGGTTTTATATAGGTTTTATATAGGGGTTTATATAGGTGTTTATATGGGGTTTATATAGGGTTTTATATAGGGGTTTATATAGGGTTTTATATAGGGGTTTATATAGGTTTTATATAGGGGGTTTATATAGGGGTTTATATAGGTGTTTATACAGGAGTTTATATAGGGTTTATACAGGAGTTTATATAGGGTTTTATATATTTTATATAGATTATATATAGGGTTTATATAGAGTTTTATATAGGGTTTATATAGGTTATATATAGGGTTTTATATAGGTTATATATAGGGTTTATATAGGTTATATAGGGTTTATATCGATTTTATATAGGTTTTTATATAGATTGTATATAGATTTTATATAGGGTTTTATATAGGTTTTAAATCGATTTCATATAGGGTTTATATAGGTTTTAATATAGGGTTTATATAGATTTTATATAGGGTTTTATATAGATTTTATATAGGGTTTTATATAAGTTTTAAATAGATTTTATATAGGGTTTATATAGGTTATATATAGGTTTTATATAGGGGTTTATATAGGGTTTATATAGGGGTATATATATAGGTTTTATATAGGTTTTATATAGGGTTTATATAGGGTTTTATATAGCTTTTAAATAGATTTTTATATAGGGTTTATATAGGGTTTTATATAGATTTTATATAGGTTTTTATATAGGGTTTTATTTAAATTTGATATAGTTTTTAAATAGATTTTATATAGGTTTTATATAGATTTTATATAGGGTTTTATATAGATTTTATATAGGTTTTAAATAGATTTTATATATGGTTTTATATAGGTTTTAAATAGATTTTATATAGGTTTTAAATTGATTTTTTATAGGGTTTTATATAGGTTTTAAATAGGGTTTTATATAGGTTTTATATAGGTTTTATATAGATTTTATATAGATTTTATATAGGTTTTAAATAGGGTTTATATAGGTTTTAAATAGGGTTTATATAGGTTTTAAATAGGGTTTCGAAGGACACAGGTGTTTGTAATCTTGGCTGGCTGTTTCATGATTTCGTTAGTCGGTTTACAAACATCAATAGTACATATAAAAAAGCATGAATGGATAACATACGATCATAGATTCAACTAGGCTACAACGTATAGGCCTACAAACACAATACTAGTTACAATGGATAGCAAAAACACAATCATCACAGGAAATGGTTTCAGATCAAACTCCACAATGAGTCCGAAGGGAGCGAGAGTCTTTAAACCAAATGTTTCAACACAGATCCCAAAACTGCTTGTACGTGATTTGAGGAAAAACTGMAATCAAACTAACAGTCAAAATGGCTGTTTCGAGATTTGTGCACCTAACTTGAATTTTACATTTAAACATTTTCTCTCAAGCAAAGTGTTCAAATAATGAATCCAGAATTTGTCCCTGACATGATAGGTCTAGGACCGGCGTTGTTGTGCATGATTCATGTGTGTGTTGAAATAGAAGGAACTGAATGCGTTTCAGGATGTTGAGTTAATGTTATTTCGTGTGAAATTTGTTTGTGTAGCTCGCTAGTATCTAGAAGCCCACAAAAGTTGTATTTCAAAGCTATTATTTTAATGCTGTAGTTAAACATGTCGATAAGGTTCACCGAACTGGACTTCCTAGAAGGGTGCTCTTCTTCTGGTCTTTACCATATCACCTTTTTCCTCTAAAACCAGAGGGTGTCTGTCCTCCTGTCTGTCTGTCTGTCTGTCTGTCTGTCTGTCTGTCTGTGCTGAGTATACCAAACATTAAGAACACATTTCTAATATTCAGATGCCCCCTTTTGTCCTCAGAACAGCCTCAATTCGTCGGGGCCATGGACTCTACAAGGTGTCGAAAGCGTTCCACAGGGATGCTGGTCCATGTTGACTCCACTGCTTCCCACAGTTGTGTCCCGTTGGCTAGATGTCCTTTGGGTGGTGGACCGTTCTTGATGCAAACACAAAACTGTTGAGCGTGAAAAACCCAGCAGCGCTGCAGTTCTTGAAACACTCAAACCGGTGCGCCTGGCACCTACTACTATACCCCGTTCAAAAGCACTTCAATATTTTGTCTTGCCCATTCACCCTCTGAATGGCACACATACACAATCCATATCTCAATTGTCTCAAGGCTTGGAAATCCTTCTTGAACCTGTCTCCTCCCCTTCATCTACACTGATTGAAGTGGATTTAATAAGAGACATCAATAAGGGATCATAGCTTTCACCAGGATTCACCTGGTCAGTCTATGACATGGAAAGAGCAAGTGTTCCTAATGTTTTTTTGCACTCAGTATAATTGTGTCCTTACTCATTACTGCGTGTTTGTCCTCCTGTCTCCCTGTCTGTCCATTGGCGTCTCTGTCTGTCAGTCTGTCCGCTGGCGTCTGTCTGTGTTGTCTCCTTTATGTCCTGTTAGCGTGTGTTTGTGTCTGTCTCTTCTATCTACAGGTCTATAAAAGGACCCCTTTCTATCGACCACATAGACAAGACAGTAAATAAAACGGAACTGATCAGTACTTGGATCAATTATTGATTGATAGATCATAACATATATTGTATAACATAACATATATATGAACCGTAGATAGAGAGATAGATATCTACCATTGGCATGCTGTGTTGGTGTGCTGCCTTGCTGTCACTACACATTACTTGTCGTATAATGGATCTATTACATCAAATTAAAGTTTACACACACACACTGACTGGTATGTGTCCCTGCAGGATAAAGGGGGGGGGCCAGGCATGGGGGGCCAACCAGGATGGAGTGGTGAACAGTCAGCCAGGGGCCCGTGTGGTGGACGAACGTGAACAGATGGCCATCAGTGGGGGGTTCATCCGCAGGTGAGGAGTGTGTGTAATTGTGGGTGCAGGTCGAAATCTACCGACAGTTTTATGGACTATCTAATGTGCGTTTCCAGGGTAACGGACGACGCCCGGGAGAATGAGATGGATGAGAACCTGGAGCAGGTGGGCGGGATCATCGGTAACCTYCGTCACATGGCCCTGGACATGGGCAACGAGATAGACACCCAGAACCGGCAGATCGACAGGATCATGGACAAGGTGCTGTCCCCGATCATAACGATGACAATCAATCACAATCAATCCATTTTCAGTGTCAGAGATGGTCAGCCATGCGCTGAGTTGACAAGTCGACTTACAYTTAAAGTCTTGATCTTGATTGATATGGCTTGGAATAATTTCACATCATCCCAAATCTCTCTCTCCTCAGGCTGATTCTAACAAGACCAGGATTGACGAAGCCAACCAGCGTGCCACAAAGATGTTGGGCTAAGCTGGCCGTGGGGTGGATGGGTGAGTGGAAACAGTTGGGCTG
>NC_036838.1:4984720-5035459 GCF_002910315.2 Salvelinus sp. IW2-2015 | reverse complement strand
CTTCTGTCTGTTCCTGAAGTTGTTCCTCTATTCTGTTCCTCTACCCTCCATTCTGTTTCTGTTCCTAGTTGTTCCTCTATTCCGTCTCTGTTCCTAAAGTTGTTCCTCTACCCTCCATTCTGTCTCTTCTCCTAGTTGTTCCTCTACCCCCCCATTAGGTCTCTGTTTCTAAAGTTGTTCCTCTACTCCCTATTCTGTCTCTCTTCCTAGTTGTTCCTCTACTCCCCATTCTGTCTCTCCTCCTAAAGTATATAGTGCTTCTGTGATGGCTGTAGCTCACCTGTGCAGTTCTCTGTTTCCGTCTTGCTCATCTTCTTTTATATTAACTGTATTTACATCATTACTCAGATACCACGACTACTATTGCTTTCCATGAGCAGGACAACGCTCAGCACTACATGCTGTTTCTTCCGTGTGTCAGTGGTGTGACAGTGTCGTCCATGTGAGACACTCTGTAGTTAATGTTGTTGTTTTGATGCTAAACGAAAGTAAACAAACATACCAGTCAGAACTCCCTTATCCTAAAACACTTGTCATCTTCCTCCCAGACACTCCCATATCCTAAAACACTTGTCATCTTCCTCCCAGAAACTCCCATAACGCACAATGTGCAACGGTGCTGGGAACATGACCAGTGACGCACCCCATTCTTCAGCCAGGCTCACGCCTTCAATGCAACGTTACTTTGCATTATCATTGACCGAGATGAGCAGCAATGGTCATTTCTAAAGTCAATACACACAGTCAGTGTACGTGAGCCCACGTGTCCCATGTGGGGAATTGAACCCACGACCTAGGCTTTAGCAGCACCATGCTCAAACCAACTCAAATTAACTCATTGTCAGGGGCAAGAGTATCTAAACCCCCCCTCTCTCTCAGACAGACCTGGAGATGGGTTGGAGGTAGGAGAACAACAACGAGCAGAATGCTTTGATTACTTAACCCAGGTGGCCTCCAATAGAGTAGCAGCCGATTCATGGTTGGCTCATCAACCTCTGGTTATGTCCGGCTCAACCGCTCAGCGCTCTTACTCCCTTGAATGTACTGTGGCCCTGTGTGTGTCCCACAGCAGATAGAACAACATCATCTTCTAGAACAAGTAACATGGCCACCACAGCATGCCCAGCAGTGTGTAGGACACTCCCYGCTGAGAGGATACCCTGCTTCCTYCCACTCTGCAATAGTGCCACTCTTTTGTTCACACATTTCCAGACTGTGATCATCATTGTAAAATAATGTGAAAAAAATGCCAATAAAAAAACATGACTGTAGAACKAAAAAAAAAACATTATTTATTGAAAATGTAGATGGACTGTGTGGGAGTTACATACTTATTATACATACTGCAAAACTAGACTGGAGAAACTAAAAGGACTGACAGGCTACACTCCACAGAGGACTGACAGGCTACACTCCACAGGAAGGAAGGAGAGGACTGACATGACACTCCACAGGAAGGAAGGAGAGGACTGACATGACACTCCACAGGAAGGAAGGAGAGGACTGACATGACACTCCACAGGAAGGAAGGAAGGAGAGGACTGACATTACACTGATGGATAGCCTCTTTGGGCCCTGGGTTTAAGGTGGATTAGAGTTCATCACGTAACTAAGAACACACTCTCTTGAATTTACACACACAGGTAATCCCTGAACCTTTCATCAATGAGACAGACCAATATAAACAAACTGACAATTACAAAACACTCATTTTAATTATGCAAATTAACTGAATGACCTTGAGCTGACCAGTTTATAACCCCCAACATGTTTGAAACAGGGTTGGCTGACCAGTTTATAACCCCCATGTTTGAAACAGGATTAGTTGACCAGTTTATAACCCCCAACGTGATTTAAACAGGGTTAGCTGACCAGTGCCTCACCCTAACCTTAAGGGCAACCTCCACCCTGGAGCACATTCAACAGACCAAGGAAGGCAGAATGTCTGAGATAAATGTGTTATGTGGATGGGTCAACAGTGCCATCTAGCGGCAAGAAAAAACATGTTTCGTCACGTTCACTGGTTAGGTTCAGTGAAAGTGTGTTGTTTTACAGGGTCAGTTATAGTAGTACAGCACCCATAGAGCAAATTAGGGTGAAGTGACTTACTCAAGGGCACATTRTTCAACTTGTCGGCTCAGGAAATTAGCTACTGGCCCAACACTCTAACCGCTAGGCTACCTGCTACTCTTACAGAGACTAGTAGTTCTGGTATGAGATGGGTGGTTGTTCATCCTGAAACAAGGGAAGCTGACAACTTGCATCAACTATATACGGTAATGACAAAATACAAAATGTAGCTTTGATCAGAATCCACGTCTCTAGAGGAAGTAGTTGTGTTACAATCAGCTTGAGTGATTCACTTCCTCCGGGATGCTGGCCTTCCAGGCAGAGTTGCAAAGAAAAAGCCACATCTCAGACTGGCCAATAAAACGAAAAGATTAAGATGGGCAAAAGAACAGACACTGGACAGAGGAACTCTGCCTAGAAGGCCAGCATCCCGGAGTCGCATCTTCACTGTTGACGTTGAGACTGGTGTTTTGCGGGTACTATTTAATGAAGCTGCCAGTTGAGAACTTGAGGCATCTGTTTCTCAAACTAGACACTAATGTACTTGTCCTCTTGCTCAGTTGTGCACCGGGGCCTCCCACTCCTTTCTATTCTGGTTAGGGCCAGTTTGCGCTGTTCTGTGAAGGAAGTAATACACAGCGTTGTACGAGATCTTCAGTTTCTTGGCAATTTTCGCATCGAATGGCCTTTATTTCTCAGAACAAGAATAGACTGATGAGTTTCAGAAGAAAGTTCTTTGTTTGTTTATTTTGAGCCTGTAATCAAACCCACAAATGCTGATGCTCCAGATACTCAACTAGTCTAAAAGAAGGCCAGTTTTATTGCTTCTTTAAACCAGAASAGTTTCRAGCTGTGCTAACAATAGCAAAGGGTTTTCTAATGATCAAAGCCATTTTAAAATGATAAACTTGGATTAGCTAACACAACGTGCCATTGGAACACAGCAGAGCTGATAATGGGCCTCTGTACAACTATGTAGATATTCCATTAATAAAATCAGCCCTATCCAGCTACAATAGTAATTTACAACATTAACAATGTCTAAACTATTTCTGATCAATTTGATGTTATTTTAACTGAACAATTTTCTRTCTTTCAAAAACAAGGACATTTATGACCCAAATTTTGAATGGTAGTGTATATTTTTATTTTAAAATGCAGTGTTTCCACATCTGTAGCTGCATTGTTTTAAAATGTTCATATAGGGCCTGCATAACATACAAATAAAAAAGAAGTGCAGAACATGAAGCCTGGGTGCCAGTCCGTTTCTGCTAGCATGTTTGGCAAATGACACAGAGTGGTAGCCAGGCTAAAGAACACGTACAATTAAATCAAGTTCCAAATATGTCAAAAAAAGATTTTAGTCCTTCAAAATGATAAAATACATTTATTTAAAAAAAAGTTGAAAATAGAACAATGAGGCAAATAATTCTACTAAAACAACCTTGTTACATTTAAGCTCTACATTTTAATTGGCAGGTGGAAAATAATTTAGCTTGACCTTAGCTTAATCAAATCATCGTTGTGATCAGTTGAAAAAATAAAATAAAAAAAAGTTAAGACTGTGTTCTGAAGGGGTTAAACTGAATACATTCGAGTTGTAGGTGAAATGAGTCCTGTAACTTATCATTACGTCATGGAGCTAATCGTTGTTACACCATGTAGTTAAATCATTACACATTCTCCTATTTATGCAGACTAGTGTCTTCACTGTGATGACTAACTCACCMTAACTACACTTTCTATTAAAATCAGGGAGTCAAACTGAGACCAAGGTGTCTTTTACAGATGAGCCCTGAATTACAGAAAATAACACACCAAAATACAAAACAGAATGCAAGCAGAAAGAAAAACATGGTCATAAAAGAAATCACACATTCATCAGTAATAAAAAGGTCCTCAAAAAAAAACAGCTTTATGAATTTCCAGAGGCATCAAAACAACTTGAAGATTGTTCCACAAATACCGTGCAAAAGAAATAKAAATATATAGAAATCAGAAAGCTGTAGAGACCAAAGGAATGCCCYGAGTTAACCATCCCTGAGACCGGGTTTAGTAACTCTGTAGGTCTTAAGGTTAGTAATTGTGTTTGGTACAGTGGGACTTTGTAAAAATGGAACTTTACAATTGAAAACATAGCAATGTATCAACCTACGTGACATCAAAGAGGACCAACCAACTGTCTTGGTAGAGAACGCAGTGATGAGTACTAAAAACCTGTCGCCCGTAACAAAGCAATGTGCTTATGATAAACTGCATCTAACGGCTTTAATGAAGTGGCAGCTGCATTCATAGAGGATGTTGCCATAGTCGGACCGGTAGGAACGTCGACCGAACGATCTGCTTTCTCCTATTTAGTGAGAGRCATGACCTACTTATAAAAAAATATATTCTCAGCTCCTTAACTCGTCAATATGCATTATATTGAAAAGACAGATTTTCATCTATCCAGATGCCCCAATATTTGTAAGCAGAGACACGATCAATATGGGCACCATCCAAAGTACATATGATTTAAATCAATTAATTTGCATGCACTCTATAGAAGAACATACAGTATACTTAGTTTCACCTACATTCAATACTAWTTTCAGGTCAATAAAGTTTCCTGTAGTTCAGATATAGCCTCGTCAACCTTGGAGCAATAGCATACAAAACAACATGGTTGATATACATGTGCAGGTTAGGTAGTCAAAAGGTACTGTAAAACACAGGTCCATATCGAGTACCTTCAGAAAGTATTCATACCCCATGACTTATTCCACATTTTGTTAAAGCCTACATTTTTAAAATGGATTGAATATATTTTCCCCACCCATCTACACACAATGCCCCAMAAATGTCAAYGTGAAAACATGGCTTTAGAAATGCAAGCAAATTTACTGTGAGTCTTTCTGTGTAAGTCCACTCCTGGATTGTTCAACATTTGCCCGTTATCCTTTTCAAAACTCTTCAAGCTCTGTCAAATTGGTTGTTGAGCATTGCATGACAACCATTTTTCAGGTCTTGTCATAGATTTAAGTCAAAACTAACGCGGCCACTCAGGAACATTCCTGCTGAAAGGTCAATTTGTCTCCCAGTGTCTYGTGGAAAGCAGACTGAACCAGGTTCTCTCTAGGATTTTGCCTGTGCTTAGCTCTATTCCGTTTCTTTTTTATCCTGAAGAACTACCCAGTCCTTAACAATTACAAGCATACCCATAACATTATACAGCCACCACTATTCTTCGAGAGTAGTACTCAGTAATGTGTCGTATTGACAAACATGACAAAGTTAATTACTTTGCCACATTTTTGGAAGTATTTCTATAGTGCATTGTTGCAAACAGGATGCATGTTTTGGAATATTTTTTATTCTGTACAGGCTACATTCTTTTCACTGCCATTTAYGTTAGTATCCTCAGTTTTCTGCTATTACAGCCACTAAACTATGTAACTGTTTAAAAGTCATCGTTGGCCTCATGGTGAAATCCCAGAGCGGTTCTCTTCCTCTCCGGCAACTGAGTTAGGAAGGACAGCTACCAGTTCATAGTGACTGGGTGTACTGATATTTCACCATGCTCAAAGGAATACTCAATGTCAGCGTTGTTGTTACCTATCCATTAATATATCAACCTCCCTGGTCTTCGTAGTTGAATTTGTGTTTGAAATTCCCTGCTCGACAAAGGGACCTTAGAGATAATTGTATGTGTGGGGTAGAGAGATGAGGCAGTCATTCCAAAAACATGTTAAACACTATTATTATTGCACACAAAGTGAGTCCATACAAACTTAAGTTCAGGAGGAAAAATGTGCTTATTTAGAGACTTGCCATAACAAAAAGGGGGTTGAATATGATTGACTCAAGACATTTCAGCTTTTCATGTTTTATGAATGTAAAAATGTCCCATAATTCCACTGACATGGAACCAGTGTCAAAGTCTCAATTTAATCCATTTTAAATTCAGGCTGTAAAAATTCAGGCTTTAACACAAAATGTGGGAAAAGTCAAGGAGTGGGAATACTTTAAAGGAACTGGATGGTAGCAGTACAGTGATATTTTCCTTGGCCATGTTCAGTCTCCCCCCTTTTCATAGTATCCAATTGGTAGCTACAGTCTTGTCTCATCGCTGCAACTCCCGTACAGACTCAGGAGAGGCGACGTGCGTCCTCCGAAACACAACCCAACCACACTGCTTCTTGACACAATGCCCACATAACCCAGAAGTCAGCCTCACCAATGTGTCGGAGGAAACACAGTACACCAAGCAACCGTGTCAGCATGCACTGCGCCCGGCCCGTCACAGGAGTCGCTAGGGCACGATGGTACAAGGATATCCCTGCCGGCKAAACCCTCCCCTAACCCGGACGACACTGGGCCAATTGTGCGCCGCCACATGGGTCTCCCGGTCYCGGCCGGCTGCGACAGAGCCTGGACTCAAACCCAGAATCTCTAGTGGCACAGCTAGCACTGCAGTACCTTAGACCACTGCGCCACTCAGGAGGCAGTCTGCTTTTTTTCTATATCCTTTTGTGTTGTTTGACCTTGTGCCTATTTAAGCTTGTCAATTGAGTGAAGTTCTTCCCACAGTCAGAGCAGTGGTATGGCTTCTCACCAGTATGTACTCTCTTGTGTACCTTTAGTCTTTGTACGTTTACGAAACTCTTTTCGCATTCAGAACAGGCATGAGGTTTCTCTCTCACGGTGTGAGTTTTCTGGTGTTTTCGACAGGTRCCCGCGAGCGTGAAACGCTTCTCACAGACGGGGCATTGATAAGGTTTATCACCACTGTGACTGCGCATGTGGCCTTTCAGCTCACAGCTAGACGAAAAACCTTTCCCACAAATAATGCAGTTGAAAGGCCACTTRCCTGTATGCGTTGATGATTGATGGTGTTTAAGGGAATCTACCCGGATGAAACATTGATCACAGTCAGGACATTGGTACGGTTTCTCTCCAGTATGTGTTCGCTGATGTATCTTCAAGCCACATGTATTGGAATACTGTTTTCCACACTCYGAGCAGACAAAAGGCTTTTCCCCGGTGTGCATTCGCTGGTGGACTACGAGTTGGTGTCGGTAACCAAAACACTTTCCACAGTCAGAGCAAAGGTAKGGTTTTTCTCCCCTGTGTGTTATACTACGATGTTTTTGTAAGAGGTTGGAAAGACAATAACTTTTATCACAGTCAGAACATTGATATGGTTTCTCTCCAGTGTGTCTTGACATATGAACTTTCAACTGAATCGATCTTGAGAACTTCTTATCACATCGCTCACATTGGAAAGATTTGTGTCCCAGATGTAAGAGCTTGTGTTGCTTTAAGCATCCCGCCGAGGAGAAATTTCGCCCACAGTCAGAGCAGTGATGAGGCTTCTCTCCTCTGTGAATCCTTTCGTGTGCTTTTAAGTCCTCTTCGATAAGGAAGGTTAGACCACAGTCGGCGCAGAGGTGAGGCTTCTCTCCAGTGTGCTCTTGCATATGTCTCTTAAATTGTAACGCATAAAGGAAATATGAATTACAATCGGCACAATGGTAAGTTTGCTCTCCAGTGTGTGAGTACATGTGTATCTTAAGTTGTAATTGTCTTGAGAAATTCTTCTCACAATGAGAGCACTGGTAAGGTTTCTTGCCAGCATGTACTGCCAAGTGTTGTTGAAGATTAGATTTTCTGTAGAAACTCTTCTCACAGATGTGGCACTGGTGAGGCTTTTCCCCAGTGTGTATTTGCTGGTGCCTAGTAAGGCTGCGTAGTTGAGCAAAGCTCTTTCCACAGTCAGAACAAATACAAGGCCTTTCTATATGCGAGTTTACCTTGTGATCTTTTAATCTTCTGGAAGTCGGATAACTTTTCTTACACTGGTGAGGCATCTCACAGGCGTGTAAAAGCAAGTGCTCTTTAAGATACGATTGTTTTGAGAAACCCTTCTCACAGTGAGGACACTGATGAGGGTGAGGGTTCTCTACAGAATGTTCACGCGGGTGTTGATTAATATTGGAACTTTTTTCGACAGCATGTATTTCCTGACATCGTTCTTCTACATTTCTGGTACTTGGTGACCCATCAGAATCAGTATGAGTCATCATATGTTCTTTTAATCCATCTGAAGTACTGTACGTCTTCTCACATTGCAGACAGTGGAAAGGTTTCTCTCCCATGTGTAACTGCATGTGTTCCTTTAAAGTTTCCTCAGCAGAGAACCTTTGATCACAGTCAGGGCAGTGGTGAAACATCCCTACCTCATGAATTAACAGGTGGTATTTAAGATGCGGCTTGGTTTTAAAACTCTTCTTACATTGACCACATTGGTAAGGCCGCTCCCCAGTATGCGTCATCGTGTGAACTTTTAGCTGCTCTGAATTGGTGTACCCCTTGTCACATTGGGTGCAACGGAAAGGCTTAATCCCTAAATGTATCCTCTTGTGTTTGGTTAAATACCGCGCTGTAGAAAATGTTTGCCCACAGTCCGAACAGGGGTGAAGCTTCTCTGTGTGAATCATTTCATGTACTTTTAAGTCCTCTTCTATAAAGAAACAAAGATCACATTTGGAGCAGACGTGAGGCTTCTCTCCAGTGTGCTCTTGCTTATGTCTCTTAAATTGTAACGCATTAACGAAATATGAATTACAATCTGAACAACAGTAAGGTGTCTCTCCAGTGTGTGTGTACAGCTGTTGAGTACGGTCTGATGCGGTGAAAGTCTTCTCACAGTAAGGGTATTGATACAATTTCTCTCCAGAATGTACTAACACATGATTAGGATCAGAACTTTTTACTAAAGCATGTGATACTTCCTGACATTGTTTTTCACAGTCAGGGCATTGGTAAGGTCTCACACCAGAGCATATAACCATATGATCTGATCTAGTGTACTTCTTACTACACTCTAGGCAGTGGAAGGGTTTCTCTCCTGAACGGAACAACGGCATGTGTTTCCTGATACATCCCGATGACGAGAAACTTCTCCCGCAGCCCTGACACTTCTCTTTAGGATGGACAGTCTCGGGTCTCTTTGACAACGTCACAGTAGAGACACTTTCTTTGCTACCTGAACAGTGGGACGGCGTCTCTCCAGAGTGCAGGTGCCGTTTAAGACGRGATTGTTTTGTGGAGCTCTTCTCACCTTGAGAACTGTGAGATGTATTTTCTTGGGGTCTTGAGGACTCGGAGCTCTTTCCTGTAAAAACATGTCAGCTGCTGAAACAAGTTTCACCATATCAATTGTTGAACACAGTCGGCATTATAGCAGTAGATATATATAAAAGTCATTAAACAGAATAAAACAGCATAAAGACAACTTCTATTAAGTATTTTGGGAGCCCACCCTGTATTCCACAGACAGTTCTACTATATCTAGGAATCAATAACTTGGGGATAGGATATGTTGTAGAGCATGTTTCCCCAACTCCTCTGAAGTGCACTTCCAGCGATTGGACAAGACACCCAAGGATTCAGGGTCAAATATATATATATATTTTTTAAATAATTTTTACTGAAAACATGCCCTAAACACGATGCAACTTCATCACCACCTGTAGTGGGTTTTCAATGCACTCTGTTCTGTTCATACCATCYTCAGCGAAGACAGAAATAATCTCCTCCTCCTCCTCTTCTGCTTTGATGTTGACTCTCTGGCCCGGCATAAACCTGCAGTCCTCCAGCAGCACTGTTAACCTCTTTAGAGTCTGCCAAGACGCCATCTCTGGAGCCTGCTGCCCTCCGTCACAACCAGGACCCAGTGACTCTGTACATTTGGTCTCAGACTTGAAAGAACGAGGCGAGTTGGGTTCGTCCTTCACCGTTCTAAAAACACACACCGAAGGGGAACTCAATTTTAAGCAGGTAGCAGCAAAGTAGTAGTCGGTTGTTAAGCAGGTTAGCAGTCGGTTGTTAAGCAGGTTAGCAGCAAGGTAGCAGTCGGTTGTTAAGCAGTTTTACAGCAAGGTAGCAGTCGGTTGTTAAGCAGGTTAGCAGCAAGGTAGCAGTCGGTTGTTAAGCAGGGTTAGCAGCAAGGTAGCAGTCGGTTGTTAAGCGGGTTAGCAGCAAGGTAGCAGTCGGTTGTTAAGGGGTTAGCAGCAAGGTAGCAGTCAGTTGTTAAGCAGGTTAGCAGCAAGGTAGCAGTCGGTTGTTAAGCAGGTTAGCAGCAAGGTAGCAGTCAGTTGTTAAGGCGGGTTAGCAGTCGTTGTTAGCAGTTAGATCGGTTTGTTAAGCGGGTTAGAAGCAAGGTAGAAGTCAGTTGTTAAGCGGGTTAGCAGCAAGTAGCAGTCGGTTGTTAAGCGGGTTAGCAGCAAGGTAGGAGTCGGTTGTTAAGCAGGTTAGCAGCAAGGTAGCAGTCGGTTGTTAAGCAGGTTAGCAGCAAGGTAGCAGTCGGTTGTTAAGCAGGTTAGCAGCAAGTAGCAGTCGGTTGTTAAGCAGGTTAGCAGCAAGGTAGCAGTCGGTTGTTAAGCAGGTTAGCAGCAAGGTAGCAGTCGGGTTGTTAAGCAGGTTAGCAGCAAGGTAGCAGTCGGTTGTTAAGCAGGTTAGCAGCAAGTTAGCAGTCGGTTTGTTAAGCGGTTAGCAAAGGTAGCAGTCGGTTGTTAACAGGTTAGCACAGAGGGTAGCAGTCAGTTGTTTAAGCAGGTTTTAGCAGCAAGGTAGCAGTCGGTTGTTAAGCAAGGTTAGCAGCAAGGTAGCAGTCGGTTTAAGCGGGTTAAGCAGTCGGTGTTAAGACAGGTACAGCGTGAGCAGGTTAGAGCAAGTAGCAGTGGTTGTTAAGCGGGTTAGAAGCAAGGTAGCAGTCGGTTGTTAAGCGGGTTAGCAGCAAGGTAGCAGTCGTTGTTAAGCGGGTTTAGAAGCAAGGTAGCAGTCAAGTAGCTTAGCAGTTGTGTTAAGCGGTTAGCAGCAGTAGCAGTCAGTTTGTTAAGCAGGTTAGCAGCAAGGTAGCAGTCGGTTGTTAAGGGTTAGCAGCGGTTGTTAAGGCGGGTTAGCAGGTCGGTTGTTAAGCGGGTTAGCAGTCGGTTGTGTAAGCGGGTTAGCAGTCGGTTGTTAAGCGGGTTAGCAGTCGGTGTTAAGCGGGTTAGCAGTCGGTTGTTAAGCGGGTTAGCAGTCGGTTGTTAAGCGGTTAGCAGTCGGTTGTTTAAGCGGTTAGAGTCGTTGTTAAGCGGTTAGCAGTCGGTTGTTAAGCAAGGTTAGCAGTCGTTGTTAAGCAGGTTAGCAGTCAGGGTTGTTAAGCAGGTTAGCAGTCGGTTGTTAAGCAGGTTAGCAGTCGGTTGTTAAGCAGTTAGCAGTCGGTTGTTAAGCAGGTTAGCAGTCGTTGTTTAAGCAGGTTAGCAGTCTGGTGTTGTTAAGCAGGTTAAGCATCGGGTTTTAAGCAGGTTGCAGTCGGTTGTTAAGCAGGTAGCAGGTCCGGTTGTTAAGCAGGTTAGCAGTCGGTGTTAAGGCAGGTTAGCAGTCGGTTGTTAAGCAAGGTTAGCAGTCGGTTGTTAAGCAGGTTAGCAGTCGGTTGTTAAGCAGGTTAGCAGTCGTTGTTAAGCATGGTGGCAGTCGGTTGTTAAGCAGTTAGCAGTCGGTTGTTAAGCAGGTTGGCAGTCGGTTGTTAAGCGGGTTAGCAGTCGTTGTTAAGCAGGTTAGCAGTCGGTTGTCACCGTTTTCCTCACCTCTGTTTGTGTGTGAAATTGTGACTGTTTGAACAAGTTCACTTATTGCAATTACGTGGTAAAAACAGAGACACTGGTTCTATGTTCCATTTCCCTTTTAACAGTCCATTTTTCAACCTGATGTGCTAGGACCTACGCTGCTGAGGCCCAGTTAACCTTCCCGATTCAGATCTATCCGTTCATGTACGTTCAAGTCTTTATAAACGGAATACTCACCCCCCTCACTCTCGCCCTCTGCTGTGGTATAATGAGCCAATGTGGAACTGGCTCTGCCTCCAGCTGCCTGCTGGGAAACCAAGCCCCTCTCTCTTCATTCTGTTCTCCATGGCAGCATGCTTGTGAGCTGCCCGCTGTCGCTGATTGGCTGGGACTCGCGGGGACAACGCTAGCCTCTTCCTCTATTCCGGTGATGTCATCTTTCAGTTGTAGTAACCGAGACATTCCCTGCTCCTCTGATTCTGTTASATCAGCATTCTCACAATATTCCTCCAGTATTTTACGACGCAATGAGCATCGACTCTCTCCTTTGACTTCAGACCCATCTTTGACACATATTCCACACCGCTCACATAGAMAACGTAAATTATCCTCAGTTAAAGTCCATAAACTCAGTGCTATGTCATCCAACAACGTTTCCCTCTCTGGACTCATTTTTTCCTATTCAAGTGGTAAACAAGACAATAGTCAGTTTGGTAAATGATGACTTGCCAGCTGGATACTCTTGAAATTTCTCACAAACCCTAATTAGCAACGAGCACTCAGCGGGCAGGCGGCCCGCCAAAGCGATTCTGGCGCGTTTAGATGCAAATCAACTCGCCAGAGATAGAAAAACTTGTCTTCTCTAGCTTMTCTTCTGCGCCTGTGCTGACATGAAGATCAGACCGAGTGCTGCTTCCAGCATCAAAGGAGATGAGCAGGATGAGTATGTCCCGCTGTCCTTAAAATTAGAACACACAAAAKGAAAACTCAATGTAAGCCAACTCTGAGTTTATAAAAAAGGTAGTCAGTACACTCAAACATGAACTATTATTATACTGATTAGCAACATGTTAGAACGAGGTAATCGTCTCCTACAATTTTTTTTATTCTGCTACCCCTCGGACCCATTCCACCCCTCGGAGCCATTCAATGTTGGGTTGGAAAAGGTACATTCTAATGTGTACCACCAGTCAGACTTTACAAATGGGGAAATTAAATGCATCTAATTTTTCACCATACCCAGACCTCTCAGCAGGCAGGCGCCCCTCCAAAGTGATTCTGGCGACAGCAGACTTGCTCATACTGGCGGGGCGCCCACTTTCAAATGCAAATCAACCCGCCAGAGATAGAAATCACTTCATAAAGTCATCTCATTTTCACCANAGAAATCACTTCATAAAGTCATCTCATTTTCACCATAGTCTAGGTTGATAGGCCGTCTAGGTTGATATTAGGGGTGCACAATATATCGGTGAACATATCGGAAATCGGACGATAATAGCTACAAATGCCATCGGCCCGATGTCTAGATCAACGCCGATGTGCAAAACCGATGTCAAAGCTGACGTGCATACCTATATAACGTAGGTACCTGACGTAACGACACCACGTAAATTTTTCCGCTACACGTGCAACACAGCATTCCTAACCTAGCCCACAATGTCTGCTGTGTAGATCGAGCAGTCAACAAGTCCAGCAGTCATTTGAAAGAGTATGAACATTTCAGCGAGACAAGTCAAAAGGCAAAATCCATAAAAAACGCCAAGATAATGGAATTCATTGCCCTTGACAATCAATCGTTCTCTGTCGTGATGTTGGCTTTCACCGACTGGTCGAGGACCGGTACACACAAACAATTTCCGGAGATTTTCCATGGGAAGTTAACTTCTCTAGGGTAGGGGGCAGCATTTGGAATTTTGGATGAAAAGCATGCCCAAATTAAACTGCCTGCTTCTCGGGCCCAGAAGATATGATATGCATATAACTGATAGATTTGGATAGAAAACTCTAAAGTTTACAAAACTGTTAAAATAGTGTGAGTATAACAGAACTGATTTGGCGGGCAAAAACCTGAGAAAAATCCAGTCGGGAAGTAGTTATTTTTTTGGTTTTGTAGTTTTCTATTCAATGCCATTACAGTATCCATTGACTTAGGATTCAAATTGCAGTTCCTATGCCTTCCACTAGATGTCAACAGTCTTTAGAAATTGTTTCAGGCTTGTATTCTGAAACATTTTCATGCGCGCTACCGAGTGCCTTTCTTGTTTACCTTTTAAAATTGACTACGTTATTGTCCGGTTGAAATATTATCGATTATTTAGGCTAAAAACAACTTGAGGATTGAATATAAACATCGTTTGAAATGTTTCTATGAACTTTACGGATACAATTTGGATTTTTTGTCTGCCTGTTTTGACTGCGTTTGAGCCTGTGGATTACTGAAGAAAACGCAAAGAAAACTGAGGTTTTTGGATATAAAGAGACTTTATCGAACAAAAGGAACATTTATTGAGTAAATGAATGTCTGCTGAGTGCAACCATATGAAGATCATCAAAGGTAAGGGATTAATTTTATCTCTATTTCTGACTTGTGTAACTCTTCTACTTGGCTGGTTACTGTTTGTAATGATTTGTCTGCTGGGCTATGTTCTCAAATAATCGTAAGGTATTCTTTCGCCGCAAAGCATTTTTAAATTTTTTATTTTAAATCTGACAGCGTGGTTGGATTCACAAGAAGTTAATCTTTAAATCTATGTAAAATCTGTTTTGTTTTCTGAATTTTTATAATGAGTACTTCTGTATTTGAATTTGGCGCCCTGCAGTTTCACTGGCTGTTGAAGAGGTGGGACGCTAACGTCTCACGTACCCAGGAGAGGTTAAGCCCTGGAATTTGGGGAATTCTACTTAAATTCATCCTAAAAGTTAGCTTATAACAGTGAACCATTTTTTGTGTGATACACATAAGGCAATTCTAGGTCTTGCGGCATATTTTGGTTAAACTATCCCCAATTCAATGGAATTGCAACCCTTTGCATGCACAGTGCACTCTTAGATCACATTCTTCCATCACATGTACAGCTGATTCTCAAGATCTTGCACACTAATGAGATGCTATTGAGCCCACACTACTACACTGTCTGAGCCAAGGACTAGATGCTTTCTGGTACATTTTGATTACAATATAGGGNCTTGCACACTAATGAGATGCTATTGAGCCCACACTACTACACTGTCTGAGCCAAGGACTAGATGCTTTCTGGTACATTTTGATTACAATATAGGGTGGGATTAAATATATTTTATATGACGCATGATTTTTTGCTAACTAGTAAATAGTAGCGTACAGCGAAGTGTGTTTAAATCATTTCTAACTTGTTAACAATTTCTGCTAGTTAGCTTTTAGTTTGCTTGAGCCTGCTAACTGAGTGTTAATTCACCTGTTTCCCTACATGTTTCATTTAAAACATTTATCTTAAAAAAGGAGTTGTTTATTAATCTAACTGCTTAACTATTTCTGTACATGGAAATMTATTTATTTATTCTAAAACGGGATAATGCCAAGGGCACCATCTGATGTGTGGAGACATGTCACTGCAGCTAATGTAGAAGGAAAAGCTGTGTAAATTTGCAAATACTGTAACAAATCATGTTTGAAGAACGCAACAAATATGCAGAATCATCTGACCAAATGCACAAAGTTCCGCCCACGACAAGCAACCTCTGACCCTCTACTTCTATTCGAGGTGAAAATGATGAATCGGACACTTTATCGATAGCAACAGCTCATGGTCCTCCTGGAATCAGAAGTTTTGACTCAATGGAGGAAAGTAGTCAGAGAAATGCTGATGAATGTCTTGCTCGAGCTGTGTATTGATGCTCTGTGAGCACCTCTGATGCTCACAGGCAATGTGTATTGATGCTCTGTGAGCACCTCTGATGCTCACAGGCAATGTGTATCGGAAGAGATTTCTGAATGTTCTTCACCCAGCATACACCCCTCCAACCAGACATGCTCTATCTACTCATTTGCTGGATGCAGAGTTCAAGTGAAGGTCAAGAAAATCATAGAGAAAGCAGACGGTATTGCAATCATCTCTGATGGGTGGTCAAATGTTTGTGGGCAAGGAATAATTAACTACATCATCTCCACCACTCAACCAGTATTCTACAAGAGCACAGACAAGGGACAACAGACACACCAGTCTCTACATTGCAGATGAGCTGAAGGCAGTCATCAATGACCTTGGACCACAGAAGGAATTTGCACCGGTGACAGAATGCTGCGAACTTGAAGGCTGCTTGGTCTAAAGTGGAGGAGTCCTACCCTCACATCACACCCCTTGGCTGTGCTGCTCATATATTGAATCTGCTCTTCAAGGACATGACACTGAAAACAATGGATACACTCTACAAGAGAGCCAAGGAAATGGTTAGGTATGTGAAGGGTCATCAAGTTATAGCAGCAATCTACCTCACCAAGCAAAGTGAGAAGAATAAGAGCACCACATTGAAGCTGCCCAGCAACACCCGTTGGGGTGGTGTTGTCATAATGTTTGACAGTCTCCTGGAGGGGAAGGAGTCTCTCCAAGAAATGGCCATATCACAGTCTGTCGATATGGACAGCCCCATCGAGGATCCTCCTGGATGATGTATTTTGGGAGAGAGTGGTAAGCAGCCTGAAACTCCTAAAACCTATTGCAGTAGCCATTGCACAGATTGAGGAAGACAATGCCATCCTGTCTGATGTTCAGACTCTGCTTGCAGATGTAAGAGAAGAAATCCATACTGCCCTGCCCACTTCATTGTTGCTCCAAGCAGAGGAAACTGCAYTTCTGAAATACATCAAAAAGCGTGAAGACTTCTTCCTGAAGCCCATACACGCCGCAGCGTACATGTTGGACCCCAAGTATGCTGGCAAGGGCATCCTGTCTGGTGCAGAGATGAACAAGGCCTATGGTGTCATCACTACCGTGTCTCGCCACCTTGGCCTGGATGAGGGCAAGGTTCTTGGCAGTCTGGCGAAGTACACTTCCAAGCCAGGGCTTTGGGATGGAGATATATGTTGGCAGGACTGCCATGTTACCTCACCAGCCACCTGGTGGAAGGGACTTTGTGAATCTGAGGCTCTTTCCCCTGTTGCCTCCATCAT
The DNA here is from genome assembly GCF_002910315.2 of Salvelinus sp. IW2-2015. Classification (NCBI taxonomy): domain Eukaryota; kingdom Metazoa; phylum Chordata; class Actinopteri; order Salmoniformes; family Salmonidae; genus Salvelinus; species Salvelinus sp. IW2-2015. The sequence goes on along the minus strand of NC_036838.1, from coordinate 5,018,647 downwards.
CCTCCAAATCCCACCAACATCAGCCGCCTCAGAGCGCAACTGGTCCATGTTTGGGAACACGCACACCAAAGCACGCAACAGGCTGACCAATACAAGGGTTGAAAAATTGGTGCCCATCTGGGCAAATTTGAGGCTTTTTGAGCCTGATAACGAGCCATCCTCAACAAGGTTGGAAAGTGACAGTGAAGATGAGGCCTCAGAGTCTGATGTTCAAGAGGTGGACGTTGAGGAGGTCCAGGGAGAAGACATGGAAGCCTGAGAGGAAGACAACCAAAGCTTTAGTTTCTAGACTATCATTTTACAGATGTTGAAAATGTTTATGGGAGATGCGATAGATCATTGGGGATGATTCAATATTCCCTTTCGTTGTTCAGTGAAATCATGTGAAGAGTTAACTCATTTAATTAAAGTTCAATGCGTAACTAAATCGTTTTTCCCTTTTCTATTTAATAATTTGCCAATTATGTCTACTTATGACAAGGTAAAAGGTTTATGTTTGTCTCCATATGTTATGGTAAATATATCCAGAGCAAAAAACATGACATTTTAATGGTATTAATATTAATTTGCAAACATTTCCTTTAAATCCAATATATTCCCACGGACATTTTCCCCGAAATGTGCAACTCTAATACCAACTGCACTACTTTTCAGATGTTGCCCTACCGACGTTACACAGTAATAGCGTCACTGCTAATAGCCTCACGACTGACATTTCAACGAGCAATATCAGCCCCATTGAGCATGCTGAGTGTGACAGCACAGTGGGTCGTCGAGGACTTCGTACTGAGGTAAGTCGTATTGCATGCTCATGAATATGCTGGTTGTCATACAGCTGCTGCTATTTCAGTGGCATTTGAGAACATGAACACACTAGCTAGCTCCATTCCAACAACTGACTGGAGAAATAAGCTCATCAACTGCGTCTGCAGCAGACCTTTGTCATGGCACTGAAATGCCTGCTCAACAAAACTGCCCACAGGCTGTGAACAAGCGATTCGGTGACATTCTCCCTTCACCGTGTCGCCACCATGCTCGACGCTAGGTACAAGTACTTCTACTTCGATGCAGACAAGAAACCGGTTTTACGTGAAATGTTACATTCACAGCTGGACAAGATGGAAACGAACACAGTGACAGTGCACACCGAGGAAGAGATGCCACATACAGAGCTGAAACTTCACTGTTTGACATGATGAAATCCTGGTTGAGAATGAAACGACTGAACAAATTAACAACAAAACACAGCAAATAAGTGAAAGAAATGGGTTTTGATTATGTTTTACTGGTAATGGGGACATACGTAAATGCCAACAAAATAACTTTTTGGTCAGTATGATTGTAACCTTTATTTAACTAGGCAAGTCAGTTAAGAACACATTCTTATTTACAATGAGGGCCTACCCCGGCCAAACCCAGACGACGCTGGGCCAATTGGGAGTCCCATAGGGTGGCACATAAACACAGAAGGATGTGATACTGCCTGGATTCGAACCAGGGACTGTAGTGACACCTCTTGCACTGAGATGCAGTGCCTTAGACCGCAGTGTCCATGTGTGTGTTAAATAGTTAACTGTACTAGAAGGCTTAAAGAGGCAGCTAAAATGGTAAATATCGGTCTCTTTTTTGTTTTGGCAAGGAAAATATTGGATATTGGCCAAAAATGTCATCATTAGTTGAGAGACCCATTTAGGTTGATAAATAGGATGTCTGTCTAGATGTATAACATTAGCCCACCTACTATAGACATAGTTCGAACCCCGTGTCCGTCTGCCTGTTCGGAAACGCTTTTCCCACTTTGTAGTCTGTGGCATCGCCGACCGGTGGCCAGGAAAGAATTACATCCAATTGTTAGAAGCTAAATCAAAACATGGATGTCAATTTTGGCTTGCACACGCTCCGTTCAACTGCTTGTCTGCTTCCTGTCTGCAGTGGTATGATGCATGAGCGGTGTTCAGTACGAAACAAAGTACGGCAGCGTTCAATTGAACGGAAACTGTGGTGTTCTTAACGGCCATTTCAAAACGAGGGGTTTGGGTCGTGGGACGCTGTCAGCATGGCCGCTGTCCTTTAAATACGTCACTGCCTGCTTCAAGCCACATCCCACCACACCCACCAAATGTACCTCCGTCTGTTCAAGAATGTTTTGGGGAAATATGTCGTTCTGTACATGAAACGTAGCTAGGACAGGTGCGTGCGGAACACAGGCGAGCGCGGAACACAGGCGAGCGCGGAACACAGGCGAGCGCGGAACACAGGCGAGTGCGGAACACAGGCGAGTGCGGAACACAGGCGAGTGCGGAACACAGGCGAGTGCGGAACACAGGCGAGTGCGGAACACAGGCGCGTGTGTGCGCAAAGTGAGAAGACAACACAGAACCCATGTTTGTTTTTGTTTTTTGGAGGGGTGGGGGGGGTGATATAATCTAATAAATTCGATTTAATTATTTTTTGGGCACTGCTCGGCGACGCAAACAACCTCTTCATCAAAACCGTCTACTGATTATGGATATACAGTCAGACATTTGAAAAGTGTTGCCAAACAGGCAGAGGCATGGGTCAGCAAAGAGCTGGCACGGTGGGTGTAGGCTATAAAACTAGACACAGAAACCAGGCAACCTAGACCACAGCTACAGTGTAAACTACTCCACGATACGAGTGAGTTTAGTGACGAGGCAATGAGTTTTGGCAGAGTGTCGCCTAACTCCAACCACAGACAATTTCACCCTTAAGAGAGAGACTAAACTAACCAATTCTGCATATGCTTTTCTTTTGCACATTAAGAAAAATTTGACTTCAGTCTTAGGGGTGTGGTCTACAGCAATATAGAGTGGGAAAGCGGCCGTGCGTTTGGACAATTAATAGACACTGCAGTAAATAAAACACTTTGTAGTCTTGTCCAGAACCGGACTCTACACAGACTTCAGCTCATTAGAAAGCATTCGCCAAAAATTACAATCGAATGGCTGTCCGCAAACATGTACATTTCACAGGAGTCCCTCTTACATTTCTGAACTTTACAGTCCTGTTGATCAAACCACCATGATTAGGTAAGCTCCCTCTCCCTCAGTTATGCACAACAAGAAACTCTTAGCCAGAGAGAGATGAGCTAACATGGGAACAGGGAACAGTAACAGTAGATAAACCCTCAAACTTTTTCTTCTTGTAGTTGGCTGACACAAATTGCACTGATAAACGATGGGGAAATAGTAGCCRGCTTTGCATTTCTGCAGCTTGCCTGCCAATGCTTTTCCCAACTGAAACAGTCCACCCCGAATGGCTGGAGGAAGCAAGCAATGCACAAGGCCAGCTGTGATTTACAACCTAACAGCAATATTTGTTGGACTACCAAGAAARATATTGGTGAATTATTTTAATCATGKATTGAAMCTATTCTGCCAACAAGGCKAGTTTATACCTGGTCTAACTACATGTCTGTTCTCTGTAGACCAGGGTTCCCCAACTGGCAGACTGCTGGACAAATCGCCCCCCATGATTAGATTATTATTTTTACATGTTTATTGTTGAACAAACTACTAAAATCACCAACATATTAGCTCCATGTGACTTTAATTTTGGAAATCTGTTSCAAAGTATTCCCGCGCATAATAGATATTTGATCGATCATATACAAATGTAATAAGCAAGGTTTGAAATGATTGTTTTAGTCAAATATMATCTGTTTTGCCTTATTGTGGTCAATTTGCAGTTTGCTAATTATATTCCGGCCCCCTGACKAGCCGCTCKAGAACAAATTGTCCAGCAGCTGAWTCTAGTTGATGKTCCCCCGCTGTAGACAATTACAATGTACAAGTGATGCTCAAAACAACYTTTAACATACTCAGGTGGAAAGTCAGATTGTCGCTGCAACGGAGTTCCCTTGTCGCAGAGACAGTTAAAAAAGTTTAAATCTCTGGACTTTCGCAACGTCCGTTGTGGTTAACGGACTGCCACCACAACCAGACCAAATGTTCCTGTGACAAGATGCAGGAGTTCTACAATTCTCAGAAAGATAATTTCTTAACTAATTTTCTGTAAGCTCACCATTACCTTGTAAATACATTTTGTTGTGGGTTTATTTCCACTAATAAATAGAAAMTAGCTAAAGATTGTCAGCTATATTATTTGTATTTTATTCTGTTTTATTATTAGACTACTATAAAATAAGTGTGTTGACTGATCAGGTAAAAGTACATCTTCTGTTTAATGAACAAAATAACTATTGATTTTATGTTCATGGCACAGCCAGACCAGAGACTGAATTATATCATGGATTTCTTTATGGATAGGGAATATTCAATGGATTTATTAAACAGAGGTCTACCTGGGATTGGCCCATGTCTGCTCTCACTTCTAAACTTACCAGCATGTGCACGGGAGGTAATAAAAGCTTTAGGGCCTATCCTGGCAACAATGGGACTATGAATTGGGTTCTTAAAAACGGCCTGATTTTTTTTTTTTTTTTACAGGCAACATTTCATAAAGTCATTTTGTAAAGGGTATATGATAACATCAATTAATTACAGATTTCTTGATTTTTTTTCCAAAGGGTGTTTTAGTCATAATTTTACATCTAGCTACAGTGCAGTATTTCTCAAGTTCAAAAATGTACAATGTGTTGTCCAGGGGTGTACAGCGTGACCGTTTTAATTGCATATACGSCAAAATATTTTGCTATGCGARCTGGAATTTTTTTATATACAAAATTAAGGCTTCTAGCTTTATTATCTGAAATATTTTCCATTGTGCTCCTAAATGTCTTTGTGTGCCCCTACATTTTTCAACTTTAGTGCACATGTGGTCCTTAAAAAGTGAGAGTAGAGCCCCATTGTCTGGGTAACTGTCTTTGTTCTGCGGTAGGATTGGATATCACGCAATCCGCAGCTGTGTATCCCCTATTAGTGGGCATTGTTGAAATCAAAACCCAACCCTCAACTAAGTCCTGATGACCTCTCGTACTCAAATATCAGTTTTGGAAGATACTGACTTTATGACCAAAATTAACCCTACTTGCACTTTCAAGTGAATTTTGGCAGTGGAATAAATGTTTCCTACTAATATCGATGTCACATATGCTGTTTTCAACAAGAGAAGTAGGTTCTCAAGTTCAGTTCTGCTTTAATGACAGTGATCCATTTTCTTCCAGTGGGTGAGGCCGTTTAGGGAGTGGTATCTCTTCAACAAATTAACACCCTGTAAGGAACATTTGCTATTGCCTCAAATATAGCCTAGTATATAAAAATCTATGACAAAAATGTAAGCTATTACAGGGCATAATGAATAAATCACGTACATAAATCTTCTTAAAACTAAATGATTTGGTGTATCACTGTGTGTCATCTTCAAATGATTTTAAATTCATTGTGTCCACATGTGTGGTTGTATGTCTTGAAATGGGCAWATAAATCAAAATCACAACAAAAACAGCTTGCAGCAGTTAGCTGAAAGGTGGCAGGCAGAGTTTGATATGGAGAGAACTACCTTACTATTGTGTTACAAATTAACCTAGCTTTGGGAAACAACGGGAGTCTGTATTGGTTGGACCCCCTGAGTTGTGCATCGTTCTGGTGGCTGGCGATGGAAAATAAACTACCACAATATAGCCGGCTTCACCAAAATAACATTTCCTTTCAACAAAGGCTTATGTATAATCTCTAGGAACTCTACTTACCGTATGTAAAGTGAAATGTCTCCCTATCAAATAAACCTCAATCCAACTTTTGTCCGAKCCGCACCAGAGGACTGCCATGAAATCTACCACTGTCGACACAGCAGGAATATGGTGCAGTTTAGACAAAAGTTAGATTCAGAATATTTGATAGTGAGGGTCACATTTCACTTTAGGTCTGGTAGAGCTGGAGATTATACATATGCCTTTGTGGACTGGAAAGTTTTGGTTGTTGGGTGAAGCTGGCTATATTGTGGTAGGGTTATTTTCAGGGAGTCAAACCAATACACAGACGGCCCATGTGTCACAAAGTTCAACTTAACCCATGGCTAAATGGTTTACATAGGGCTTATTGCGGTTCTCTGGGTGGTGGTTCCCCGCCAGACACAAATCACTTCTTAAAGGAAAAGGAATGTATAGCCTTGGGCGTAGGGAAGGAGACAACAAATAGCAAGCGGGAGGCCTTTTTTTTTTGCATACTGGGATCGAGTCGGTAACTTGATACTATGTACCTTTGTTTGTCCTGCGATAAGGCGTCATTTTCTTTGGGTGCTGCAATCCGTCGCTTAAAAAATTACTCCATTCGATGTGACGACTGACGACTGTAAAGTAGAGTATACGACACTCTGCCAAAACTCATCGCTACGCCACTGAACTACATATCATGGAGTTGAGAATTATGTTAGGGTGTATACCTTTACAGCATCATTTTAACAATAGGCCTATGTCATAATTTGAAGCTACATCATTTTGTTAAGACAACAATGTCTTCACATTTATACAAAAAGTAAAACAATGTACGTCCCCCATTTTGTTCACAAGACATGCTAACGTTAGCTAACTACTCGCTAGCGTGCATCATATTCATACCGAATAAACACATCTATAGTAAAGTTTTGCACAAAACTGTATATAGCTAGTTGAACTCACCATAATAACGTTTTAAGCATGTATGAATCTTAAATCAGTCGAACTCGTGGAAATGCCCTCATTGCCATGCTCAAATTTGAACTGATCGCAAGCAAATACTCATTTCCGGTAGCTGCTGCTTCTTCTTCTTTAGAAAGAAATTAAAGAGTACCTCTTCTTCTATCCCTGGTATATTGGCGATCACACAATGGACTGTGCATCCCGCCACATACTATGCGGGTCGGAAACAGGATTCCCACAAAAAACTGAACTTCCAAAAAACTACAAAAATTAAATAAATAAATCGAACAGCTTTTCTGTTAAAAATAAATCTATAAAACTGTTCTGATCCCTACACATGCTCAAGGGGACCATGGGGGGGGGGGGGGTCTTCCAGCACCAGTACCCCTTGCAAGTCTTTCGATGTAAAATCCTTGAGTCCCAAAAACTTTTCTGCTGCAGCCACAATACTGTCTAGTTTCTTCGAGTTCTTTGAGGCTTGTGCGTACAGTTTATAACCGTGACAATGAACGCAACAAAATCCATATTTTTAATATCAGGATGTGTACAGTAGATGGCGCTATATCCCCACGGATGGTGTGGGCCTCAATCAGAAGAGTAAGGAACATTCATTACTTTGGAGCGTTCTAAAAAGTGAACGAAAAATTATTAATTAAATAATTGATAAACCTGAACCTTGTGTGATGGACGTGCGTCATTAGCAAGCAGTGTGTCTGAAGGAGATTGTACTGCGAGATGTGTTATAATAATATAATTGGTGCTTTTTTAGATTGCAATGTAGTGGCGCAGTGGTCTKTGGCACTACATCTCAGTGCAAGATGTGTCACTACAGGCGACTCCAGGAACTTGGGATCATGATCCCCACCACAAATACAGTCATCCTTTTATAGTATACTCTGTTCGTCTACACACTTGAAACATGGTCAAATCCTTTACAATTCTTACACTGCAGTGGTCTGGGGACGAAAGCTCTTACGATGTATCTTACATAACTGTAGTGTCTTAGCTCGTATTACTTATTTATATAATAAGAAAGACTCCGAATGCAAAGAAATGAACTGGAGCTTCACATTTACTCAAACGAGTTGGTAGCAGAATAACATAGAAGAACACTGCGCATGACCAAGGGTGCGCCATTCTTAAAGGGGACATCAGCAATTAACAGAACATAACAATAACCAAGCTTTACATGCGTAYGTATTTGCTCTTTATCAAAAAACAACATTCACCCAGCGGGTCAGACCCTGTGCACCAACCACACCAGGAATTATTTTCAGGTATTCAACCTGAACATCCGTCGTCACCCCTGAGATGACTCCTTTGCTCTACTCCGAAGTTCAAAACACAAAACTTCTGTTGTCCAGATTCTTTTGAGGCCCACTGCAATCTTCCTCTGCTCTTCAGAAATACAATCAGAATAAGACCACTCTAACAGACTCCACTTTTCCAAGCGCATACTTCACAATTTTCGACGCCTCATCCTTARTCAAGAAACGCATCCCAACAAGAAGCGATTCATTATCGTTTACAGTCCAGTTTTAGACAATTTCCTTTTTTTTTGTCTCTTCAGTTTCCGTTACTCTACTGTGTCCATTCAAAACATTCGCTGCCTAATTCGAACTCAGCATCCACTTCTGCCATCTTCCTCTCCACTGAAAAGATCTGAGTACTTCTTCTTTCTTTGAGGTTTTATGGCAGACTACACCCATTGGTGTATTGCCGCCACCTACTCTACGGGTTACTGAAACAAAACAAACAATAATATATTCCATTGCTGGAAGGGTAGGGGGGGGGATAATGCAAAATATACAAATAAATCAATAAATCAAACAACCATCCCACTTCAGTCACATTCAAATCCCATCTTTACACAGGCTCGTCTGCCTGTGAGGAGGAAGCATTCATCAACAGAATTCCTGAGTCTCAAAAAACGCTCAGCAGCACTCACGATGATGCTTATTTTCTCAGATTCTCTCCGTTTGCACGCGGCGCAGTTGATAACCAAAGTAATAAACACAACAAAGTCCACCTTAACATGCAACACGTCAGGATCCATCTGTTGACAAGGAATATGATCTTGTGTCTCCACTACCATTACTTCTTCAACTTCCCTCCTTTCTTCCACTCTTCTCAACGTCTCCTAACAGGACACTTCAGAAATTCGGGTGCATGTTCACCACCACAATTTTCGGCATTTAGGCTCAGCTGGCGTATGATACTCCTCCCGCCTACATACACATGGCACATGACTTTTTCCAAATGTTGTTACATTCCAGCCTTATTTTAAAATGGATTAAATAGATWWAAAAAAATCCCCTCAATCTACACACAATACCCCATAATGACCAAGCAAAAACAGGATTTTAGAACATTTCGGCACATTTATTTACAAAATAAAGTGAAATATCACATTTACGTAAGTATTCAGACCCTTTACTCAGTACTTTGTTTAAGCACCTTTGGCAGCGATTACAGCCTCAGTCTTCTTCGGTATGACGCTACAAGCTTGGCACACCTGTATTTTGGGAGTTTCTGCCATTCTTCTCTGCAGATCCTCTCCAGCTCTGTCAGGTTGGATGGGAGCGTCGCTGCACAGTTATTTTCAGGTCTCTCCAGAGATGTTTGATCGGGTTCAAGTCCAGGCTCTGTCTGGGCCACTCCAGGAAGTTCAGAGACTTGTCCCGAAGCCACTCCTGTGTTGTCTTGGCTCTGTACTAATGGTCGTTGTCCTGTTTGAAGGTGAACCTTCATCCCAGTCTGTGGTCCTGAGCGCTCTGGAGCAGGTTTTTCATCAAAGATTTCTCTGTACTTCAGAGTTCAAGTAACAGACACATCTCAAAATCAACTGTTCAGAGGAGACTGTGTGAATCAGGCCTTCATGGTCAAATTGATGCAAAGAAACCACTACTAAAGTACACCAAAAACAAGAAGAGACTTGCTTGGGCCAAGAAACATGATCACATTTCTATTTAACCAGGCAAGTCAGTTAAGAACAAATTCTTATTTACAATGACTGCCTAGGAACTGCCTTGTTCAGGGGCATAATGACACTTTTTTTTACCTAGGCAGCTCAGGGATTCGATCTAGCAACCTGTCGGTTACTGTCCCAACGCTCTAACAACTAGGCTACCTGCCACCCCATATACATATGTTTTGTATGAAATGAGGTGAAATTTAGAAGTAGCCCAAAAACGTGTTTAATCACCTCTGTCTAAGATATCCGAAGGTCAACAGACCAATTAGTGCAAAATTGGGCTACCTGTGTAAACACAGCCTTAGAGAACTTGATGGTTAGGAATACTCTGGCTAAAGTCACTCCTTTTTATGTGTAAACAAAATATTTATTGTTTAGATTGAGGACTTCACACTTTCGAATGAGAATAATCCAGTATCACATGTTGTTATAAATAAAATGACCACAACCTGAGTAAGTATTATATGTGATTCACACTCCCACACACAGGTGGCGACCGACTGTCTACGTTTGTGTAGTTTGAAACACGCCTAGTCTGTCGAAAAAGAAAAATGCGCAAATTGCCATCGCTTTTGTGTACGATCCTTTTGGAATAGATATCAATGCGTAAATAACAATTTATTCGTTAAACAATAAACACTTGATTCAAAATAAGCATTTTTAAAATTCCGTTTTAGCGAAGCAAGGCCTCAGGTAAGAACCTTCTCCGTTAGTCTGTTGCAGCAGGGCAAATGGCCAGACAAGGCCTACAGTTAGCTAACTAACGTTGGCTAATGTTAACTCAACTCATAGCTAAAGTTAACAAACAATACATTAAACTGTCACCACATACGTTTTCTAATAACAAAATAGGGAAATATGTAGCTACCTAACGTTAGCTAAACCAAATGTTCTGTAGCTAGCGGGAATTGGTGGCTAAAATCTGCACAAATTCAGGTATGTCCCTCCCAGTTTCGTTTGCTTTGTTTTTCTTCATTTACTTGGAAGGTATTCATAACGCCGATTGGTAGATAAACGTTTCGTCTGTTGTAAAACGTGTTGCAACAAACAGTTTACTCAAAACGAAAAATGTTCTGCAACGAAAACGAGTTTCCATTGGACAAATGTAGGTAGCTAGGTCCCTACCCGTTTCGTTCGATTTGATCTGTTTGTGTTCGTTTGGTAATTAAACAAAATCTAATTGTATTTGTCACAAGCGCCGAATACAACAGGTGTTCAATCTTACAGTGAAAAGTTTACTTACAAACCTTTAATTAACCAACAATGCAGTTTAAATGTTAAAGTATTTACTCAAATAAACCGAAGTAAAGAATGAGAAATGAGCAACAAAATAATAAACAATAGTGAGGCTATATACAGGGGGTACTGGTACAGAGTCAATATGCGGGGGCACTGGTTAGTCGAGGTAATATGTAGATAGAGGTAAAGTGACTATGCATGGATAATAAACTTAGTAAACCCAGGTAACAGTAAACTGTTTCTYTTGTAATACATAATGAAAACACCTGGGCAGAGAAGTCCACAGTTAGCTACCATTCATTTTCCCATTAGACAGCTCTGCAAGTGTTATAAATGTCAATATATGTTAGTTACTCACCAAAATATTGGGTTTCGCTGAGCAACTATCGTCATTTACTACCTCATTCCCTGGTATGTACTTCCAAAAATGGTCTAAATAAAAATGTACAAGTAACTGAATAAAATGCCTTGTCTGGAAATAATCAGTATTATTTTAGACCAAGTATGCCATGTACCTAATCTATCAACGCTTATTGGAGGTTCTAAACAATTTGAATTTGGCTCATGCACCCTTTCCAGACAATTATTTTCCGGTTGTTTGTAAATGTTTATTTAGACATTTTTGGGTTGTACATTCCGGGCATGGCGGCAGTAAATGAAATGGTAGCTAACTGGGCTAGAGAGGTGACTCCTATATTCATTATCTCCTCCTCTGCCCATATACTGGTTCAGCTAAAAACCAAACCCGAATAATAGCTAGCTACCTTGCAATTTTACACTTTATTTCTTAGCTTAGCCAGCTGAGGCCCCATACAGTAAACTAAATGAGCATAGCAACGTTGATCAAATGACTGGCTACCTCAGAAAACGAAGAATGTGTGTGCTAACTAGATAGCGCAGCCACCAAATGACATAACAGTCCTGTATTTCATACAGGCTTTTTTTCTTTTACAGGTTGTTTATCTTTACTTTAGAACAGCGAGGATAACCAGCCTGCCGCTCTCCTTCCACACTGAGCCCAAGCCTATACTGACTGGGTCCTGATTGTGACAAAGAAGTTCCCTGGGCACCGCAGGAGAGATGGCATCAGTGAAAGAAAGCAGTCAAACACTCCGGTTGAATATCATCACAAAAGATATAGAAGAGGAAGTGAAGATTTGGGAATGTGATGATTACGCAGGTAGGAGAGCAGGGTTTATTCATGGGGAGATGAGATTGATTACCCAGGTAACAGAGCAGGGTTTATCATGGGAATAGGATGATTCCCAGGTAACAGAGCAGGGTTTATCATTGGAATAGGATGATTACCTAGGTAACAGAGCAGGTTTTCATGGGAATAGGATGATTACCTAGGTAACAGAGCAGGGTTTACATGGAGATAGGATGATTACCTAGGTACAGAGCCAGGGTTTATCATGGGAATAGGATGATTACCTAGGTACAGAGCAGGGTTTATCATGGAATAGGAGATTACCTAGGTAACAGACAGGGTTTATCATGGGAATAGGATGATTACCAGGTAACAGAGCAGGGTTTATCATGGGAATAGGATGATTACCTAGGTAACAGAGCAGGGTTTATCAGGGGAATAGGATGATTACCTGGTAACAGAGAGGGTTTTCAGATGGAACTAGTGGATGATTACCCAGGTAACAGAGCAGGGTTTTCATCATGGGAATAGGATGAATTACCTAGTGTACAGTAGCAGGGTATTCTATGGGAATAGGATGATTACCCAGGTAACAGAGCAGGGTTTATCATGGGAATGTGATGATTACCCAGGTAACAGAGCAGGGTTTATCAATGGAATAGGATGAATACCTAGGTGCAGAGCAGGGTTTATCATGGGAATTGATATTACCCAGGTAACGTCAGCAGGGTTTATCATGGGAATAGGATGATTACCCAGGTAACAGAGCAGGGTTTATCATGGGAATGGGATGATTACCAGGTAACAGAGCAGGGTTTATATGGGAATAGATGAATACCTAGGTGACAGAGCAGGGTTTATCAATGGGAATGGTGATATTACCCAGTAACAGCAGGGTTTATCATGGGAATAGGATGATATTTATCACAGGTAACAGAGCAGGGTTTATCATGGGAATGGGAATGAGTTTACCCAGGTAACAGACGCAGGTTTATCATGGGAATAGGATGATTACCCAGGTAACAGAGCAGGGTTTATCATGGGAATAGGAGATTACCAGGTAACAGAGCAGGGTTATCATGGGAATAGGATGATTACCCTAGGTAACAGAGCAGGGTTTATCATGGAATAGGATGATTACCCAGGTAACAGAGCAGGGTTTATCATGGAATACGAGGATGATTACCAGACAGAGCAGGTTTTCATGGGAATAGGATGATTACCAGGTAACAGAGAGCAGGGTTTATCATGGGAATAGGATGATTACCAGGTTAACAGAGCAGGGTTTTAATCATGGGGATAGGACGGAGTATATTACCCAGGTAACAGAGCCAGGTTCGTATCATCGGGAATAGGCATAGAGTTATCCCAGGTAAAGAGGTAGGCGTTTTTATGCCATGGGAATAGGATGATTACCCAGGTAACAGAGCAGGGTTTATCATGGGAATGTGATGATTACCCAGGTGACAGAGCAGGGTTTAATCAACAGTGGTTACAACCAAGGTAGGACGGCAGGAGTATATTCATTAGGCCCAGACTGTAGCAAAACATTTGGTCTGTTGCGAAACGTTTTGCAACTGAAACCGTTTACTTCAGGGATCATCAACTAGATTCTGCTGTGGGACAATTTCCTTTTCTTGAGCGGATGGCCAGGGAAACATAACCGCAAATTGACGCAAGAAGCCCAAACAGATATTTGACTAAAACCTTGCTTACGTTTATATACAATCACATACAGTATATCTCTATAATGCGTGGTAATTCTTTGTAACAGTTTTCCAAAATGAAAATCACTTGGAGCTGATTTGTTGGTGCTTTTACAATATTTTATGTAAAAAAAWAAAWAAWAATTGCTCAGAACTTTACGTTTAGAGTCAAATAAAATGACTAAACGTAAAACGTTCTGCAATGTAAATTTGTTTCTATTGGACACATTTCAGGTAGGTCCCTCCCTGTTTTGTTGCGTTTGCTTCTGTTTACTTCCGTTTGGTTCCTTGAATAAATGGTTTCCATTGCAAAATGATTTGCATCAGGCCAAACTGTTTGCTACCGTGTGCACTAATGATTACACCCGAAAGTTTATCAACAGCTGTTACACCAGTGTTCTGGTTCTCAAGGGCCAAAGTGTCTGCTGGTTTTCATATATTTATACTTTTAGTCAGAGACAGATTGGTTACATTATTTTTAAGATCTTATCTTATTTTTCACTTAGGACACCTGGGATTAGGACACCTGGGGTTGGGGCTAGGACACCCGGGGTTGGGGCTAGGACACCGGGGTTGGGGCTAGGACACCGGGGTTGGGGCTAGGACACGGGGTTGGGGCTAGGACACGGGGTTGGGGCTAGGACACCGGGGTTGGGGTAGACACCTGGGTTGGGAGACTAGAGAACACCGGGGTTGGGCTAGGACACCCGGGGTTGGGGCTAGGACACTGGGGTTGGGTAGGACACCTAGGAAGGTTGGGGCTAAGGACACCTGGGGTTGGGGCTAGGACACCTGGGGTTGGGCTAGGCACGGGGCTGGGACACTGGGGTTGGGACGCCTGGGGTTGGGACTAGGACACCTGGGGTTGGGACAGGACACCTGGGGTTGGGGGGGCTAGGACACCTGGGGCTAGGACACCTGGGGGTAGGACACCTGGGGTTGGGGCTAGGACACCTGGGGTTGGGACGCCTGGGGTTGGGGCGCTAGGAACGCACTGGGGTTGGGACTAGGAACCTGGTTGGGACTAGGACACCGGGGTGCTAGGCACTGGGGTTGGGACAGCACTGGGGTTGGGACCTAGGACACGGGTTGGGCTAGGACACTGGGGTTGGACGCCGGGTGAGAGCAGACACCCGTGGGTTGGGGCTAGGACACTGGGGTTGGGGCTAGGACACTGGGGTTGGGGCTAGGACACCCGGGGTTGGGGCAGCCCCGTGGTTGGGGCTAGGACACGGGGTTGGGGCTAGGCACCCTGTGGGGTTGGGCTTAGGACCGGGGTTCGGGGCTAGACGCCTGGGGGTTGGGGCAGGAACCTGGTGGTTGGGCTACACCCGGGTGTGGGCTTAGGACACGGTTGGGCGGGCCGTTGGGGTAGGACGGGTGTAACACCTGGGGTTGGGCGACCTGGGTGGTAGGACACTGGTGCTAGGACACCTGGGCTACACCTGGGTTGGGACGCCTGGTTGGAGGACACCTGGGGTTGGGACGTAGGACACCTGGGGTTGGGACACCTGGGGTTCGGGCTAGGACAACGCTGGGTAGGACACCTATGGGGTTGGGGAAGGACACTGGGTTTGGGCTAAGCGACACACCTGGGGTTGGGGCTAGGACCGTGAGGGCCTAGACACCTTGGGGTTGGGGCTAGGACACCTGGGTTGGGACTAGGACACCTGGGGTTGGGGCTAGGGCTAGCAGCCTTGGGTGTCGACTACTCGCACTGCGAGGATATAGAGGACCGGGTTGGGGCTAGGAACACTGGGGCTAGGATCACTTGGGGTTGGGTGGGGTACAACTTCTGGGTCTGTGTGGCTTAGTGACAATAACTGGGGGTGGGACATCCTGGGGTTGGGAGCTGGGATACCTGGGTTAGGGTACAGACCTGCGAGCTGGATAGCGCTGGTGAGTTGGTGCAGCCGATATAGATAGAGCATTGGGGACGACTTAGAGGCTTAGGACGCCTGGGGTTGGGTTAGACGACTGGGGTTTGGGTTAGGATGCCTGGGGTTGGGACGCCTGGGGTTCGGGTATAAGGACGTTCGCCTGGGGTTGGGGTTAGGACGCTCGGGTTGGGAGTATAGCGCAGATGGGTTATGGGATTGGATGCCTGGGGTCTGGGCGCTGGGGTTGGGGTTAGGAGCTGGGGTTTGGAGTTAGACGCTGGGGTTTGGGTTTAGATGCTGGGGTTTGGTAGGATGCTGGGGTGTGGGTTTGTAGGGAATAACTGGTGGTTGGGGTTGGGACGTCCTGGGGTTCGGGGCTTTAAGGATGCCTGCGTTAGGAGATCGCTGGGGTTTGGGGTTAGGAAGCTGTGGAGGTTGGGGTAAGGGATGCTGGGGTTAGGACGCCTGGGGTTGGGGTTAGGATCTGGGCTGGGGTTAGGAATAGAGTGCGCGTTTGGGTTGGGTTAGGATGCCTGGGGTTGGGTTAGGACGCCTGGGGTTGGTGGGGGTTTGAGGACGACTGCGTTGGGTGTAGGATGCCGGGTTGGAACGCCTGGGGTTGGGGTTAACGCCGACAGAACTGGGATTTGCGCGCTTAGGATTCGTTGGTGAAGATTGGGATACTTGTCTTGGGAGTTGGAGAGAGTAAATTTTTATAAAAGGATACTATACTTTTTGGTTATTATTCATTGGTTTCATGTTTTCTGTCGGATCGACTTTTGCTACATGGTTTTAGTATTTATTTTATTTCCTCAAGTCAATGCAAGATAACATAGTTTAACCTTTTCCTTGTTCTCATTCACACAGAAGAGAGTCCAGAGATGGCGTCAGTGAAGATGGCAGACAGCAGTCAAACACTGGGGCTGAATGTCACCGTTAAAGAAGAGGAGAAGGATGGCTTTGGGGAATCTGATCATGGTAAGAGCAGGTTTGATCTAGTTTTTTTAGGCCTGTCCGATGATCCAGGAACACATTAGTTGACGTCACAGTTTAAAGTCCCAATCCAGCTATTTAAAAAAAAAAAAAACTTTTCCTGTAGAAAAAAATGACATTCCAAGTCAAATCACAGTTTATTTGTCGCATACACATGTTTAGCAGATGTTATTGCGGGTGTAGCGAAATGCTTGTAAATGCAGTGCAGTGCACGCACACACGAGGTTTTGAGCAYAATAGTTTTTATTTGATTTTTTACACAATTGCAAAATTCAAGAGTTTGGCAATTCAAGGAGTTGGTCTGATGTCATCGGCTTCCCCTCTTGCTTGCGAGAACAATAGAGGAGCTATGTAGGACAATTGCGCKTTTTTAAAAATGTAACTAGGCAAGTCGGTTAAGACATTCTTACAATGACGTCCTACCGGGGAACAGTTGGTTAACTGCCTTGTTCAGGGGCAGAACGATAGAATTTTACCAGCTCGGGGATTCGATCCAGCAACCTTTTGGTTACTGGCCCACCGCTCTAACCACTAGGCAACCTGCTGCCCCCACCAACCAGTGGCCACTTGATAACAAATGGCCTGAAACGGCAGCCTAATTCAGATATTTTTCTACAAATTTTATTTTATTTTTTTTACAAATCAGATCAGCTCTTTAGAAGATCTGATGTGACACCACGCATTTGTGCTAAGTTGGAGTACACCTGGACCACCTATTGAGGTGCTATTGTTAATGAAATCAGGTGCTACATTAGGCTCTAGGGACGCTGGAGTGGGTCTTCAACACTATAATCGCTAAAGTGAACAATGCATAATTATGGAATCTCCAATTGTGAATGAAGAACAGGATAGTCCATTCTATTGTATTGGTACATGTGACCGATCCAGCTCAAATCGGTCTTATGAAGCAACATTTGAAATTGAGTTGTTTCTTTACATTGGATAAAAGTACAGACTCAGAGCTACAACATTGTATATCATTACACTACAGTTGAGGAACAAATGGGAAAGTAATTTTGCTTTGAAAGTTAATAAACTTGTAAACTCACGTTTTGAGAAAATGGCCTTTGAATATTTTGGTACACTTACTGGAGAGCTCTCCTTTGTCTACACCCATTCAGCATTAATCACATCTTCTTAAGCCTTAGCCCCACCCATCTCTTTAAGGATTCACATGTGAGGTCATGTGCTAAACAGTGAGTAGTGTAGTAAAGATTAAGACTAAAAGTAGTAAAAGTAGTAGCCTACAACAAGGAACAATTACATGTAAACAGTGTCCAGATAAAAATATTTTATAAATATTGCTTAATAGAAATAGATATTGTCAATATAAATAATATACAGTACGAACAAMGTCACTATCAGTGATAGATGAGGTAGTGTTATGCATACAATCAGACTGTTTTGCTAGCACAGACTGGAATATGTTCTGGGATTCTTCTGATGGCATTGATGGCACTGATGGTACACCACATGAGTCACTGGCTTTATCAATAAGTCCATCGAGGACGTCGTCCCCACAGTGACTGTACGTACACACCCCAACCAGAAGCCATGGATTACAGGCAACATCCGCTCTGAGCTAAAGGCTAGAGTTGCCGCTTTCAAGGTGCGGGACTCTAACCTGGAAGCTTATAAGAAATCCTGCTATGCCCTCTGACGAAACATCAAACAGGCGAAGAGTCAATACAAGGCTAAGATTGAATCGTACTACACCGGCTCCGACGCTCGTCGGWTGTGACAGAGTCTGCAAACTATTACAGACTACAAACGGAGGCACAGCCGCGAGCTGCCCAGTGACACGAGCCTACCAGACGAGCCAAATCACTTCGAGGCCAGCAACACTGAGCCATGCGTGAGAGCATCAGATATTCCGTACGACTGTGTGATCACGCTCTCCGTAGCCGACGTGAGTAAGACCTTTAAACAGGTCAACATACACAAGGCTGGCAGGTGTCTTCACTGACATTTTCAACATGTCCCTGATTGAGTCTAATACCAACATGCTTCAAGCAGACCACCATAGTGCTCTTGGGCACAGGGACTAAGGTAACCTGCCTAAATGACTACAGACCCGTAGCACTCACGTCCATAGCCATGAAGTACTTTGAAAGGCTGGTAATGGCTCACATTAATGCCATTATCCCAGAAACCCTAAAACCACTCCAATTTGCATACTGCTCAAACAGATCCACAGATGCAATCTCTATTGCACTCCACACTGCCCTTCCCCACCTGGACAGAAGGAACACCTACGTGAGAATGCTGTTCATTGACTACAGCTCAGCGTTCAACACCATAGTGCCCTCAACTCATCACTAAGCTAAGAATCTTGGGACTAAACACCTCCCTCTGCAACTGGATCCTGGACTTCCTGACGGGCCGCCCCCAGCTGGTAAGGGTAGGTAGCAAAACATCTGCCACGCTGATCCTCAACACTGGAGCTCCCCAGGGGTGCGTGCTCAGTCCCCTCCTGTACTCCCTGTTCACCCACGACTGCATGGCCAGGCACGACTCCAACACCATCATTAAGTTTGCAGACGACACAACAGTAGTAGGCCTGATCAACGACGAGACAGCCTATAGGGAGGAGGTCAGAGACTTGGCGCCGACAGAGATGGCCACCTCGCTTCACGTTCCTAGGAAACTATGCAGTATTTTGTTTTTTTATGTGTTATTTCTTACATTGTTACCCCAGGAAATATGAGGTTTTATTACATACAGTCGGGAGGAACTATTGGATATAAGAGCAACGTCAACTCACCAACATTACGACCAGGAATACGACTTTCCCGAAGTGGATCCTCTGTTTGGTCCACCACCCAGGACAATGGATCGGATCCCAGCCTGCYACCCAAAATAACGGCGCCTCAGAAGGGGCAGACGGAGCGTTCAGGCTCCGTAGACGGGCACATCGCGCACCGCTCCCGAGCATACTACTCACCAATGTCCAGTCTCTTGACAACAACATAGACGAAATCCAAGCAAGGGTTGCCTTCCAGAGAGACGTCAGAGATTGTAAAGTTCTTTGTTTCACGGAAACATGGCTCACTCGCGATACGTCAGAGTCGGTACAGCCACCTGGCTTCTTCATGCATCGCGCCGACAGAAACAAACATCTCTCTGGTAAGAAGGGCGGGGGTGTATGCCTTATGATTTAACGAGACGTGGTGTGATCATAACAACATACAGGAACTCAATTCCTTTTGTTCACCTGACCTAGATTTCCTTACAATCAAATACCGACCGCATTATCTACCAAAATAATTATCTTCGATCATAATCACAGTCGTGTATATCCCGCCCCAATCAGACACTTTGACGGCCCTGAAAGAACTTAATTTGACTCTATGTAAACTGGAAACCACATATCCTGAGGCTGCATTTATTGTAGCTGGAAATTTTAACAAGGCTAATCTGAAAACAAGGCTCCCTAAATTTTATCAGCATATGGAATGCGCAACCCGGGCTGGCAAATCCCTGGATCATTGATATTCTAACTTTCGCGACGCATATAAAGCCGTCCCCCGCCCCCCTTTCGGAAAATCTGACCACGACTCCATTTTGTTGCTCCCAGCCTATAGACAGAAACTAAAACAGGAAGCGCCCGTGCTCAGGTCTATTCAACGCTGGTCCGACCAATCGGATTCCACGCTTCAAGATTGCTTCGATCACGTGGACTGCGATATGTTCCGCATAGCGTCAAACAATAACATTGATGAATACGCTGATTCGGTGAGCGAGTTTATTAGCAAGTGCATCGGTGATGTTGTACCCACATTAAAACATTCCCCAACCAGAAACCGTGGATTGATGGCAGCATTCACGCAAAACTGAAAGTACGAACCACTGCTTTTAATCAGGGCAAGGTGACCAGAAACATGACCGAATACAAACAGTGTAGCTATTCCCTCCGCAAGGCAATCAAACAAGCTAAGCGTCAGTATAGAGACAAAGAGTCGCAATTCAACGGCTCAGACACGAGAGGTATGTGGCAGGGTATACAATCACGAACTACAAAAGGAAAACCAGCCCCGTCGCGGACCACGATGTCTTGCTCCCAGACAAACTAAACAACTTCTTTCCTCGCTTTGAGGACAACACAGTGCCACTGACGTGGCCCACTACGAAAACCTGCAGGCTCTCCTTCACTGCAGCCAACGTGAGTAAAACATTTAAACGTGTTAACCCTCGCAAGGCTGCCGGCCCAGACGGCATCCCCAGCCGCATCCTTATGCGCAGACCAGCTGGCTGGTGCGTTTACTGACACATTCAATCAAGCCTTATCCCAGTCTGCTGTTCCCACATGCTTCAAGAGGGCCACCATTGTTCCTGTTCCCAAGAAAGCGAAAGTCATTTAGCTCAGTTACCATCGCCCCATAGCATTCACTTCCGTCATCATGAAGTGCTTTGAGAGACTAGTCAAGGACCATATCACCTTCACCCTACCTGACACCCTAGACCCACTCCAAATAGCTTACCGCCCCAATAGGTCCACAGACATCACAATCACACTGCCATAACCCACCTGGACAAGAGGAATGCCTATGTAAGAATGCTGTTCATCGACTACAGCTCAGCATTTAACACCATAGTACCCTCCAAACTCGTCATCAAGCTCGAGACCCTGGGTCTCGACCCCGCCCTGTGCAAGACGGGCTGCCCCCAGGTGGTAAGGGTAGGTAACAACATCTCCACCCACTGATCCTCAACACTGGGGCCCCACAAGGGTGCGTTCTCAGCCCTCTCCTGTACTCCCTGTTCACCCATGACTGCGTGGCCATGCACGCCTCCAACTCAATCATCAACTTTGCAGACGACACTACAGTGGTAGGCTTGATTACCAACAACAACGAGACGGCCTACAGGGAGCAGGTGAGGGCCCTCGGCGTGTGGTGTCAGGAAAATAACCTCACAGTCAACGTCAACAAAACAAAGGAGATGAACGTGGACTTCAGGAAACATCAGAGGGAGCAGCCCCCTATCTATATTGACGGGACAGTAGTGGAGAGGGTGGAGAGTTAAGTTCCTCGGCGTACACATCACGGACAAACTGAAATGGTCCACCCACACAGACAGCGTGGTGAAGAAGGCACAGCAGCGCCTCTTCAACCTCAGGAGGCTGAAGAAATTTGGCTTGTCACCAAAAACACTCACACTTTTACAGATGCACAATCGAGAGCATCCTGTCGGGCTGTATCACCGCCTGGTACGGCAACTGCTCCGCCCACAACCGTAAAGCTCTCCAGAGGGTAGTGAGGTCTGCACAACGCATCACCGGGGGCAAACTACCTGCCCTCCAGGACACCTACACCACCCGATGTCACAGGAAGGCCAAAAAGATCATCAAGGACAACAACCACCCGAGCCACTGCATGTTCACCCCGCTATCATCCAGAAGGCGAGGTCAGTACAGGTGCATCAAAGCGGGGACCGAGAAGCTGTTTTTCAGTCTCTATCAAGGCCATCAGACTGTTAAACAGCTATCACTTACATTGAGTGGCTGCTGCCAACATACTGACTCATCTCTAGCCACTATAATAATGAAAAATTGATGTAATGTATCACTAGCCACTTTATATAATGTTTACATACCCTACATTACTCATCTCATATGTATATACTGTACTCTATACCATCTACTGCATCTTGCCTATGCCGTTCGGCCATCGCTCATTCATATATTTTTATGTACATATTCTTATTCATTCCTTTACACTTGTGTGTGTATAAGGTAGTTGTTGTGAAATTGTTAGGTTAGATATTACTGCATGGTCGGAACTAGATGCCAAGCATTTCGCTACACTCGCATTAACATCTGCTAACCATGTGTGACAAATATAATTAGATTTGATGGTGCCAGAATAACAACCTATCCCTCAACGTAATCAAGACAAAGGAGATGATTGTGGACTACAGGAACAGGAGGACTGAGCACTCCCCCATTCTCATCGACGGGGCTGTAGTGGAGCAGTTTGAGCGCTTCAAGTTCCTTGGTGTCCACATCACCAACAAACTATCTTGGTCCAATCACACCAAGACAGTCATGAAGAGGGCACGACAAAACCTATTCCCCTCAGGAGACTGAAAAGATTTTTTTACAGCTGCAACATCAAGCGCATCCTGACTGGTCGCATCACTGCCTGGTACGGCAACTGCTCTGCCTCCGACCGCAAGGCACTACAGAGGSTAGTGCGAACGGCCCAGTACATCACWGGGGCTAAGCTGCCTGCCATCCAGGACCTCTACACCAGGCGGTGTCAGAGGAAGGTCCTAAAAATGGTCAATTCCATATTCAGCTGTTGGATGTTCGTAAAAATTCAAATCAAACTTTGTCATATGCACCGAATACAACATGTGTAGACCTAACCGTGAAATTCTTACAAGCCCTTAACCAAGAGTGCAGTTCAAGAAAGAGTTAAAATATTTACCAAAAAAATTATAATAACAACGAGGCTATATACAAGGGGTACCGGTACAGAGTCAATGTGTGGGGGCACAAGTTAGTCAAGGTAATTTGTAAGTGTAGGTAGGGGTGAAGTGACTATGCATAGATAAACAGCGAGTATCAGCAGTGTAAAAAACAAATGGAGAGGGGGGGGGTCGATGTAAATAATCCGGTGGCCATTTGCTTAATTGTTCAGCAGTCTTATGGCTTGGGGGTAGAAGRTGTTAACCTCTCTGGGATATGTGGGACGCTAGCGTCCCAACTAATAAATTACTATAAAAATTAAACTTTCATGAAATCACTCATGCAATACACAAAATTAAAGCTACCCTTGTTGTGAATCCAGCCAACGCGTCAGATTTTTAAAAGGCTTTACGGCGAAAGCAAACGATGCTATTATCTGAGGATAGCACACGAGCAAACAAACAGACCATCAGACCATCATATTTCAACCCTCCAGGCGCGACACAAAACGCAGAAATAAAGATATAATTCATGCCTTACCTTTGACGAGCTTCTTCTGTTGGCACTCCAATATGTCCCATAAACATCACAAATGGTCCTTTTTGTTCGATTAATTCCGTCGATATATGTCCAAAATGTCAATTTATTTGTCGCGTTTGATCCAGAAAAACACCGGTTCCAACTCACGCAACATGACTACAAAAGTTACCTGTAAGCTTTGTCCAAACATTTAAAACTACTTCCTAATTCAACTTTAGGTATTTTTTCACGTAAATAATCGATCAAATGTAAGATGGGATATACTGTGTTCAATGCCGGAGGAAAACAATGTGTAGCGAGCCTCTGTGTAACGCACCTCTAACAAAGATTACACTTCCCTCTACCCTCGTTCTGAACAGTGCTACTTCTTCATTTCTCAAAGGAAAAACCTCAACCAATTTCTAAAGACTGTTGACATCCAGTGGAAGCGATAGGAACTGCAAGAAAGTCGATTAGAAATCTGGATTCCCAATGAAATCTCATTGAAAGGAGTGACCTCAAAAAATAAATCTGAATGGTTTGTCCTCGGGGTTTCGCCTGACAAATAAGTTATGTTATACTCACAGACATGATTCAAACAGTTTTAGAAACTTCAGAGTGTTTTCTATCCAAATCTACTAACAATATGCATATCTTAGCTTCTAAGATTTTAATTTGGGCACGCTTTTCATCCAAAATTCCAAATGCTGCCCCCTATCCTAAAGAAGTTAACCAACTAGGCTAATAATATAACAATTGTATTCGCATTTACAGATAGCATACAAGTTTAAGGTACATGAAAGTTCACGTTCAAGAAGGAATTTATGCCAAAAAAGTTTACGTTCAAACAGCTCACCTGTGAAYTAGTGACCCGCGACATGTGACCCATTTCAGGAAACTAGGCGCATCTTCTAATTATAATCTCAAAATGGTATGTAACCTAATATCAGTCCACCAAATCCAATCAGTTTTATCAGTCTACTCTGGCCTGCTGAAATTGTTTATCATTTTACTGCGCATCTTGTTTTTGTCGTTATAAAAATAAGCTTTTACGGTGTTCCAACACACACACACACACACACTTTGTTTCATAGTCATTACGAAAGAGCACTCCATGAATTAAATTGATTGAACACGTTTTTTGTGGTTTTGTTTCATACAGTAACAAAATAATTCTATTGTGCTTGAAATAAAGTTAACATATTTTAATGTTACCTTAGTCCTTCATAAACACAACCAAGTTGTTATTTTTGTGAAAGCATATATGAAATGTATTAAATTACACTGTTAGAATGTTGCAGTCAAAATGATTMCTCATTAGTTCCAAGCAGAGAAACCTACTGTAAGTAACCCATTTCAGTACTGCTTTATTGGGCACATTGCTTTCTTTTAATTTGATTCAAAAATTATGCATTTGTGTTTCACCAGCTCACTTGTTGTTTTGTTGTCATTTACACAGGAGAGACCCCTAACTCCTCTGACCAAGTTGAGACATTACCTGCTTCAGTCAAGAAACATCGGAAGGTGGGCAAAGTTAAGAGGTCTCACAGCTGTCCTCACTGTGAGAAGAGTTTCCCGTTCCTTTCATATCTTGAAAGACACGTGCGTAAACATTCTGGAGAGAAGCCTTACTCTTGCTCTGACTGTGGGATGAGTTTCTCTCAACTGAGTGGCTTGAATGTGCACCAGCGAACACACACTGGAGAGAAGCCTCACCACTGTCCTCACTGTGAGGAGAGTTTCCCATTCCCATCATATCTTGAAAGACACCTGCGAAAACATTCTGGAGAGAAGCCTTATTCCTGCTCCGTCTGTGGGATGAGTTTCTCGCAACGCAGTGGCTTGAATGTGCACCAGCGATCACACACTGGAGAGAAGCCTCACCACTGTCCTCACTGTGAGGAGAGTTTCCCATTCCCATCATATCTTGAAAGACACCTGCGTAAACATTCTGGAGAGAAGCCTTATTCCTGTAATGACTGTGGGATGAGTTTCTCTCAACTGAGTGGCTTGAATGTGCACCAGCGAACACACACTGGAGAGAAGCCTCACCACTGTCCTCAGTGTAAGGAGAGTTTCCCATTCCCATCATATCTTGAAAGACACCTGCGAAAACATTCTGGAGAGAAGCCTTATTCCTGCTCGGTCTGTGGGATGAGTTTCTCCCAACTGAGTGGCTTGAACGTGCACCAGCGAACACACACTGGAGAGAAGCCTCACCGCTGTCCTCACTGTGAGAAGAGTTTCCCATTCCCATCATATCTTGAAATACACTTGCGGAAACATTCTGGAGAGAAACCGTACTCCTGCTCTGACTGTGGCAAATGCTTCACAACATCAAGTCATCTAACCTCTCATCGGATAACTCACACAGGGGAGAAGCCTTACTCCTGCTCTGACTGTGGGAAGAGTTTCCCATTCCCATCATATCTTGAAAGACACCTGCGGAAACATTCTGGAGAGAAGCCTTACTGCTGCTCTGACTGTGGGAAATGCTTCACCACATCAAGCAATCTAACGCTACATCAGAGTGCACACAGGGGAGAAGCCTTACTAATGATCTGACTGTGTGGAAGAATCTCTCATATAGACAGCCTGAACCTTCACAAGTAAACACACAGGAGAAAAACCTTACTCCTGCTCTAACTGTGGGGAAGGATTTAACCTCACCAAGTCATCTAACCGTTCATAAGAGAGTGTGAACAGGAGAAAAGCCTTATCAATGTTCTGAATGTGGATAGCTTCAAACACCACCAGCGAATAAGTACAGGAGAGAAGTCGTACTCTTGTCCTGACTGTGAGAAGTGCTTCACCTCATTGAATCAGTTAAGTGTTCATCATAGCACTATACCTGCTGCGTCTTTGCTGATCAATTACATTGTAAATGACATTGTGCTGCCCTTTTTTATAGACCCGGAAGTCTTTCGATTGTGTTGACCAATTTTTGGCGGCAGGGTAGCCTTGTGGTTAGAGCGTTGGACTAGTAACCGAAAGGTTACAAGATCGAATCCCCGAGCTGACAAGGTAAAAATCCGTCGTTCTGCCCCTGAACAAGGCAGTTAACCCACTGTTCCTTGGCCGTCATTGAAAACATGAATTTGTTCTTAACTGACTTGCCTACTTAAAGGTAAAATTAAAATTGGCCTGGTCAGGCAGCCTGCATTTGGTTTGAAAACAACCTGACAGAGGACACTTCTGATGGTGTTAAGTAAAGTTTCCTTTAGTACTAAAGGTCCCCCCCCCCATGGGTCGATTTTGGGCCCTGTACTTTTTACTATCTATATAAACACTATTGGTTTGTAAGAAATTGTAACCTCCACTTGWATGTGGACGATACTGTAGTGTATTCTGTTGCTCCTTCTGTTTACAAGGCTCTTCCAGAACTACAATCTGCCTTATGCTTTGCAGAAAGRCTTTGTTGAATTGAAGTTGGTACTTAATGCAGGTAACCAGGTATGTTATTTTAAAAAACACTTAAATGTATTTGATGTTTTATCCATATATTCATTGAATGGTGACAACATTGATAGTGTCCCTGTTTATTATAATAATACATGGGACTTATTTTCAATGACACAAAGTCGCTTTTACCATTGTGGAAACTATACAGAAAACAAGACGACGCCAAGACAACAGCAGGAAGAAACAAAACCATGAAACCAAGGGGGAGGGGCTTAAAGAAGGGAAACGAGTGTGATGTCAGTGTGGGGGAGGAGTTCGGCTGCAGAGTTCTGAACCATTTGGAGCTTATGGAGGGAGCTTGTGAGTTGCAGTAGTCGAGACGGGAGATGATGAATGCTTGGATCAGGGTTTCAGCCGCAGATGTAGTGGTGGAAAGAGGGTGCAGTCCAGGACAACGGTATCATCAATGGTTAGGTTGACAATTTATGGCAACTGGATGTTGAAGTGATGGAGCATCTGACCAAGAGGGAGGATGTAGATGAAGAGTAAGGGGCCCAGCACAGAGCCCTGGGGGACACCCTGTGTAACTGCAGCTGTGTGAGGTATGGCCATTGAGGGAGATGTCGTGGGTCTGGTTGGTGAGGTAGGATTGTAGCCAGGAGAGTGCCCTCAACACCCAGACCCTCAAGCCTGGTGACCAGGACTTGTTGGCTCACTGTGTCAAAGACAATCAGGATGTTGAGGGCACCGGCATCAGCAGAGGTTAGGAGGTCATTGATGACTTTGAGGGAGTGGAAACCAGACTGGATGGGCTCAAATAGGTTATTGATCAGGAGGTGGGTTTGTAGTGGAGAGGCAACTGGCCTTTTTCAAGTGTTTTAGCGAGGAGGAGGAGATGGTACGATAGTCATTGAGGATGGAGGTATCTAGTCCGGGCTTCTTTAGGATGGGGGGACTGCAGCTGTTTTGTACATGGACGGGACAGCTCCATGGCCGAGGTTGATGATGTGAGAGAGGTTGATGATGTGGGTAAGATTTGGACAGAGAGCAGGCAGGCTTTGATGAGAACAGTGGGGAGAGGATCCTGGGAGCAGGTTGTAGTCCTGGGTGACATGTCAAGTTGAGAGATATATTGAGAGTCAATAGGGGGCCGAATGTGGAGAGTCGGGTTTCAGGGGTAACGGTTGAGGAGGTTGACGGGGAGGGGTGGCTGAGGCAGATTTATCAGTCAGTGATTAGTTGAATCTTGTCCTTGAGAAAAACTGAAGGAAGGAGTTGCAMAGTTCAGTCAAAGGAGTAGAGAAGATGTGGTCACAGGGCTGAAGTAGTTTCTTGACAGTGGGGAACAGAGTCTGGGGGTTCTTATTTGAGCTGTTGTTGATGTTGAAGTAGGTGGACCTGGCAGCACTGAGGCCATCTCTGTAGGTGGAGAGGTAGAGTTTGTAGGCCTCAGTGTGGACGGTGAGCTCAGGCTCCAGCCAGCTTGTTTCAGAGCACGAAGTTCATAGGCAAACCAGGGATGAGGAGGATGAGACGGGTTCAGTTTGGAGGGAGACCAGAGAGTTGAGGGGGACATATATAGAGCAGTGTTTAATTGGGCTGCAGACGTCACCAGGAGAGAAGCCTTACATATGACTGACGCACATTCTTCAACTCATTCTTTACAGACCCTCACTGAGCACACAGGAGCCTTATCAGTAATGGTAGATCTGCGGAGAATAAAGTTACCCAAAATTCCATTCACAGAAGAAGTTCTAAAATGCTTGCGGTGATCTCCCAACGATGGCTTAATGTGACTTAAGGACGTAAAATCAACATGAAGGAGGGGGGGTAACTGAGTAATGTTGCTAACATTTTGTGTAAAAGGAGAAAAATGTTATACAAGTGTTTATACATATTTGAATTCAATCTATTAAAGATGATACAAGGAACTGTGTTTGGTCCGTAACAATTTGATGTGCCTATATTTATTTCATGTAGGCCTAACTATTGGCTACGAGTAAGAATTGGTCTTTATGCTGAATCCAATTATCCCTCTTTGATTTAGGATAAATCTCAACAATAAAAACACTGTCTCACTGGAGGTCAATAGTGAATCACTTAAACTATTTATGCAAATAGATCTTTCAGAGTCATTGACATAGATGCTCAATATGAAAGAGCTGGGGCATGTCGGCGGAGGACCAGGACGTTGAACTCAGACCACTATTGAGGACGGGGGGCGCTGCTAAGGTCCACAATAGTAGGTTTTGGTAGACAGAATGTCCACAATAGTAGGTTTTGGTAGACGGAAGGTCCACAATAGTAGGTTTTGGTAGACGGAAGGTCCACAATAGTAGGTGTTGGTAGAAGGAAGGTCCACAATAGTAGGTTTTGGTAGAAGGAAGGTCCACAATAGTAGGTTTTGGTAGTCGGAAGGTGCTCTTTGGTAAAAGGAGTAGATTGATCATCAAAAAGAAAGGACGACCAAGGCACTCTTCATATAATGAATTAAAATGCCTTTATTTGTATGGCATGTTCAATGGAAACTACGTTTTTTTTTTTTTTTACTGATGCGTTTCGGCTGCATGGCCTTCGTAAGGGAGTACTCAAAAGCATTCCGATGAATTATATGAAAAGTGCCTTGGTCCTCCTTTTTGATGTCTATTGAGGACTTATTCTTTCTAGAAGTCCATGCCTTGTAAACTAGCTCTAGCCACCAGATCCCCGTGTGTACAGCAGGATCCAGAGATGGAACTCTCAACCTCATCGGACACAAAAGAAGGAGCCAGGAGGACAAGGTCATTGATTCAGCTCCCCGACGGAGGAAGAGACTAAGATTGGTCGATGGTAAGAAGGTTAAGAAGCTGTACATGACTGAGTTATGGTTATCATAGAGGGCAAAAGAGCAATCAATGTCTAATTTCTTGCCATCAAATGATTTACCAAATAATTTCATAAGATTTATGAGGTAATAACTTGAACGCCCAACTACTGTAGATTAAAACCTTCTTAAAATGCATTGAATTGTATAAACCATCAACTGACCTGATGTCAATCACACAGGAGAGACATTCAGTTCCAGGATCTAGAGACYGCATTAGTGAAACTGGAAGACAAAAGTCAAACATTAAAAAGACGAGGCAAAGATTGGAKGATTTTATCATTGTACAGAAGTTTGTTTTGTTTGTGGTTTGACATTCTCATGTTCTCTCATTTTCAAATGAGCCAGCTTTGTCAGCTGTTTTAAATATTAGAAAGTTCCCATTGAAGTAACGAATAACGACAGATTATCCACATCTGGGATTGTCTTTGAAAACAATATAATAAGGAATCCTATAAAGATAGAAACAACAAATAAGCTATACTATTCACGTGTGGGGATGTTGTATATTTAAGCAACAAGGCCCGAGTGAGTGTGGTATATGGCCAATATACCACGGCTAAGGACTGTTCTTAATCACGACGCAGTGTGCCTGGACACAGCCCATAGCCGTGGTATATTGGCAATATACCACAAACCCTCGAGGTGCCTTATTGCTATTATAAACTGGTTACCAATGTAATTAGAGCAGTAAAACTAGATGTTTTGTCATATCCGTGGTTTACGGTCTGATATATCATGGCTTTCAGCCAATCAGCATTCAGGGCTCAAACCACCTAGTTTATAAACCTGTATATATACACACACACACACACCACCCTTCAAAAGTTTGGGTTCACTAAGAAATTTTCTTTCAAAAACAAGGAAGGCTATTTTTTGGTCCATTAAAATAACATAAAATTGATCAGAAATACAGTGTAGACATTGTTAATGTTGTAAATGACTATTTTAGCTGGGAATAGCAGATTTTTAATGGAATATCTACATATGCGTACAGAGGCCCATTATCAGCAACCATCACTCATGTGTTCCAATGGCACGTTGTGTTAGCTAATCCAAGTTTATCATTTTAAAAGGCTAATTGATCATTAGAAAACCCTTTTGCAATTATGTTAGCACAGCTGAAAACTGTTGTTCTGATTAAAGAAGCAATAAAACTGGCCTTCTTTAGACTAGTTGAGTATCTGGAGCATCAGCATTTGTGGGTTCGATTACAGGCTCAAAATGYCCAGAAACAAAGWACTTTCTTCGGAAACTCGTCAGTCTATTCTTGTTCTGAGAAATTAAGTCTTTTCCATGAGAGAAATTGCCAAGAAACTGAAGATCGGGTACAACGCTGTGTACTACTCCCTTCACAGAACAGTGCAAACTGGCRCTAACCAGAAWYGAAAGGAGTGTGTGGGCCTGGTGCACAACTGAGCAAGAGGACAAGTACATTAGAGTTTCTAGTTTGAGKAACAGACGCCTCACAAGTCCTCAACTGGCAGCTTCATTAAATAGTACACGCAAAACACCAGTCTCAACGTCAACAGTGAAGAGGCGACTCCGGGATGCTGGCCTTCAGAATAGGTTTTTGTGGTGAGAAAAAAAAGTTTGATTATGGTTTTCATACACATACCTTGTCCATAACGTAGAGACCTATGGGACAGGTCTTTGAAGAGGTAAGGGAGTAGGATGGTAAATGTGATCTGCATACCTTTGTATGCCTCCTTGTCTGTATACCTGCAGACACAAAAGTGAGCAGTTCAGTTATTCAGTATTCTTATATTCTTARCTCTTTGTTGATTGATATTCATTGAATTGTGTCCATTTTCTGTTTTAGACAGATTTGCGCAATTATAAAAAGATAACGTCTATCATCTTAAAACAAGGGACACACCTTACCTTAAATTGTGGTTGCAACTGCTGTCCTTTCAAATCCAAATGTTTCAGTTGGACAGTTGGGATTCTTGCAGGAACCTACCAACAAAGGACGTTCCTAACCCCATCTCCTATGGGGTTCTTGGAATAACCTTTCGGGTGCCATTTTCAGTGACAAGAACCCTAATGTTCTTCAAAGAACTTTGAGGATCTTAAAAAAAGACCTTGTTGAACCCCTAATTGTTTGAGTGTACCAACTGTCACCAACTGTCACCAACTGTCACACTCTGGCACTCCGAGATTCCCAAATTATTATGGACATGTTGGAATTGGCGGATATGTGGAAGCTTAAAATCGTAAAATATACAGTACATGGAGGCTTAATCGAGCTAATTGTATTTATTATTTTCTGGTACCCTTTTCGGGTGGTGCTAAATGTGAAAAAGTTATTGATTGGAGGATCGAATGCGATCAGATCATCAATTTATATTCCTCCATATAACTATGACAGGCTTTCCATGAGGACAGGGATATTTTAAATGTAAGCAGGGTTTTATTCACTGACACCACTTTCATAACACAAATTAAGGAATTCATAACCGACTTTATGATAGAGAATGGCAAAAGTTTTTCTTAAACCTTCAATATAGAAATGCAACCAAAAAGAACCTACAAAACAAAGTTACAAATTTTATGTTATGTTGACAAGATTAACAAGATAATTAACAAGATTTTTGGGGGGAGAAGTACAGTGTAGACTTGTTAATGTTGTAAATGACTATTTTAGCTGGGAATAGCAGATTTTTAATGGAATATCTACATATGCGTACAGAGGCCCATTATCAGCAACCATCACTCATGTGTTCCAATGGCACGTTGTGTTAGCTAATCCAAGTTTATCATTTTAAAAGGCTAATTGATCATTAGAAAACCCTTTTGCAATTATGTTAGCACAGCTGAAAACTGTTGTTCTGATTAAAGAAGCAATAAAACTGGCCTTCTTTAGACTAGTTGAGTATCTGGAGCATCAGCATTTGTGGGTTCGATTACAGGCTCAAAATGGCCAGAAACAAAGTACTTTCTTCGGAAACTCGTCAGTCTATTCTTGTTCTGAGAAATTAAGTCTTTTCCATGAGAGAAATTGCCAAGAAACTGAAGATCGGGTAAAACGCTGTGTACTACTCCCTTCACAGAACAGTGCAAACTGGCTCTAACAAGAAAGAAAGGAGTGTGTGGGCCTGGTGCACACACTGAGCAAGAGGACAAGTACATAGAGTTTCTAGTTTGAGCAACAGACGCCTCACAAGTCCTCAACTGCAGCTTCATTAAATAGTACACGCAAAACACCAGTCTCACGTCAACAGTGAAGAGGCGACTCCGGGATGCTGGCCTTCAGAATAGGTTTTTGTGGTGAGAAAAAAAAGTTTGATTATGGTTTTCATACACATACCTTGTCATAACGTAGAGACCTATGGGAAGGTCTTTGAAGAGGTAAGGGAGTAGGATGGTAAATGTGATCTGCATACCTTTGTATGCCTCCTTGTCTGTTACCTGCAGACACAAAAGTGAGCAGTTCAGTTATTCAGTATTCTTATATTCTTATCTCTTTGTTGATTGATATTCATTGAATTGTGTCCATTTTCTGTTTTAGACAGATTTGCGCAATTATAAAAGAATAACGTCTATCATCTTAAACAGGGAACACCTTACCTTAAATTGTGGTTGCAACTGCTGTCCTTTCAAATCCAAATGTTTCAGTTGACAGTTGGGATTCTTGCAGGAACCTACCAACAAAGGACGTTCCTAACCCATCTCCTATGGGTTTTCTTGGAATAACCTTTCGGGTGCCATTTTCAGTGACAAGAACCCTAATGTTCTTCAAAGAACTTTGAGGATCTTAAAAAAAGACCTTGTTGAACCCTAATTGTTTGAGTGTACCAACTGTCACCAACTGTCACCAACTGTCACACTCTGGCACTCCGAGATTCCCAAATTATTATGGACATGTTGGAATTGGCGGATATGTGGAAGCTTAAAATCGTAAAATATACAGTACAATGGAGGCTTAATCGAGCTAATTGTATTTATTATTTCTGGTACCCTTTTCGGGTGGTGCTAAATGTGAAAAAGTTATTGATTGGAGGATCGAATGCGATCAGATCATCAATTTATATTCCTCCATATAACTATGACAGGCTTTCCATGAGGACAGGGATATTTTAAATGTAAGCAGGGTTTTATTCACTGACACCACTTTCATAACACAAATTAAGGAATTCATAACCGACTTTATGATAGAGAATGGCAAAAGTTTTTCTTAAACCTTCAACT
>NC_036838.1:4961613-4980005 GCF_002910315.2 Salvelinus sp. IW2-2015 | reverse complement strand
AATATAGAAATGCAACCAAAAAGAACCTACAAAACAAAGTTACAAATTTTATGTTATGTTGACAAGATTAACAAGATAATTAACAAGATTTTTGGGGGGAGAAGGATATCATCGTCAAATTATGTTGACGGAATTTGACGATGATATCCTTCTCCCCCCAAAAATCTTGTTAATTACACGACAAACTATGTTTGGCAATTGAGTCCTTTCAGACGGGGAAACCCCTGGTCTCGATGGCATTCCCAGGGGGGCAATACAAAGACCCAGTCTCTCCCAAAAAATTTAAACCCCTCACCCTTCATTGTTACGACTCAAAAATATTGGCAAAATGTATTGCTCATAGACAACAACAAAAAAGGTTCTACATTATTCATCACGATCAGACAGGAAACTTAAGGAAGATACACTATATATATATATACACAAAAGTATGTGGACAACACTTTTTAGTGGATTCGGCTATTTCAGCCACACCCGTTGCTGACAGGTGTATAAAATCGAGCACACAGCCATGCAATCTCCATAGACAAACATTGGCATTAGAATGGCCTCACTGAAGAGCTCAGGGACTTTCAACGTGGCACCGTCATAGGATGCCACCTTTCCAACAAGTCAATTTGTCAAATATCTGCCCTGCTAGAGCTGCCCCGGTCAACTCTAAGTTCTGTTATTGTGAAGTGGAAACATCTAGGAGCAACAAGGGCTCAGCAGCAAAGTGGTAGGCCACACAAGCTCACAGAACGGGACCYCTGAAGCGCATAGTGCGTAAAAAAAAAAATCTGTCCTCGGTTGCAACACTATCAAGTTCCAAACTGCCTCTGGAATCAACATCAGCACAATAACTGTTAGTCGGGAGCTTCATGAAATGGGTTTCCGAGCAGCAGCACTTAAGCCTGAGATCACCATGCGCAATGCCAAGCGTCGGCTGGAGTGGTGTAAAACTCACCGCCATTGGACTCTGGAGCAGTGGAAATGCATTCTCTGGAGTGATGAATCATYCTTGACCATCTGGCAGTCGGACGGACGAATCTGGGTTTGGAGGATGCCAGGAGAACGCTACCTGCKCCAATGCATAGTGCCAACTGTAAAGTTTAGTGGAGGAGGAATAATGGTCCGGGGCTGTTTTTCATGGTTCGGGCCCCTTAGTTCCAGTGAAGGGATATCTTAATGCTACAGCATACAATGACATTCTAGACTATTCTGTGCTTCCAACTTTGTGGCAACAGTTTGGGGAAWGCCCTTTCCTGTTTCAACATGACAATGCCCCCGTGCACAAAGCGAGGTCCATACAGAAATGGTTTGTTGAGATAGGTGTGGAACAACTTGACTGGCCTGCACAGAGCCCTGACCTCAACCCCATAAAATACCTTTGAGATTAATTGTAACGTTGACTACAAGCTAGGCGTAATCGCCCAATATCAGAGCCCGACCTCACTAATGCTCTTGGAAGCAWGTCCCTGCAGCAATGTTCCAACATCTAGTGGAAAGCCTTCCCAGAAGAGTGGAGACTGTTATAGCAGCAAAGGGGGGGAACAACTCCATATTAATGCCCATGATTTTGGAATGAGATGTTTGATGAGCACGTAGTGTATATTGGAGACAACAGACAACTATTAGCAATAATGGAAAATTATTGTGAATGCAGGGAAACCAGGTATAATCTTTATAGCAGATTTTGAGAATTGCTTTAATACAGTATGTCTAGAATCTGTTTATAATTGCCWGGATTTTTTCAACTTTGGAGAATCTCTCATAAGATGGGTAAAAGTAATGTACAACAACCCTTTATGTAAAAATAATTGTTACTTCTGAGAACTTTGAATTGTCAAGAGGGGTAAAACAGGGTTGCCCTCTTACTATTATGGGCATTGAACTGGTCGTTTGATAACATGTATCTAATGATATGTATCTAATGGGATGAGAGACCGAAGAATCAAAAATTTCAATCGTTGTACGCCAATGATTCAAGTTCCCTTGAACATCCAAACTTTAAAATTGCCATGTGGTCTCCAGATTAAATGGGCGGATGGCGAAGTCGATTTTCTTGGTGTAAATATCCCGGAAAAGTTTAGCGATCTTGCAACTATTAACTTTGATAGAAAACGTAATAGACAGAATCTTGACACCGTGGAGGGGGAAATACCTATCCATTTACGGGAAGATTACCCTGATTAATTATCTCGTGATATCGCAGTTTTTTTACGGCTCTACCGACTCAAGGATAATCCTTTTTAAATCATGCGAGAAAAAAACATCTCACTTTATTTGGAATGGCAAACCAGATAAAGTTAAACGAGTATATTTATAACTAAAAGTAGTTTAGAGGGTTGAAACTATTAAACATTAGMGCATTAAACCTCTCTTAAAGCCTCCATTGTGTCTAAATCCAAACTGGTTTTCTAGCAAGCTACTAAGAGAGGCCCATCCTGTGTTTAATAGTGGGTTTTTAGCCTTTTTACAGATTAAAACCTGACATTTTCGTTGATTGACAATGGATCTCTGTTTAAAGTATCCTCCTTTCTATACATTTCAATTTCATCCTCCAAAAAAGTCAGATGTAACATTGCAGCAAATAATATGGTTAAACTTCAATGTACTGCTAGAGAAAAATAACGATTTTCTTGGAGAAAATGTACAAGGTATAATATTTATGAAGGACATTGTAAACAAGGACGGTAAAATTGTCACACAAGCAACTAACAYTGTATGGAGGTGTATGKTCAATACCATTTTATAACCAACTCATCGCAGCTCTGCCACCAAATTGCGAGAAACAATTACTTAATTTAATTTCTTTATTAGTCCATTAAAGATCATAAATGGATGAAAGTAATTAGTATAAATAAATACATGTATTAGTTTTACTTAAAGTCAAAAGGTTTGAAAACAATGCCATATAAAATTAAAGTTAGTTGGGAACAAGTCTTTGATYTCCAAATYCCTTGGTATCGGGTCTATGAACGGACGTATAAAACAACAGMTGACACATCAATCCATTCGTTTCAATTTAAGCTATTATATAAAATACTTGTTACAAAAATAAAATGTACAAAACATTTAGGAACTCCTGTTCTTTCCATGACAGACTGACAAGGTGAAAATTAGGATCCCTTATTGATGTCACCCGTTAAATCCATTTCAAATCAGGATAGAAGTAGGGGAGGAGACAGGAAGGACTTTTGAGCCTTGAGACAATTGAGAAATGGCTTGTGTGCCATTCAGAGGGTGAATGGGCAAGACAAACGATTTTAAGTGCCTTTGAATGGGACATGGTAGTAGGTGTTTGTCCCCCTGTGTGCTGAGGGTGTCAGGTTCTTGTCCAGTTCTGGCATTTAGGTCGCCACAGACTAATACATGTCCCTGGGCCTGGAAATGATTGATTTCCTCCTTCAGGATGGAGAAGCTGTCTTCATTAAAGTATGGGGATTCTAAGGTGCCAGTCATACCGGTTTGAGTGTATCAAGAACTGCCAGTGCTGGGTTTTTCCACGCTCAACAGTTTCCCGTGTGTATCAAGAATGGTCCACCACCCAACGGACATTCAGCCAACTTGACACAACTGTGCGAATCATTGGAGTCAACATGGGCCAGCATCTATGTGGAATGCTTTCGACCCCTTGTAGTCCATGCCCTGACACACTGAGGCTGTTCTGAGGGCAAAAGCGTTTGCAACTCAATATTAGAAAAGGTGTTCCTAATGTTCTGTACACTCAGTGTATGGGGGGCATTGAACAGTCAGCCCTGTGCAGACTGCCACAAGGAAACAAAGTCAATAAAGCGAGCTTATTCTCTGGTACTGTCCATCGGTGGCTCGCTTTTGGATTCAGGTCCAGGAATGGTTATTGTGTRATAATAACATGGTTCAGATGGACCTGCAAACTGTATTGTTAGGGGATCTGAAGAACTACGATATGTCAATGTGAAATATCATTATAGTCTTGGGTAAAGTATTTAATTTTAGGGCAATATCAGTAGAAATGTTACAAATAAGGAGGTTCATGACCCTCGTAAGACATCATGGTAAATATGGAGGGATGTAATGTGCATTCGGGAAGTATTCAGACCTCTTGACTTTTTCCACAATTTGTTACATTACAGCCTTATTCAAAAATGTATCAAATTGTTGTCGTCTCCCCCCCCCCCCCCCCCCCCCCCACACACACTACCCCATAATGACAAAGCAGAAACAGGTTTTTAGAAATGTTTGCAAATAAATTAAATAATGAAAGTACATTTACATAAATATTCAGACCCTTTACTCAGTACCTTATTGAAGCAGATGAAATGATTCATTTAATAGAAAATGATTCAAGTAAAAGTTAGTCACCCAGTAAAATACTACTTGAGTAAAAGTCTAAGTATTTGGTTTTAAATGTACTTAAGTATAACAAAGTAAATGTGATTGCTAAAATATGCATAAGTATTAAAAGTATAAATAATTTAACATTTCTTATATTAATAAACCAGATGACACCATTCTTGTTTTTTGTAAATTACAGATAGCCAGGGGCATACTCCAACACTCAGACATAATTTACAAATAAAACATGTCTGTTTAGTGAGTCCACCATATCAGAGGCAGTAGGGGTGACCTGGGATGTGTGAATTGGACCATTTTCCTGTCCTGCTAAGCATTCTAAATATATAAAGTACTTTTGGYTGTCAGGGAAAATGTARATTTTCTATAGGAATGTAGTGGAGTAAAAGTAAAGTACAGATACCCCAAAATTACTTTAGTACTTTAAAGTATTTTTACTTAAGTACTTTACCATTGCCTGCAAAATGGACAACCCTTTACCTGATGGACTGAGCGCTAATGTCTGTTCGTAGCGATGGCCCCATGAAGAACATTTTTCACTTTTACCAGTTGAGGCCGGTTGMACGTACTGCCAAATTCTCTYAAACCACGTTGGATGAGACTTATGGTAGAGAAATGAACATTCAATTATCTGGAAACAGCTCTGGTGGACATCCCTGTAACCAGCATGCCAATTGCAGCACCCTRCAAAACRTGAGACATCTGTGGCATTGTGTGTGACAAAACTGCACATTTTAGAGTGGCCTTTTATTGTCCCCAGCACAAGGTGCACCTGTGTAATGGTCATGCTGTTTAATCASTTTCAGGGATGTAAACACATTAGCGCATCAAATGAGAGAAATAAGCTTTTTGAGCATAT
Organism: Salvelinus sp. IW2-2015; assembly: GCF_002910315.2. NCBI lineage: Eukaryota > Metazoa > Chordata > Actinopteri > Salmoniformes > Salmonidae > Salvelinus > Salvelinus sp. IW2-2015. The sequence goes on along the minus strand of NC_036838.1, from coordinate 4,974,829 downwards.
GGYAKATTTCTGGGATCTTTTATTTCAGCTCATGAAACATGGGACCAACACTTTACATGTTGCGTTTARATATTTTTGTTTCGTTAACAAAAATGTCCTTATATTTATACAAAACTAAACAATGAAGCATGRCCCCCATAGTTTTGCTCACAATAAATGCTAACGTTTACTAGCTAGCTACGCTTGTTAGTTAGCTAACTAGCAAGCGTGCGTCATATTAATATCAAATCAATAAATAGCTATCTAGCAAAGTTTCGCAAAAGAGTGTAGATAGCTAGCCAAACAACTCACCATTTTGAGTTTGTAGCTATGACGCTTTATCAGTCAAAGACTGACGACAGCTGTCGTGTCKGCCTGGGAYAGGGGGATACCTAGTCAGTTGTACAACTGAATGCATTCAACTGAAATGTGTCTGCCGCATTTAACCCAACCCCTTTGAATCAGAGAGGTGCGGGGGACTGCCTTAATCAACATCCACGGCCCGGGGAACAGTGTTGCTCAAGGGCAGAACGACAGACTTTTACCTTGTCAGTTCGGGGATTCGATCCAGCCCAACGCTCTGACCACTAGACTAACTTGTCGGCAAATGTTCCCCTAGGAMGCTATGTAGAGTCTGTCCAACGATATTGATTTCAACAGTGGCCGAGGGAGAATGTGTCAGTGCGTGTGAAATGGCTGGATCTACATGCTTCAGTCAATTGGATACTTTTGCTTTTACCCCCGTTTTCTTCTGTCAAGGCATTKTTGCTTGATTGAACATACTGCACATTTAATTAACAACATTGAACATTGTCCTCTGCTTTGTGTTTCAACGGCTTACTGAGAAACAAATTACTATTTTAATTAAATTACACTTTATTTTAGCGTCAATAACTTTGTGTCACTGGCAATTATTTTGTGAATAGCTTGATAAAAAAATGTGTCTTCTTATTGATCGACCATCCTATCGTTTTTCATATTGATAAACTGTCAACCTATTTATTAAYATAAATGATTTCCATCAAAACAGTATAAAGTGTTTTATGATGTTATTATGCCTTTATGATCACCCAGTTCCAAATATATAACGACCTGGGAGTCGTACATATTCTATAAGGTTTTCATTCCCCCATMAGTTTTTTTATGTTCTAATTTCAAATTACTGTAATGAAACAGCAGGGAGCAGGTCTCGAACCCTCGACCTTCTAGCCCGAAGCCCAGCGCGCTATCGACTGGGCTGCAAAAGCATGCTTGTGCTTATAAGCGCTTATAAACCCAGGGTCGTTACATTACTAAACAAGACAACTTCGAATGAAACAGTACCAATGTATACCACTAGAGGTCCTCATACACAAGTGAACAGCAGGGTTGTAATAGACTAAATGAGAGCAAAATCCAATGCAGAAGCCACATCCAAAGTGCCAAAGACCATTTGGGTTGATTTTCCTCTTTATCTACAATMTGAAACCCATACTGATGGTTGAGTCTATCAGATAGTGTTTCAGTTTGGCGTACAGAGGTGTCAATACACTGTAAAATGGTGAAATATCATTAAACAGCTCACTATACTGTAAGATTGTTAAATGTGTCAAAGAAAATGTGAGTGGATTTTCATCTTTAGCTCCAATGTAAAACCTATACTGATGAAGACACATCAGAGAGTGTGTATATTGCATTAAGGACAAATTCTTATTTACAATGAAGGCCTAACCTGGCTAAACCCAGATGACACTGGGACAACTGTGCGCCGCCCTATGGGACTCCCAATCACGGCCGGATGTGATGCAGACTCGATTCAAATCAGCTACTGCAGTGACGCCTCTTGCACTGATATGTAGTGTCTTAGACCACTGCGCAACTAACGTTAGCCATAGCAAGTTGGAATTCATAACATATCATACTTTTGCAAATTTGTAAGATATTGTACGTTTTCCAAATTCATAACATATTGTATGTTTTGCAAATTCGTAACATATGAATTGTAATTCATAACATCTCATACGAAAGGGATGATAAAAATCCACAATGAATACCATATGAAACATAACATATTATACTAAATGGAGTTTCTCTGATGTATGTACGTACAGAATATTGGGAAATACTCTGAGACCAGGTTGTTATGATGATTAAATACGATTGTAACCTTTATGAATAATCATAGAAAACATGTGCTTTTTTGAAGCACAGTCAAGGATCTCAAACATAATTTTAAAAAACCGTTATTTTATTAATAACACKTTTTATTTATATATTCGTAGATCATGCAATGTCAGAATTATATTGTTTTTACATTCCCGAGTTGACACTATTTCACGCCGTGCTTTCAAGTGACCGGTCAAATTGTTCTAACTGAGTCTCTATACCAGAAGCCACCCAACAATAACTGTCAGCAGTGGCGATTTTCTTCCTCGCTTCTCTTTTTGAACGACTACATCGAAACATGACAATACCAGAGGTTACTGCAATTAGAAGAAGTAGTGGAACAAGAGAAGCAATAATGCAAATAAACAGCCACGAGCTCAAAAAAGAGCCATTCTGCGTAAACCAACTCGTTCCGGTGGTTTTGCTGGATGGCTCCTCGCGCGTAATAGTGCCTTGAGGTGGTCCGTCGGTGAACTGAGGCTCGTTCTGTAATCCAACCTTAGATATGGTTATAGTGTCAATGGTCTTGTCGTGTTGGTCGTTGTCTCTATAAACATTTGACGTCTCAGCAGTGGAGACAACAGTCACATCTCGAACGCAGGTGATTCCATTAGGGTGTAACCGGAAGTGCTGATGGCAAGCACACCTGAAACTACCAATGGTATTAGTGCATTTGTCCTCGCATCGATTACTGAGGCATTCGTCTATATCTATACACGTATGTCCGTCCTCGGACACAGTGAACCCTGCGATGCAATGGCAGGAGAAGGATCCTTCAGAGTTAAGACATATTTGTGGACATCTAATTTCAGTGCACTCGTCTATATCGTGGCATTTGCCCTSAACCATTCTGTAGCCTTTATTGCACTTACATGTGTAACTACCTTGGGTATTGATGCAATGATCACCGTCGCAGGCATTCATTTGGCATTCATCAACATCGATACAACCAAATTGGTCTTTATCCAATTGGAAGCCGCTTGGGCATGCGCAGGAGAACCCCGTTGGTCCTGTTACGCAWTGGTATTGACATGGAGAACTGTGACAATATTCCATTAAGTCACAAGATACTCTGTCCTGTCCTAACACATAGCCGTCCTTGCATCCACAACGAATACCACCGGCGTCACTATCAAAGCACACATGATCACATCCACCGTTTCTATAGCCACAACTCTGTTTATCCGTGGCGCAAAACGGACCGGGGAGAGTCCAGCCATAGACACCATCCGTTAATTTACAAATAGAAGAGTGGTCGTTGCCATTACATCGTATTTCAGCAAATGTTCCAAATGGAAACGCAGTCAAGTTACTATCCCCATTTAATGGATTTTCTGAGAACGGGAGCTTGTAATTCACTTGCTCCCCTCCTGCCAACAACAAAGGTTTACACATGCCCTTGAAGTAGAATTTGCACGCGTAAAAAGCCTTTTCTTTGCAAGATCCATCCGTCCATTTTAATTCATTGCGACCGGATGAAGAATAGTATACCAATACGCAACGCTCTTCTGTGCAGGTGCTGCGAGGTTCCTTCTCCCAGTTGGAATATTGSGAAGTTTCACTTCCAGATATCCACTTAAAACCTCGGAGACTCAAGCCCGTTATAATGCAGTCCCCTTTATGTAATTGCAGTCCGATCCAACATTTGTAGTCCAAATTGCGATGTCTTAAGTCGATCTGTGTAAGGATTGATTGAAGCTCCGCTTCCTCGGATTTGTCTTTAGTTGTTACCAAGTAACCCCCGTTATCTACACATTTCATACGAGCGTCTTCGAAGCTGACTCCCTCCATATGAAAAGTGAAACAGGCGTTGGATGTGCACACGGTTGCTTCTCCGCCAGTGTCTGCTCCAGTGGCTCCCCAGACAGAGATTTGCAGTAAAAGTAGCAAAAGCATCATTCCCACATAATCCAACAACAACCATTGATTTAAATATTTTATATGCTACATTTATGCCTAATTTGCAAACGGATGACAAATTAGGCTCTCTATTCCCTGCCAAAGTACAACGTGTTGCGACTTTGAATTGTACATTCAAGCTCCTGCATCCTGTTTTCTATATACACTTAAGACGGGAATTTTTTTCCCCAGTTGGTTTTTGTCTCCCGCTGAAGCAAGTTCCGTTGTGGAAAACCAAAACAATAGCAGCACACTCATTGTTTTGACTTGTTATCCAGATGGCTCCCGTGCTGAGTAAACGTAATGTCAGACTGCTTGTTTATCCTATACAAAGTCACGTAATCATCTTCCAGCTGGACAAAAACAACAACCGAACTGCATCAAATAATGTATAGCTTGCAAAAAAATGAAAGCGCTATAACATGGCATTTTAATGATTTCCCGATGTATTAATTCATATGAAAATAACGATTTGTTTGTAATAATTTGTCATATTATATTTCTTTCATTTTCGATAGGCTATAGTTGTTGATTTGATTATTAATTTAGTTAATTTAGTTATGTGAAACGACTAATCTCATTTAAATTGAGAGAATTAAGCCTTTCATTTACATTCTAAATGGACGGACAAAAAGGGTCCCTTTCCAGACAACCTTTTCTAACTCATTTAAAACCTCTGCTGACATGAAAGCCCGGGAAAAAGCACAATAGTTCATTTCTAAAACAATAGATAGACAGGATGGGGAAGAGATGCTAGGAAGTTCACACCCATGCCGGTTCATGGGTCAGGTTGTGTAAGTACAACAAGGGGACATACTGGCAGGCTATTATTGAGGGCTGCTGGTGGAAGCTCAGTCAGTCTCACCGCCATCTTAAACGCTGTGTTTTACCCTTGGCAGACAGGATAGCATTACTTTTTTTTGTTATACCCGAATAACTGATTAAAAACAGCCACTGACAGATGTTCAATGTGTCTATGTGTGATTTTGTTCTATAATGTTAGTGGTATTAGCTGTCTTGTTATTGTTATGTGTCCATGGTTTTATGTGGTTGAGAAAAGTAAATGCTGATATTTCAACCGATTCCCATAGATTTGTCGTTTTAATATAGTCATTTGAGGTTGCTATCTACTACACTCTTAGAGAAAAGGGTTCCAAATGGATTCTTCAGCTGACCTCATTGGAGGACATTTTTGGTTCCAGGTAAAAAKCCTTTTTGGTCCCGGGTAGAACCATTTTSGGTTACATGTAGAARCCTCTGTGGAAAGGGTTGTACATGGAACCCAAAACGGTTCTACTCGGAACCTAAAGAGTTCTACCTGGAAACAACACATTTTATTCTAAGAGTGTACCATTGGAGTGATCTTGAGCAGGGTCAGTGAATTGTTCTTTAGTTCCTGTGGTATGTAAATAAATGTGGCTGCAGAGCACTTCCTGTGTTTGTTTAAAGAATGGAAGTGYCACAACTTCAATTGCAGGAAATGTCACAAGAGGCCCCTTCAGCTACTCGACAACTCTGGCTCCGCAGTGCAGTCCGATGAGTCTCTCTGTCCACAATCGTTTTTTCTTTTTAAAAAATACATTAAAAAAAAATCAGACATGAATGTGACTGTGCTGCCTGGAAACAGTCCACATCAATTCCAAATGTTCTGTAAATAGGCTTCTATTTTTGAAAGACTAACATCAACCCACATTAAAAGACGCGATGTGGTCATGTAGTTGCTTTTATGCCAACGTTTGAGTTATATGTTGGCTGTACAGTTCATACAATATATATATCATATTAAGCTCTTATCTCTTATTATTAAATGTATCTTATTATCTCATTGATACTGCACAAATCCCAATTTTTAGGCGAACTGTGGCCGTGTTCGAGAGCATCAAAGCCGTAATGTWTCATGGGTAAATTGTGACTGACTGATTGATCTAAACAAAAATAGTGAGTAGTTATTTATGATGCAAAGTGATTTGTAGATCAGTCAGTCTCGAATTGCCTTTAAAGMCAGCGGCAATGTCGAATGCCTCATGGGTTTGAAAATGGCACAAGAAAACCACATTTTGGTTGGTCTTAAATATCTCTACCAGCGCTGCCTGAAATTAGCACTATACGTTAAGGACGTTAAGGACACACCTCAAATATTTCCACCCCTCCCATCTGAGTGCAAGCAAGCTGATATAGGTGAATTACCAATCGTTGCGAAACAGTTTGAAAATAGCAGAGCGCTGGCTTTAACAGGTCGAAATTGTCAACAAACGTGATGACACTAGCGCCACCTTAACGGCAGCCGAAAATAGAGCCCTACTGTAGGTGTGTGCTGATGAAGACAAGGGAGGGGGGGGGCTGGGGACGACAGTGAGAGGTGTGTTGGGGAAGACAGGGAGATATGTGTTGGGGAAGACAGGGTGAAGTGTTTGGGGAAGACAGGTGGGGGGAAGACAGGGAGAGGTGGCACTGTGATGTCCGAGTGGAAATTATAGGCATGACACACAAGTGAATGATTGAGTTAAAATTTTGTATGTTTGCATGATAGGCCTATAAGACATTGAAAAGCCGAAATAAAGTGGTAGAACTGCATCATAAATGACTGGGTGACAGGTAACACTCGAAAACCGTCTTCGTATGTAAGGTTTTCAGTCATTACATTCGCCCACATTTGGCTCTGTGAAAACTACAATTCCGACGCTGTGTGTTTTAACGTTTAGAAACGTCAARAAATCATCGCTTTCTAAYCGGTTTTCAAAACGAATGCTGATATACCCCTTTATCTTTCATGTCAGCGAGAAATAATCTTTCCAAATAATAAAAATACACTTCCTGTAGCAGTTTAGATCCATATCCAGTTGATGAACTACACTTCCCTCCCAGTTGACTTCCTCCAGTGACTTTCCTAGTTGACTTCTCTCCAGTTGACTTCTCCCTAGTTGACTTCCTCTCCGTTGACTTCCTCCCAGAATTGACTTCTCTCCAGTTGACTTCCTCCCAGTTGACTTCCTCCCTAGTTGACTTCCTCCCTAGCTGACTCCTCCCTAGTTGACTTCCTCCCTAGTTGACTTCCTCCCAGTTGACTTCCTCTCCAGTTGACTTCCTCCCCAGTTGACTTCCTCCCCAGTTGACTTCCTCCAGTTGACTTCCTCCCCAGTTGACTTCCTCCCCAGTTGACTTTCTCCCAGTTGACTTTCTCCCCAGTTACTTCCTCCCAGTTGACTTCCTCCCCAGTTGGCTTCCTCCCCAGTTGGCTTGCACACAGGTGTTCGGGAACACCCAAGATAGCTAATTCACAAGATGGCGGCTTATATCTTCCGTTTGTCTTCCGTAAACAAGCTACTTAACATGGAGATATGGCCGTGTGGGAACACTAACACTAACCCTATAAAAGCTGTGTAGAAATGTACCTTCTTGTATTTCAGAGTTAAACACGAGGAGCCATGTCGAGAAGGCATCACTTACTATAGATMTAWWGCCCATGTCGACTGTCTACTTAACTAAGGGCCATCGACACTCATAGATCGAGTCCTCAAAGTGAAACACAACGTTTTGGAAACYAGGTGTTCCTCAASTACGGCAAGAAGTAGTTGCAGAGGTAATTTAACTTAACAACAGAAGCCCATATAACGTCACGCCGTAGGTGTCTGTGGCGATYCCTGCCCACTTACCCTTCAGCACAGGAATCATGACTCCCAGCACAGCCTGTACAGTTTAATTAACACCCCTGCCTCTTTTTACCCCCTCTCGTTCTCTTTTCTCCACTTATCCTGCTTTAGGACGCAGAGAAGATGAAGAAGGTAGTACCTGCAAGAGGGTGTTGTGGATGACAACAGTAAACGGAAAAGATTGGAGACCCAAGCCAGCCATCCGCCACTAACACACAAGGTATGCCACAAGATGGCGCCGAAGAGGATGGCTGACATTTTACATGCCCCTGACCAATTGTGCTATTTTGTTAGTTTTTTTTGCATTGTTTGTAACTTATTTTGTAACTTATTTTGTACATAATGTTGCTGTTACCGTCTCTTATGACGAAAATAACTTCTCACCACAAACTGGAAAAACCTTTTTCCTTTAACGAATCCGACGAGAAGGATATATGCTCTCCCGGGAACAGGACCAAATCAATGTCATTTTGCGTGAAGAAAAGGCGAGGAAAATAGGACGCAGATCGGGCTGCCTTCTGAGAATTCATAGGCGAGCGAGTAAACTCCAACTGTCTTCCGTTCTACTTGCTAACATGCAATCATTGGAAAATAAAATTGATGACCTACGATTACGATTATCCTACCAACGGGACAATAAGAACTGTAATATCTTATGTTTCACCGAGTCGTYGCTGAACGACAACACAGAAAATATAGAGCTGGTGGGATTTTCAATGCGCTGGCAGAAGAGAGATGCTACATTTGGTAAGACAAGGGGTGGGGGTGTGTGTCTTTTTGTCAATAACAGCTGGTGCGCGATGTCTAATATTAAATAAGTCTTGAGTTATTGCTCGCCTGAGGTAGAGTACCTTATGATAAGCTGTAGACCACGCTATTTACCAAGAGAGTTCTCATCTATATTAATCATAGCCGTCTATTTACCACCACAGATAGATTCTGGCACTAAGACTACACTCAACCAACTCTATAAGGCCATAAGAAAACGAGAAACTGCTCATCCAGAAGRGGTGCTCCTAGTGGCCAGGTACTTTAATGCAGGCAAACTTAAATCAGTTTTACCAAATTCTTACCAGCATGTCACATGTGCAACCAGAGGAAAAACATTTCAGACCACCTTTACTCCACACACAGAGATGCATACAAAACTCTCCCCCGCCCTCCATTTGGCAAATCTGACCATAATGCTATCCTCCTGATTCCTGCTTACAAGCAAAAACTAAAGCAGGATGTACCAGTGACTACCTCATTACGGAAGTGGTCGGATAATGTGGATGCTACACTACAGGACTGTTTTGCCAGCACAGACTGGAATATGTTCTGGGATTCATCCAATGGCATTGAGGAGTATACCACCTCAGTCATCGGCTTCATCAATAAGTGCCTCGACAACGTCGTCCCCACAGTGACCATACGTACATACACCAACCAGAAGCCATGGATTACAGGCAACATCGGCATCGAGTTAAAGGATAGAGCTGCCGCTTTCAAGGAGCGGGACAATAATAATTATTTTAACATTTTTATTTTACCTTTATTTATTAACTAGGCAAGTCAGTTAAGAACACATTCTTATTTTCAATGACGGCCTAATAATCCAAACGTTTATAAGAAATCCCGCTATGCCCTCAGACGTACCATCAAACAAACAAAGCACGTCATAACAGGATAAAGATTGAATCATACTACACTGGCTTTGACGCTCGTCAGATGTGGCAGGGCTTGAAAACTATTATGGACTACAAACGGTAACCCAGATGTGAGTTGCCCAGTGACGCAAGCCTACTAGATGAGCTAAATGCCTTTTATGCTCGCTTCAAGGCAAGCAACACTGAAGCATGCACGAGAGCACCAGCTGTTCTGGATGACAGTGTGATAACTRTCTCGGTAGCCGATGTGAGCAAGACCTCTAAACAGGTCAACATTCACAATGCCGCAGGGCCAGATGGATTACCAGGATGTGTACTCAAAGCATGCGCGGASRAACTGSCAAGTGTCTTCACTGACATTTTCAACCTCTCCCTGACTAAGTKTGTAATACCTACATGTTTCAAGCAGACCACCATAGTCCCTGTGCCCAAGGAAGCAAAGGTAACCTGCCTAAATGATTACCGCCCCGTAGCACTCAAGTCAGTACCATGAAGTGCTTTGAAAGGCTGGTCATGGCTCACATCAACAGCATCCTGCCGGGTACCCGAGACCCACTCCAATTAGCATACCTCCCAACAGATCCACAGATGACGCAATCTCATTCACACTACCATGCCCCTTTCCCACCTGGACAAAAGGAAACACCTATTTGACCCTGTTGGTCATCTATGACATTTGAACATCTTGGCCGTGTTCTGTTATAATCTCCACCCGGCACAGCCAGAAAAGAGGACTGGCCACCCCTCATAGTCTGTTCCTCTCTAGGGTTCTTCCTAGGTTCTGGCCTTTCTAGGGAGTTTTCCTAGCACCGTGCTTTTACAACTGCATTGCTTGCTGTTTGGGGTTTTAGGCTGGGTTTCTGTACAGCACTTGAGATATCAGCTGATGTAAGAAGGGCTTTATAAATACATTTGATTGATTTATGTGAGAATGCTGTTCATTGGACTACAGCTCAGCGTTCAACACCATAGTGCCCACAAAATTCGTCACCTCCTTCTGCAACTGGATCTGGACTTCCTGACGGCCGCCCCAGGTGGTAAGGGTAGCAGCAACACGTCTGCCACGCTGATCCTCAACACTGGGGCCCCTCAGTGGTGGTGCTTAGTCCCCTCCTGTACTCCCTGTTCACACACGACTGAGTGGCCAACTCCAACACCATCATTAGTTTGCTGATGACACAACAGTGGTAGGCCTGTCACCGACAATGATGAGGCAGCTATAGGAGAAGTCAGAGACCTGGCGTGTGTGCCAGACAACAACACCTCCCTCAATGTGAGCAAGACAAAGGAGCTGATCGTGGACTACAGCAAAAGGCAGGACCGAAACAGGCCCACATTAACATTCAACAGGGCTGTAGTGGAGCAAGGTCGAGAGTTTCAAGTTCCTTTGGTGTTCACATCACCAACAAAAACTATTATGGTCCAAACACACCAAGACAGTCGTGAAGAGGGCACGACAAAACTTTTCCCCCTTAGGAGACCCGAAAAGATTTGGCATGGGTCCCCAGATCCTTAAAAAGTTCTACAGCTGCACCATCGAGAGCATCCTGACCGGGGTTGCATCACTGCCTGTGATGGCACTGCTCGGCATCTGACCGTAAGGCGCTTACAGAGGTAGTGCGTATGGCCCAGTACATTCACTGGGGCCAAGCTTCCTGCCATCCAGAACCATATATAGGCGGTGTCAGAAGAAAGCCCAAAATTGTCAGAGACTCCAGTCACCCAAGTCATAGACAGTTTTTTCTGCTACCGCATGCAAGCGGTACGGAGCGCCAAGTCTAGGACCAAAAGGCTCCTTAACAGGCTTCTACCCCCAAGCCATAAGACTGTCTGAACAACTAATCACCATGGCCACCGGACTGCATTGACCCCCCCATTTGTTTGTACACTGCTGCTACTCACTGTTAATTATCTATGCATAGTCACTTCACCCCTACCTACAATGTACAAATTAACCTCAACTAACCTGTACCCTGCACACTGACTTGATACCGATACCCCCTGTATATAGCCTCGTTATTGTTATGTTAGTGTGTAACTTATTTTTATTTTTTTTGTACTTTAGTTTATTTGGTAAATATTTTCTTAATTCTTCTTGAACTGCACTGTTGGTTAAGGGCTRGTAAGTAAGCATTTCACGGTAAGGTCTACACTTGTTGTATTCGGCGCATGTGACAAATAAAGTTTGATTTGATTTGAAATGCACAGGCTGGCTAACCTACCTAGCTAACTTTTCATTACAAATTATTGACTGAAATTTACCTATCAACATAGTGATGACATACTGTATATTGTGTGAATAATATTTTACTTTTATACTTGAAAAAAAAAMGATTTTCTTTTGCAATTTAGTACAAAACAAAAAAACACAGCTGCCCGACATATGAAATGAAYTATTGCTTAGGCAAGACATGGGACAAGAATAGAACAACAATGACAGTTACAACAACAGTAAGTGTTCCAGYTCAGTGTTCACAGTCAGTCTCCMTCCAGACGGGGTAGAAACGGARCCCAAATCCCGAGAAATCTGATGGAGGGGTTAGCCCTTAAAAAACYTATATTATCCAAGTTTATGGTGGTAATCATTTCTGCTAGCCATCTAAGGAAGCAAGGGAGGGGTGTGTGTCTTCCATTCTGTGAYGATTTTTTTTCATAGTTGCAGCCACCGTTCCAAACATCAGAGCCTGTTGTTCCTCATAGGCCGATCTTAGAACAGACTCTGAGCAGCCAAAGAGAGCAAGTTCTGGGTCAGGGTCAATGGCCCTCTCATATACCTTTGAATAGCCAATCAAAGATGTTCCTCCAAAAATGATTAAGTAGGAGGCAGAGCCACAAAGTGGGGAGACCTGGGAATTAATTATATTTCATTTGGTTTTGGAGAAATGAAGTATATGCATGACTTTGTATTGTATCAATTGATATCTGGCATTGAAGGAACAAGAGTGAATTCTAGACAGGGCTTCTTCCCATAGATCATCTGAGATCTCAATATTMAACTCMATTCCCCAGGTGTCCTTGAGATGACTAGTAGAGGCCTCTGTATCGTTGGAGAAAAAGGAGACAAACTGTGAGATGGGGTGTTTTGTGTTGGGAGGGCGCTGTAGCAAATCACAAAAAGAATGTTATACAGGGAGGGTATCAACATTTTTAATTAGCCCTTTGATATAGTGTCTGACTTGTAAATAATGGAGAATTTTTTTTAAATAGGAGAGATTGAATTGATTACAGACTTGACTTCCATATTTAGCCACAGGGGGGCAACCATGTCCAARTTATCAGGGAAACCCAGTTGCCCTGACATTTGCAGCCCAGTAGTAATGCTTAAAGACATTGCTTACAATGCTTACATTTCACATCCATTACATAGGCCTAAGCCGCCACTTTCCTTGGGCTTTTGCAAGTAGGTTTTACAAATACGATGGTTTTTGTAATCCAAGACAAATGGCAAGATTGTCAAGTCCAATGTCTTAAAAAATTAAGAGGTAAGAAAAATTGGAAGATTCTGGCAAAGATAAATCCTTTTGCTCGGTATCTAGAGAGTTGTTGTTGTCATCAGTACACAAAATGGCGCTAGCTGCTGCCTGTTGGGCCTGGGCCTTTGTCTACTTTGCGTTAGATGTTCTGTTGGTTTTCTTAGCCATATTTRACTATTTCCTGCTAGTTAGTGCCTGGGGAATATACTAAACAACGTGTATATTATTTTTGGGGGCAAACTTGGAAATAAAACTGTAAAAATGAAAGATAAAAAAATTCTCAGAAGAGGACATCTGAAGGAACACTTTTACTCCATGTGCACTAGCGCCCCCTGTTGGGGCACATTGACTTTAATACAAAACCTAGGAGGCTCATGGTTCTCACCCCTTCCATGGACTTACAAAGCAACACCTCATGACA
>NC_036838.1:4953327-4958568 GCF_002910315.2 Salvelinus sp. IW2-2015 | reverse complement strand
AAATGCCTTCTCCCCTATTTACCGTAAGTAGTATGTGCGTATTCGTTGATATCGTGGTACGTTGACTTTTTAAAATGTAGTGTAGTTCTGTCTTGAGCTGTTCTTGTCTATTGTGTTCTGTATTATGGCAGTTCTGTAGTATGTTTCATGTTTCTGTGGACCCATGAAAGTAGCTGTGCTTTGCAGCCTAGAACTGCAGTGCATAAAATGTATGAGTGTTGACGTCGAGAAGAGGAAACAAACAGCTTGAAAGGTTTTTTGAACAAATGTAATTTCTTTAAAAATGAAAAAACAAGAAAGAGAGGAGACGTGATATATTTTTGTTGTATTTTTTTAAATTTCACCTTAGCTAGCAATCAGCTAGCTAGTTTAGCTACTCAAAACCTGCTCAAACAGAGAAGGGATGTTATATGCTAGCTGGCTCTGGCTATAAATCAACCAATATAGGCTGTGATAGCGGTTGGCTTAAAAATTTTATTCGCCTGGTCAGACAGCTTGATGTGTTGTGCACCTGAAGTTCCACAAGCGAAGGGAAAGGGAGAGAGGAGACATGTAGATGCGAGAAGGATTCTACAACGAGCAAAAGCTTCATGCTGTTGTAGTGGCTGCTATTAAAGAGAACTATGTTTGTGTCTGATCAGGGTGTATTCATTCTGCCGATTCTGTTGAAAAACGTTTTCATGAACGGAAGTAAATGGAATAACAACCTGAATTTGTTCAAAGAAACTCTCGTGCAACTGTTGGATTAATGACTACACCCTAGACAGAATATCAAGGCAACAGTGTACAAGGTTGTATTGAATATGTCACTGTCTGTCACCTAATTAATTAATCTGTGTCCGACGGTGCACCTACTTGTAAACATTAATTCATAGGCTAGGTCATGATGGGTAAGGAATATTTGAGTTCGTGTAGTTAGCCTAACCATCATGTTACATTGAAGGTATGAATGGAATAATGAATGACAGTCATCCAATATGCTGTATTAGAAAATAGGCCATGCTCAAAAAAATAATAGTCCTCCTCATCTTAACGGCACGCCTAGTGATTTAAGAGCTTGAGCTTTAAACTCAAATGTTGCTGTTCCAACCCGAGCCAACTAGGTGAAAAATCTCTATGTCCCATTACAAGCACTTACCCTCAATGCTCCTGTAAGTCACTCTGGATAGAGAGTCTGCTAATGCTGAAATGTAACGTCACAGACCGCACTGGTATTCACAGCCCTTCATCAATAATATGTTTTTTTCCAACTCAATCTCCATTGAAACATGTGCTTGAACACTGCACATTGTTCACTATGCATCCATCGAGATCAGGTGCCTTTTAAATGTTCTTCCCCAGGGCACGGGACTAGCAGCCATCAAGGCAGAAATCCTAGTAAAACGCTGTTGTATACTATTTTTTATTACCTCTACCATGCAGGCTGTGGTGATAACAGACATGTTCACAGCCAAGAGCAATGTGTGTGTACGTTTATGTGCACACAATATCTTTTATAGCGTTTCAGCAATCCAGAGCTAGCAGGCAGAATCGTACCAGTACAACAGTACAGGGTTTTTGTTTATTTTTTACTATTTTCTAATGTAGATAATAGAAGACATCAATACTATGAAAGTAACACATATGGAAACATGTAGACAACAAGTGTTAAACAATAAATTATTTTTATATTTGAAATTCTTCAAAGTAGCCACCCTTTGCCTTGATGACAGCTTTGCACACTCAAAAACATTGCTCTGTACACGGTACCCCTGTATATGCCCACCATTAGACTCTGTACCGGTACCCCTGTATATAGCCCCTCGCTATCGTTATTTTCTGCTGCTTTTAATTACTTGTTACTTTTATTTAAATGTTTAACTTATGCATTTTTTTTTTACTTACATTATTTTTCTTATAAACGCATTGTTTGGGTTAAGGGCTTGTCGTCAGCATTTATCTGTAAGGCTACTACACCTGTTTTATTCAGCATTTCACTGGTAAGTTACTACACAACTGTTGTTATCTCGCATTTACTATTAGTCTACTCACCGTGTTCTATTAGCAGCATGGACAAATACAATTTGATTGATTTGATTATGTGGAGAGGCCTCATTGTTGTTAATAGGAACTCTCGTGACTCTATAGCAGGGAATGTAAATCCATAACACCGTAGTTTTTTTCCAGCAGCAATTAGGATCAATAATGGTACAAAAGCTGCAGTGAAATCTAACAAAACAGACTTAACACAGCTCTTCATTATCAATGTCTTTCAGCAATCAATCAGTCATTTGCTTAAAGCGGGACGAGAGACTGAAAAACAGCTTCTATCTCAAGCCATCAGACTGTTAAACAGCCACCCATCACATTGAAGTGGCTGCTGCCAACATCGACTCATCTCTAGCACTATAATACATGAATAAATTTATTAAAATGTATCACGAGCCACTTTAAACAATGCCATTTTATATAATGTTTACCCTATCCATTACTTCCATCTCAACTGTAATATACTTACTACCAATCTACTGCATCTTGCTAGCCGTTTGGCATCGCTCATCCATAATTTTAATGTACATATTCTTATTCATTCCCTTTTACATTGGATGTGTATTTAAGGTAGTTGTTGTGAAATTGTTTAGTTTACTTGTTAGAATATTACTGCATTGGTGACTAGAACAAAGATTTCGCTACACTCGCATTAATCATGCTAACCATGTGTACTGTGACAATAAAAATTTGATTTTGATTTCTCAATATACAGTACGTTTTGATGAATCAGCTGCTGCACGCAACAGTTTGAAATGTGTTTTGCCTCATCCTTCTGTTTAAGTTCTATATTTTTCAGAGTAATAACTTCACGAACACTATGAGAGCTAACCAGGTTTAATTCTTCCAAAGGTCTGAACACGCTGTATTCAAGAAAAACAAAACATTCACACAAGCACTGATATTTAACGGTGTTTAAACCCTTCTCCGGAGGCTGAGTCTCTCCTCTCAACAAACGAACACAAAAGATCTGTTACAGACCAGACCATTGCAGTGATCTATCGTTCTTCCTCACTCTATCTACATTACTTCTACCCAAAGTTGCTACTTCCATCCCAACTCCAAGGCTGTCATGGTATTGATACAGACTGTGTCTCTCCTTTATCAGTAACCGATCAAATGGCATCAGTCACCCAATCTAGATGTTGTTCTCTGAACCCCGGCGCGGTACCGAGCACCAATGGTAGGACCCAAAACGGCATCTTTAACAGCTTTACGCAAGCCATAAGACTGCTGAACAATAATAAAATGCCACCGGACTATTTACATTGAACCCCCCCCATTTGTTTTTTACCTTTGCCTACATGTTTATATCTATGCATATGTCACGTCTTAGACCTGTTTTCTCTGTTTTTGTATGTGAGTATGTAGGGCGTACTTGGTGGCATTCTATTTTTGTAGTTTCTAGTTTGGTTTAATGTCTTGCCTCTGATATGTTTCTCAATAAGAGCAGGTTTGACTTTCCTCTGATTGAGAACCATATTAATGTAGATGTCCCACTTTTTGTGGTGTTGTCTTCCGTGTCTGTATTATGTTCGTACCAACGGACTGTAAACAGAGAAGGATGTTATTTTAGCTAGCTGGCTATGGCTATGGCTATAATCAACAATATAGGTGTCACGACTTCTGCCGAAGTCGTTGCCTCTCCTTGTTCGGGCGGTGTTCGGCGGTCGACGTCACCGGTCTTCTAGCCATCATCGATCCATTTTTCATTTTCCATTGGTTTTGTCTTGTCTTCCCACACACCTGTTTTCAATCCCATCCATTACCTCTTGTGTATTTAACCCTCTGTTTCCCCTCATGTCTTTGTCAGAGATTGTTTGTTGTCAGTGTAGTGTTTATTTTGTATAGGTGCGCGACGGGTCTTCTTACCCATATTTGTTTATTATTCATTTTCTATTTAGTGTTACGGAGCATGTTACTTGGACATTTATTAAAAGACTCCATTTTACACTCCGTTTGACTCTCCTGCGCCTGACTTCCCTGCCACCTATACACACGTTTCTGACAATAGGCTGTGTAGCGGTTGGCTTAAGTTTTTTTTGCCTGGTCAGACAGCTGATGTGATGTGCACTGAATTCCACAAGCGAAGGGAAAAGGTGAGAGGAGGAGACATTGTAGATGCGAGAAGGAATTCTACAACGAGCAAAATGTTCATGCTGTTTGTATGTGGCTGCTATTAAAGAGAACTATGTTTGTGTCTGATCAGGGGTGTTCATTCATTCTGCCGATTCTGTTGAAAAACGTTTCATGAACGGAATGAAATGGGAATAAACATATCTGAATTTGTCCAATAGAAACTAGTTTGCAACTGTTGGATTAATGACTACACCCTAGATCAGATATATYCAGGCAACAGTGTACAAGGTTGTATTGAATATGTCACTGTCTGTCACCTTAATTAATTAATCTTTGTCTCGACCTGTGCACCTACGTTGTAAACATTAATTCATAGGCTAGGTCATGATGGGTATAGGGAATATTTGAGTTTCATGTAGTAGCCTAAGCCTATCAATGTTACGTTGAGCTGGATGAATGGAATATGAATGACAGTCATCCAATATGCTGTAATAGAAAATAGGCCATGCTCATAAAAAATAATCGTCCTCCCTCATCTTAAACAGGCAGCCTAGTGATTTAAGAGCGTTGAGCCTTTAACTCAAATGTTGCTGGTTCCAATCCCCGAGCCAACTAGGTGAAAAATCTGTKWATGTGCCCATTAGCAAGGCACTTWACCCTAARTGCTCCTGTAAGTCYCRCTGGATAASAGWGTCTGCTAAATGACTGAAATGTAAACGTCACAGACCGTCACTGGTATTCACAGCCCTCCATCAATAATATGTTGTTTTTCCAACTCAATCTCCATTGAAACATGTGCTTGAACACTGCACATTGTTCACTCTGATGCCATGAGAGGTGCCTTTTAAAATGTTCTTCCCCAGGGCACGGGACTAGTCCAGCCATGCAAGGCAGAAGTCCTAGTAAAACTGCTTGTATACTATTTTTTATTACACTCTACCATGGAAGGCTGTGGTGATAACAGACATGTTTCACAGCCAAGAGCAATGTGTGGGTAGTGTTTGTGCACACAATATTTTATAGCCTTTTCAGCAATCTCGGGAGCTAGCAGGTGTACAGTACCAGTACACAGTACCAGGGTTTTTCTTTATTTTTACTATTTTCTACATTGTAGAATAATAGTGAAGACATCAA
>NC_036838.1:4944924-4953313 GCF_002910315.2 Salvelinus sp. IW2-2015 | reverse complement strand
TTTCCTTGAGTGGACAGCTAAATGAATATATGACTAGTCAATATTTAGGTCACACAGAAAATATTCCTCTCTGTTGATATCCCATACATTATCAAGCTTTTCACACATCCTATCCAGATACTGACTTTTAACACTTGGTGGTTTATAGCAACTTCTCACCAGAATGGGCTTTAGGTGAGGCAGGTGAACCTGTAGCCATATTACTTCTACAGCCTTTTCCATGAGATCCTCTCTAAGTTTTCCAGGAATATGACTCTGAATATAAACAGCAACACCATCCCCATTGGCATGTCTGTCTCTTCTGAAGAAGTTGTAATCATTTATTGCTATCACTGTATCACAAAAGGTATTATCTAAGTGTGTTTCAGAGATAGTCAGTTTAGGAATGTTATCTGTTACAAGCAAGTTATCGATTTCATGAACCTTGATTCTCAGGCTACAAACACTGTTGTTCAAAAGTTGAGACACTTAGTAATGTTCTTGTTGATGAAAGAAAAGCAAATTTTTTGTCCATTAAAATAACACAAAATTGATCAGAAATACAGTGTAGACATTCTTAATGTTGTAAATGACTATTGTAGTTGGAAACGGCAGATTTTTTATGGAATATCTATCTTTAATGGAATATCTATGCGTACAGAGGCCCATAATCAGCAACCATCACTCCTGTGTTCCAATGGCACGTTGTGTTAGCTAATCCAAGTTGATCATTTTAAAAGGCTAATTGATCATTAGAAAACCCTTTTGCAATTATGTTAGCACAGCTGAAAACTGTTGTACTGATTAAAGAAACAATAAAACAGGCCTTCTTTAGACTAGTTGAGTATCTGGAGAATCAGCATTTGTGGGTTCGATTACAGGCTCAAATTGGCCAGAAACAAAGGACTTTCTTCTAAAGCTCGTCAGTCAAATCACATCAAATTAAACTTTATTTTCCACATGCGCCGAATACAACAAGTGTACTGTAGACAATACTGTGAAATGCTTACTTACAAGCCCTTAACCAACAGTGCAGATCAAGAAGAAGAAAATATTTACCAAGTAAGCAAAAACAAAAAGTAATAATAAAAAGTATCACAATAAGAATAACAATAACGAGGCTATACACGGCGGGCACCTGTACCGAGTCAGTGTGCAGGGGTACAGGCTAGTGGAGGTAATCATGTAGGTTGGGGCGAAGCGACTATGCAGAGGTAACAAACAAACAGCGAGTAGCAGCAGTGTACAGGGGGAGGGTCAATGGGGATTTTATGATTTGTTCAGCAGTCTAATGGCTTGGGGGTAGATGCTGTTGAGAAGCTTTTTGGTCCTAGACTTGGCACTCCGGTACCGCTTGCCGTGCTCTGACAATTTTATGGGCTTTCCTCTGACACCGCATATTATATAGGTCCTGGATGGCAGGAAGCTTGGCCCTAGTGATGTACTGGGCCGTTTGCACTACCCTCTGTAGCGCCTTACTGTCAGATGCCGAGGAGTTTCCATACCAGGCGGTGATGTAACCGGTCAGGATGCTCTCGATGGTGCAGCTGTAGAACCTTTTGAGGATCTGGGTGCCCGTGCCAAATCTTTTCAGTCTACTGAGGGAGAAAAGGTTTTGTCGTGCCCTCTTCATGACTGTCTTGGAATGTTTGGACCATGATAGTTTGTTGGTGATGTGGACACCAAAGAACTCTAAATTCTCGACCCGCTCCATTACAGCTCCGTCGATGTTAATGGGGGCTTGTTCGGCCCGCCTTTTCCTGTAGTCCACGATCAGCTCCTTAGTCTTGCTCACATTGAGGGAGAGGTTGTTGTCCTGGCACCACACTGCCAGTTCTCTGACCTCCTCCCTATAGGCCGTCTCATCATTGTCGGTGATCAGGCCTACCACTGTTGTGTCGTCAGCAAACTTAATGGTGGTGTTGGAGTCATGTTTGGCCACTCAGTCGTGGGTGAACAGGGAATACAGGAGGGGACTAAGTACACACTCCAGTGTTAAGGATCAGCGTGGCAGACAAGTTGTTGCCTACTCTTACCACCTGGGGTGCGGCCCGTCAGGAAGTCCAGTTGCAGAAGGAGGTGTTTAGTCCCAGAGTCCTTAGCTTTGTGATGAGCTTCGTGGGCACTATATAGTTGAACGCTGAGCTGTAGTCGATGAACAGCATTCTCACATAGGTGTTCCTTTTGTCCAGGTGAGAAAGAGCGGTGTGGAGTGCGATTGAGATGCATCATCTGTGGATCTGTTGGGGAGTGGGTCTAGGGAGGATGCTGTTGATGTGAGTCATGACCAGCCTTTCAAAGCACGTCATGGCTACCGACATGAGTGGCATGGGGCGGTAATCATTTAGGTAGGCTACCTTCACTTCCTTGGGCACAGGGACTATGGTGGACTGCTTGAAACATGTAGGTATTACAGACTCGGTCAGGGAGAGGTTGAAAAGACACTTGACAGCTGGTCCTGCTATGCTTTGAGTACACATCCTGGTAATCCGTCTGGCCCAGCGGCTTTGTGAATGTTGACCTGTTGACAGGTTTTGTTCAAATCAGCTACCGAGAGCGTTATCACACAGTCATCCAGAACGACTGGTGCTCTCGTGCGTGCTTCAGTGTTGCTTGCCTCGAAGCAAGCATAAAAGGCATTTAGGTCATCTCGTGTCACTGGGCAGCTCGCGTCTTGGTTTCCCTTTGTAGTCCGTAATAGTTTTCAAGCCCTGCCACATCCAACGAGCGTTAGAGCCGGTGTAGTAGGATTCAATTTTAATCCTGTATTGACGCTTTGCTTGTTTGTTGGTTCGTCTGAGGGCATAGCGGGATTTCTTATAAGCGTTCGGATTAGTCTTCCGTTCCTTGAATGCGGCAGCTCTAGCCTTTAGCACGATGCGGATGTTGCCTGCAATCCATAGCTTCTGGTTGGGATATGTACGTTCAGTCACTGTAGGGACGACGTTATCGATGCACTTAATGATGAAGCCGATGACTAAGGTGGTGTATTCCTCAATGCCATTGGATGAATCACGGAACATATTCCAGTCTGTGCTAGCAAATCAGTCCTGTAGTGTAGCATCCCCGTCATCTGACCACTTCCGTATTGTGTGAGTCACAGGTACTTCCTGCTTTAGTTGTTACTTGTAAGCAGGAATCAGGAGGATATAATTGTGGTCAGATTTACCAAATGGAGGGCGGGGGAGAGTTTTGTATGCATCTCTGTGTGTGGAGTAAAGGTGTTCTAGGATTTTTTTCCCCCTGGTTGCACATACTACCCGCAAAACACCAGTCTCAACTTCAACAGCGAAGAGGCGACTCCGGGATGCTGGCCTTCTAGGCAGAGTTGCAAAGAAAAAGCCATATCTCAAACTGGCCAATAAAAAGAAAAGATTAAGATGGGCAAAAGAACACAGACACTGGACAGAGGAACTCTGCCTAGAAGGCCAGCATCCCGAAGTCGCCTCTTCACTGTTGACTTTGATACTGGTGTTTTTCGGGTACTATTTAATGAAGCTGCCAGTTGATGACTTGTGAGGCATCTATTTCTCAAACTAGACACTCTAATATACTTGTCCTCTTTCTGAGATGTGCACCGGGGCCTCCCACTCCTCTTTCTATTCTGGTTAGTTCCAGTTTGCACTGTTCGTTGAAGGGAGTAGTACACAGCGTTATATCAGATCTTCAGTTTCTTTGCAATTTTTTGCATGGAATAACCTTCATTTCTCAGAACAAAAATAGACTGACGAGTTTCAGAAGAAAGGTCTTTGTTTCTGGCCAATTTGAGCCTGTAATCGAACCCACAAATGCTGATGCTCCAGATACTCAACTAGTCTAAAGAAGGCCTGTTTTATTGCTTCTTTAATCAGAACAGTTTTCAGCTGTGCTAACATAATTGCAAAAGGGTTTTCTAATGATCAATTAGCCTTTTAAAATAATAAACTTGGATTAGCTAACACAAAGTGCCATTGTAACACAGGAGTGATGGTTGCTGATAATGGGCCTCTGTACGCCTATGTAGATATTCCATAAAAAATCTGCTGTTTCCAGCTACAATAGTCATTTACAACATTAACAATGTCTACACTATATTTCTGATCAATTTGATGTTATTTTAATGGACAAAATAAATAGCTTTTCTTTAAAAATAAAGGACATTTCTAAGTGACCCCAAACTTTTGAACAGTAGTGTATGTTATTGTGGGCTGTTTTTAGCACTTTGCTTGAATCCTTGATTGTTTTTTATTGCTTTCCTGGGAGTCTTATCAGAGGTATTGTTGTTATAATAGTAATAYTGCAGGGTGAACTGCACACAGTGGACTTCCTGCTAGGGCAAACTGCCTCACTGCTAACAGTATTACTATGGATCATAGGCACACACATAGGCACACTACAGACAACAGCTGTAGGATTAACAGAGGCATTCGGGGGAGTTAGAGGGAAAAACTTTAGGTRACTTACATTATGACTTTCAACACCACTAGGACAATGTAAAGTGCCTTCAGAAAGTATTCTCACACCTTGATTTTTCCCCCACATTTTGTTGTGTTACAATTTAGGATTAAAATATATTTAATTGTCAGTTTTTGTCAACGATCTACACAAAATAATCTGTAATGTCAAAAGTGGAAGAAACATTCTAGCATGTGTAAAATAAATATGGGAACAAACCACTAATATACGGTATCTTGATTACATAAGTATTCATCCCCCTGAGTCAATATATGTTAGAACCACCTTTGGTAGCGATTACAGCCGTGAGTGTTTCTGGGTAAGTCTCTAAGAGCTTTGCACACCTGGATTGTACAACATTTGCACATTATCATTTAAACATTTCTTCATGCTCTGTGAAGTTGGTTGTTGATCATTGCTGGACCGCCACGTTCAAGTCTTGCCATAGATTTTCAAGCCGATTGAAGTCAAAACTGTAATTAGGCTACACAGTTACAGTCATCATGGTAAGCAACTCTACTGTATATTTGGCCTTGTGTTTAAGGTTTTTGTCCTGCTGAAAGATGAATTTGTCTCCCAGTGTCTGTTGGAAAGCAGACTGAACCATGTTTTCCTCTAGGATTTTGCCTGTGCTTAACTCTATATCGTTTCTTTTTATCCTAAAAAAAACTCCCTAGTCCTTTCCAATGACAAGCAAACCCATAACATGATGCAGCCACCACCATGCTTGAAACTATGAAGAGTGGTACTCAGTGATGTGTTGTGTTGGATTTGACCTAAACATAAAGCTTTGTATTCAGGAAATTTCTCAGGAAATTTCTCAGACAATTTTTTGGACGTTTTACTTTATTGCAAACACGATGCATGTTTTGTAATATTTGTATTTATTTATTCTGAACAGGGGTCCTTCTTTTCACTCTGTCATTTAGGTTAGTATTGTGGAGTAAGTAGAATGTTGTTGATACATTCTGTTATTCCTACCACAGCCATTCAACTCTGTAAGTGTTTTAAAGTCACCATTCACCATTGGCCTCATGTTGAAATCCCTGAGCGGTATCCTTTCTCTCCGGCAACTGAGTTAAAACCTTCTACAGGAATCGGTTCGCCCCCCCCCCCCCCCCCCCCCAAACGTAGGCTAATGTGATTAGCATGAGGTTGTAAGTAACAAGAACATTTCCCAGGACATGATATTGGCAGAAAGCTTCAATTCTTGTTAATCTAAATGCACTGTCTCAATTTACAGTAGCTATACAGTGAAATAATGCCAAGTTACGTCTTTGAGGAGAGTGCACAATTATGAACTTGAAAAGTATTAATAACCAATTAGGCACATTGGGCAGGCTTGATACAACATTTTTAACATAAATGCAATGGTTCATTGGATAAGTCTAAAACTGTGCACATATATATGTTAAAGTTTATTCACCTCACAGAGTGATGTGACAACAGGTGACCATAGTGTGACCAGATGAGATGTGACTAGATGATGGACCAGATGATGTGACCACAGTATGTGACCATTGTGTGACCACAGTGTACCAGATGATGTGACCATAGTGTGACCAGATGATGTGACCATAGTGTGACTAGATGATGTGACCACAGTGTGACCAGGTAATGTGACCACAGATTGTGACCACAGTGTGACCACAGTGTGACCACAGTGTGACCAGATAGATGTGACCATAGTGTGACCAGATGATGTGACCACAGTGTGACCATGTTTGACCAGATGATTGTGACCACAGTGTGACCAGATGAATGACCACGATGTGACCAGATGATGTGACCATAGTGTGACAGTGATGACCACAGTGATGATTGACCATAGTGTGACCACAGTGTGACCAGATGGTGTGGCCACAGTGTTGACCAGATGATGGGACCTAGTGTGACCACAGTGTGACCAGATGAGATGCAACCAGATAGTGTGACCAGATGATGTGACCACAGATGTGACCAGATGATGTGACCATAGTGTGACCATAGTGTGACCAGATGAGATGTGACCGGATGAGATGTGACCAGATGAGATGTGACCAGATGATGTGACCAGATGATGTGACCAGATAGGGTGACCTAGATGAGTGACCACAGTGTGAACCAGATTTGAGTGTGACACAGTGTGACCAGATGATGTGACCAGATGATGTGACCACAGAGTGTGACCAGATGAGTGACCGATAGATGTGACCACAGTGTGACCAGTATGTGAGACCCAGTGTGACCAGATGATCGTGACCACAGTGTGACCAGATTAGTGTGCAACACCAGATGATGTGACCCGTGTGACCAGAGATGTTGACCATGTGACCAGTATGAATGTGACCAGAGGATGTGACCAGATGATGTACCACAGTGTGACCAGAGCATTGGTGACAGATGATGTGACCACAGTGTGACACAGTGTACCAGATGTGTGACCATAGTGACCAATGATGTGACCAAGTGTGACCAGATTATGTGACCCACAGTGTGACCAGATGATGTGACCACAGTGTGACCAGATGTGGACCACGTGTGACAGATGATGTGACCACAGTGTGACCAGATGATGTGACCAGATGATGTGACCACAGTGTGACCAGATGATGTGACCACAGTGTGACCAGATGATATGACCACAGTGTGACCAGATGATGTGACCAGATGATGTGTTCACAGTGTGACCATCGTGTGACTATAGTGAAGACCTAACATTATCATCTTCTGACACTAACAATGTCTTTCTTTTAGAATTGTTAAAACA
Organism: Salvelinus sp. IW2-2015; assembly: GCF_002910315.2. Lineage (NCBI taxonomy): Eukaryota > Metazoa > Chordata > Actinopteri > Salmoniformes > Salmonidae > Salvelinus > Salvelinus sp. IW2-2015. Next base: position 4,946,151 of record NC_036838.1, on the reverse strand, counting down.
CGTACTACCTATTTTTTTACATATATTTTATTTAGCCAATCAAGTGTTAATCATCTATTTAATCAATATTTTTTAGCGTCACACATTGTATCACTCTTGTATGTAATTATCACAAGTTTATGTCTTTATATATATGTGTTCTTATTGGAACATTCCATAAGATTGTGTTTAGCGTGAATGCAGTCTACTGCTAATGCAGAAACATTAGGTACTTTTTTCCACCACTGGAATAGAACATGTGCTTTGTATGCTGGATGGAAGACTGATGTCAACGTCTGACCCTCATAGGAAAACACTAGGTTCAATCTGATTCTTGATGGATAGAAGTTTTCTCTACTACGTGAGCTGTATCATACTGTATTCTGTTATGTGAACAAATGACAGCACCTGATTTGTTCTGCACTTAAACCAAGAAAGTAAACAAAAACATGAATAAATCCCCACATGGATACGGTATATAGAAAAGTCAATGTAAAATACCAGGATGTAACCTGTAATGTTTTATAGCCTATGAACCAGTCCATTTACAGGGTAGTGTCATTTACTCACAACCCATCTTGATCACTGTCTTTAAACTGCAGCAGCTTCATATCATTTACAGTTGAATCATTTAGCAGACGCTCTCATCCAGATCGACTTTATAGTTGGGGCATCCATGTTAAGACGGCTCGGTAACACAACACACATCACAGTCAAGTGTTTATTGCAAAGAAGGGGCCGTGGGATTAATCAACATACTCTTTATCAAGTTGAAGTGCAATGAAATACCCCGGGAAAATGTATAATTTGTCCAGCAAAGCACCACTTCTTCTAATCTTACGATTCTAATTGAAGTCTTCTGACGATCCCCTTTGGTCTGTAGTTTATGCATACATAGTGATGTACATCCACTGAAAAAGGAATACAAAACTGTGTTGAGATTTGAGTAATAACACAATTCATTAGTCATATAAAATTGAAACAGTGAATTAACATCTTAACATATTGAAGTTGCTCTGGATAACTGCATATCAGACAGTTTAATCCAGCAGACCGTGTAATCACGTTCTTGTTGGTGCCCCATTTAGATAAGAGAATACTGCCTAAACACAAGTGACCTTTGGTTAACACAGAGTTTTATGATGTTTGACATCAAAAGAGGCAACGCTTCAGGGCATTATGCTTTTATTCCAGCCGAGCGCAGCCCAGCACTAACACACCTGATTCAAATGTTCAACCAATCATAGT
>NC_036838.1:4922829-4944055 GCF_002910315.2 Salvelinus sp. IW2-2015 | reverse complement strand
CGTTAGTCCGAGGGCCCATGTTAACAGGAATCAGATGGTGTGTTACTGCAGTTTGGAGATAAAGCCTGCACAACTAGTACTGCAGGGTTGGAGATAAAGCCTTCACAACTAGTACTGCAGGGTTGGAGATAAAGCCTACACAACTAGTACTGCAGGGTTGGAGATAAAGCCTGCACACCTAGTACTGCAGGGCCAGAGTTGAAAACTCTTGATATATTATTAACTGGTCATTACCTCATTGTCTCGAAGAGATATGGCCCCTCCATATTGAGTTCTCTGAATATTCTGTTGAGAGGAGCATGAATGACATTAATGCTATTTTGATAAAACAGACAAAAAGAGTATCCTTTAAGTGCCCTAATAAATGTTCAAAAAGTAGAATTATATATTTTCTTCTGAGCTATTCCTCTAACTATAAAACACTAAATCCAGAAATAGAGAAAAAAAAAAGCCTCTGAAAAAAAAGTGGTCTGATTTCATTCTCATGTGAACTACTGGCCATGCGTCCATGCGCAGGACGAGGCTATGAAACTCTCCAGGCTATGTTTCCAGAAGATCCACGTAGCGCAGAGCATCAGGTCAGCAGGCTATCACTCAGCCTGATCCCTGTGGAGGAGAACAGGCCTCACCCTCTATTTCACAGGATTTCACAGGTATTATGCATCAAATGGACTCTGTTTAGTCGTAACGCGTAGAAGTAACTTTAATCCATCTGTTCAGCTAATTGACAGTCCTAACTCTCAATCATGTACTGACTGTCAATGAGCTGATTTACAAAGCACTGTAAGCAGGTACTGTGATATCAGGTCAGTGCAGGCCCGTTTGTGGTCTGCCAAAAGTTACCTGAAGCCATGATTGGTTCCTCAGTTGACTCGATGACAACATTCCAGAACGGTCCACATCTGAACAGAAGATATCCTGGACGATGTAATAAATTATTTAATAGTTGCAGGTCATTGTTTCATGAAAAATTACAATGAGCAATATATAGTTGTTTTACCCTTTGCCACAGACTTGCTAATTAACTTACCTTGTAAATGGTACTTTTCTCCATAGACTAGAAATTCGTCACTGTTCAGTCTCCAGTGATTGATGTCTGGAGAAGAAAGGTTAAGGGAATCTCCAAAGGCAGAAAATGATATGTATTTACATTTTGCCCTGTAATGAGCTAAAGCAATATGTTTAGCTACGTGGTTCTCAATCCTCCCTCAGGACCAAACATTTCACAATAGTATTGTAGCCTGAACTATGTCCCTGGTTAACCTAGTCAAGGGTTTTGATGATTACGATTGACCAGTTGAATCAGGTGTTCTAGCCTCTGGAATAGATCAAATACATGGAACGACTGTGGAGAGGTTAGAAGCCACTGTAACGGTAGTGAATGAGATAAACATATGGCTTTAACACACGGTAGTGTAATGAGTAAAGCCATATGTTTAAACGCTGTAGTGTAATGAGATAAAGCCATATGTTTAACACTGTAGTGTAATGAGTAATGCCATATGTTAACACTGTAGTGTATGAGATAAAGCCATATGTTTAACACTTAGTGTAATGAGATAAAGCCATATGTTTAACACTGTAGTGTAATGAGATAAAGCCATGATGGTTATACACTGTAGTGTAATGAGATAAAGCCATAATGTTTGACAACCTGTAGGAATGAAGAAATAAAGCCATATGTTTAAGACTGTAGTGTAATGAGAATAAAGCCATAGCTTTAAACCATCAATATGCCATTTATTTTAAGACAAATGTTTACTGTCCAAATCCCATCTACATTATAAAATATCCAGACAATGATTTTCCTGTCTCATACATTCATTCACAGATCTTCTACTGTCGCCGATTGCGAGTGCTTCACACGGTTGGCTCTTCGTAAAGAGAAGAGTGTGTTCATTATGGATGGGGCGACTGTCACTGAGCTATCTCGATACATCCATCACAGGGCCACCATTTGCTTCGACAGGACGCCAACGCTAAGCCTTCTGTTTCTTTGCACTATCCTGTGTAAAAAAGTGGCACATAAAAAACATCATACAGATGCATACCCATTGCCACCCATCCAACCAGCTTGTGCTAGTGGAAATAAATGCAAGTAAACACAGCTTTACCCCCACCAACTGTGTTCTTTCTTTTATTTTTTTTTGCGTGTTTGTAACTTGTTTTTTACTTATTTGATAAAGCCATATGTTTAGTACTGTAGTGTAATGAGATAAAGCCATATGTTTAGCTATGTGGTCTGTTTCATGTTGGTGGAACTATATTTGCTGTCTTTTCTCTCTCCAATTCAGTTTGTTGCTTGGTTTGTAAACTAGTGTTCAGATTATATGAACATTTAAAATAAAGTATTTTTTGGGGCCAGCAGCATACCACCCTACATCGCATTGCTGGCTTGCTTCTGGTGCTAAACAGGGTTTGTTCTGGTTGGTCCCTGGATGGGAGACCAGATGCTGCTGGAAGTGGTGTTGAAGGGCCAGTAGGAGCCCCCCTTTCTTCTGGTCTAAAAATATATATATGTCCCAATACCCCAGGGCAGTGATTGGGGACATTGCCTTGTGTAGGGTGCTGTCTTTCGGATGGGACATTAAATGGGTGTCCTGACTCTCTGAGGTCATTAAAGATCTCATGACACTTATCGTAAGAGTAGGGGTGTTAACCCCGGTGTCCTGGCTAAATTCCCAATCTGGCCCTCATACCATCACGGTCACCTAATCATCCCCAGCTTACAATTGTCTCATTCACCCCCCCCCTCCTCTCCCCTGTAATTATTCCCCAGGATGTTGCTGTAAATTAGAATGTGTTCTCAGTCAACTTACCTAGTAAAATAAGGGTAATTAAACAAATACATATGTTTTTAAACCTGGTGCTAATACGGCTTCTTGGTCTTGATGTTGTCCACATTCTGATTGTGCCCACATTTTTAGATATGCGTCTACACATGGTATTAAAATGTGTCTCTTATCCATCCACTGTGTCCACATTGTGACCAGATTTCCTGGTCCCTCCTTGTATGCAAATTATTTTAGGGAAATTCTTTCAAAATAATATGCATTTACTTATTTTAAGACACATTGATGTTGCCACCTGTCAACAATTTTAGAAGGTTGGATAATAATGATACAAATGGTTTTACTGTCCAGATCCATATACATTTAAAATATCCAGACAAAGTTTGCCTGTCTCCGGAGAAGGTCAGGTAGATCTGATCAATATCAGATCACAATAATTATTTTGATCTTCTACACCTGTCTACTAATGTGGTCACAATCTGGATGTAGAAGGATACACAAAGGATACATGTTAGCACTAGGTATAAACAGGGCTTAAGAGTCATTGCAAAAACTTCTACATTCACAGATTATACTGTCGGATTGGAGTGTTCAACAGTGTTCTCTTGTAAAGTACTGTTCAGAGTGTTTCACAAGAGAAGACATGTGTTCATTATGGGATGGGAGACTCTGTCACTGAGCTTATTCTGGATACATCCATCAGAGCCACCATGCTTCGACAGGACTCCAAGCTGAATCCTTGTGTTTTCTTTGCACATCCTGTGTAAAAAAAGTGGCACATAAAAACATCATACAGATGATACCTCATTGCTCACCATCCAACCAGTGGTGTAGTGGAGGGTAAAACGCAATTAAACACAGTTTACCCACCTATTGATTTTACCACTACGTCACTGACACCATCCCTATCCTTGTGATCTCTCGTCAGCATTCATGTCTCTCTGTTCAATCTCCTAATTTGGGTCATCATGTACTTGGAATCTCCATATGATAATTGATTTCTTCTCTACGTACCTTGGAGGAGTTTTTCATCCAGACTTCTCTGAAGCTGTTCAGCATCCACCTCCTCAAACTTTTCAGTGAAAACAGAATTTGTGTTATTGATTTTTTTTTAATAGTTTAAAGATTGTTAGAAACTAGTAATATTCTCAAATGGTATACATTTTTCTATGGTTGTGTGTTTTAATTTTACACTGTAGTTCTTCGTGGTTCATTAGCTAGAGCATAGCTCTTGCAATGCCAGATTTGTGGGTTTCGATTCCCAAGGGGAACCAGCACAAAACAAAACATGAAAAATGTAGGCACTCACTACTGTAAATACTTCTGCATAAGAGCGTTTGCTATATTGTAAATCTTCGTTTTGTGTTGAAATGAAATAAACTCTGAACTTGCCTGATCAGAATATTCCCGAAAAAGAGTTTGTTTGTTGCTCATATCTTCTCTATTGTCAGTAGGTGTGAGCTAAAAAATGGAATATATTGTTATAAGATATCAAGAAAGGAAGATGAAAAGGAAACACCAGAGAGATAGAAAAACATCAACTCAAATATGACGGATGAAATACTCTTTGCCTTAAAATACCTTTGGAGTTTCCTCCATATCTTGGTCATTGGAATTTTCACTGAGAAAAAGAAATGAAGACTGTTTTGTTTCTGTTAGATATATATACATTATAGTGAAACTAAATACACGATTCAAGCTCGTCGCGGGTTCTCCCACAATGCAGCTTTTAAAGGTAACGTTATCACGTTCGCAGAGATTGCATTCAGGGTTAAAACGCTGCAGATGTCAGCTCAATTGGAAATTAGTTTCAGGCTGATGTACTGCCCCAAGCTCACATTGCAAAGTTGTGGGTGACGCGCTGATAGCCTGCCTACCTTTGACTATAGCATTATATGCACTCGAATGGTGAATGGGAGGCACATGTTAATTACGAGTTGAGATTGAGAAATAAAAATAGCTATTTTTAATAGTGGCCATCAAAACAGTTTTTAACACACATTTATAATTGTTATTTGTTGCATAAAAAAGCACCCCACTGGGCACAGACATCAATTCAAAGTCTATTCCACGTTGGTTCAACTTAATTATCATTGAAATTACGTGAAAACAAAGTTGATTCAACCAGTGTGTGCCTACTGGGACGTTTCACTACAATACCAGTTTTTTTTAACAGGTGATGAGCCATTCCGCTCCGCAAACTAGGCTCTGTATGTTGTTTGCGAATTTGTGACCTCATAAGCCTTGAAGATGGGGGAAAATGTTTTTATGGGGAAAGAAGGAGAAAAAAGTTTTGAAGATGTGATACATAAGATACATGACGACGCATGAAAAATACACGGGCCAAATTAATTATACAAAATTATGAAAATTAACCTATAGACCAGGGGTGTCAAAGTCAAATGGACGGAGGGCCAAATAAAAAATTTAGCTACAAGCCGAGGGCCGGACTGTTCGAATGTTCATTGAAAATTTTTTAAATGACGCATATAGTCTAGTGAACCTAATTGAACCTACTGAAAACCTAACAAATATATTCCAATATGATCAGATAAATTAAAGCAATATTTTCTTATGGCTCTGTCATAATCTTAATTTTCAACAGACACAAAAGACAATTCCTTTATATAAAAATCCCCATAACCAGAACATTAAATGAAAGAAACCGGTATTCAAGCACCATCGAGCCTATATTTTCTATTTTTAGCAAAAGTGGGCTAAATTACTTCAAAGAAAAAAACAATAATACAATTTTCTATCATCCATCTACACTGAAATATTTTAAAATATAATTGGATTGAAATACAATAAAATAAAGTGCAAAAATCTATTAATCAAAAACAAACACTTTTTAAGGAGAAGTAACATGCAGTGAAACAATATTAACTTTAACTTTTTAAACTTGAACTGAAGTAAAACTCTAAATAAGTGTTGCACAGTAATGTTCACTTTGTTTGAGGTTGAGGTATACTTGGTGGGTGTCCCATTCTTTTCCACAAGTCATCAGTGTTCGGGGTAAGGCTCTGAGCTGAGGAAATCCTCAGAGTGAAGTGGAGTGTTCAGCAGTAAGTCGACTTCTGTGTGTGTTTTTGTTCAGGTTCATCAAAGACAGTTGTTCACACAGTATGTGCTGCCAAACATAGACAACGTTTGAGCAGCTGCCATGCGCAGCTGGGCAATTGTGTCGGGGAGGAAACGGCGAACTCCGCAGCACCCACTGCCGCATATTTTGCCCTCAGTGCATCATTGCATTGGAGGTCAATCTCCATTTGCAGGTTTGGTGGTGAGCTTTCCACCAACAGCAATGGTACCAGCATAGTTCAACCTGCTTTTTTTGCTTCAAAGTCAGGCAAAATCGGCGTCGAAAGTCAGCGGCAAGCAATACTATTTTGTCAGCCAACTGTGCGCTCGGACGCACTGGTAGAAGAGCTTCTTCTTTCATGGTCTGGCAGCTGGGAAAGTGGGCTCAAATTTTCTTTCCGCATCTGCGTCTCCCACAGAGTCAGTTAATTTTACTGTGATGCTGACGACTGCTGTGCCAATAAATATTGAAATGAAGCAGCCTACTGCTCGGTGCGTCACCGTTGCATTGTGGGAAATGTAGTATTGGTGCGTGTAAAAGATCTGCGGGCTGCCGGCTTGCTGCGGTCTGCGGGCCGGTTCTAATAATAAATCAAGATCATCCCAGGGGCCGTAAAAAACCTTCTCGCGGGCCGGATGTGGCCCGCGGGCCTTGACTCTGACATATGTGCTATAGACCAATAAACATGACTGGTCAAATGCATTTTCAGTGACTAACAGATTAACCGTTAACATCCCTATCACTGATTGTAAAAAATATATAAATATAATTCCTTACCTGTGAAATGACTTAATAGTTCACCCAAGTTACAAAATTACATATTGGTTTCCTTACCATGTAAAAAGTCTATGGACAAGGTAAAATAGAAATCCATGCTTTGGTTTATTACAAGTCAATATCCCTGATATTAGTATTTTATAACTTGGATGAACTATCCCTTTAAGTAATGTCACAGGTAAGAAATTATATATATTTTTTAAATCAGTGATATGGATGTTAACGGTAAATATTAATTAGGAAACGGAGGACTGTGCTTACTGGATGTGTGTCTCCGCCTTGGAGAGGATGGACAGGATGAAGGAAGCGGTTTCATTGGGTTTGAAGGATGATGGCACGATCAGGTATTCGCCAGGTTTCAGCCTGCATAAGAGCATCACCGTCCGAGCATTCAGGAAGTCCTTGGTTTGGGCGACAGGTGCGTTGTTGTCGAAGAAGGAGGCAGGAAACTTCCCCCTCTGTCCTTTGAACTGAGATCACAATAAAATGAAGAAGGAGGCAGGAAACTTCCCCCTCTGTCCTTTGAACTGAGGTCACAATAAAATGAAGAAGGAGGCAGGAAACTTCCCCTTCTGCCCTTTGAACTGAGGTCACAATAAAATGAAGAAGGAGGCAGGAAACTTCCCCTTCTGCCCTTTGAACTGAGATCACAATAAAATTAAGGAGGAGGCAGGAAACTTCCCCCTCTTTCCTTTGAACTGAGATCACAATAAAATAAAGGAGGAGGCAGGAAACTTCCCCTTCTGCCCTTTGCACTGCTTATTTGGGCGTGTCTACATCATTTGCATAACAGACGTCACGCTTTCAGACAAACTAAATACCTTCTTTGCCCGCTTTGAGGATAATACAGTTCCACCATCGCGGCTCGCTAACAAGGACTTTAACCTTTATTTAACTTGGCAAGTCAGTTAAGAACAAATTCTTATTTACAATGATGGCCTACTCCGGCTAAACCCGAACAACACTGGGCCAATTGTGCACTGCCCTATGGGACTCCTAATCACAGGAGGATGTGATAGGCCCTGGATTCAAACCAGGTACTATAGTGACAGCTCTTGCACTGAGATGCAGTGCACCACTCAGGAGCCCTATCTTGAGCAACACATTATTTCTTAATTCTGTATTTGTGAAAATTATGTGTTAAAGTTACTTACTTGGGCAGGTACCTGTTAGAAAGGTAAAAAAAAAAGACAATTAAATAGCAGCCACAATAGCATATTTCTTGAATTTCTTCTTCTGGAATATAATACATGTAGGTTTGCAAATGGGCGTATTTGCATTGAGAACTGAGCACTGGCAATCCCATCCCAGCGTTAACATAAGAGGAACTTACAAAGAGATCTCCACTGCTGATATGACAGTTTATGCTACCATAACAGTGCTACCTGTAACACAGTCCTCAGAGGAAGCACATATGTTTGCTTCAATCTGTGAGACGTGTCTGGATCATATCTTTGAATGTTTATCTATGGATAAAAGTTCAGTTAAACTATTCAGCAATAATATAAGGTGTGGACTGACCTCGAAGATGTTGATGCCGATGTGGACACTTTTGACCAGGCGTCGGTTTCTCTTGTCTGGCTTCTGCATCAGAGACACAAGCATGTTGTTGTCCCCCTGTGTCTCAGAGAAGTCCCTGTCAAATCCCTCAATCTTCACTCGATACTGGGGATTGGTCCAGAAACTGTCTATTGGGAGACAAGACAACATGGGTATTTTGACTTGTAGTTTCAGTAAATGTTGTAGCCGTCATGAACTGCGTAGAATTCCGTGTCAATCAAAATAAGATTTACCTCSGAACAGAATGCAACCACCAGCAGTGGTCCCTGCGACCCATCTGCCATCATGGAAAGAAGGCGTCCAATGACCTTRAGAGTTGCCGTCAAGAAAATCAGGGCACAGACAGCAGATAGTCACATCTGAGAAGTGCTGACAAAGGTTTTCCATTGTCATCCTGAGAAGACAAACGAAAATTGTGAATTYGTGTGAATTTAAATATGAGTATAGATGCGTTCTGATCACTGTACTGTATGTGTTKGTCACTTGCAACAAAATATTGACATGGTCTGCAAACACAATTCTACATTATATTGTTTACCAGAATTCCCCATCCTCCTCCACTGACAGATACATCTTCCGGTCGGCAGGACTCACTGTTTTCCACATGGAAGACCTGATAGAAATACAAACATCATGTCAATGGTTCGGATTGGGGTAAGGATCCTAGTTAGTTAGTGGTAGTTACTACAGAGTCTAGGTCGCCAAGAGACAACAATGTAAAAGCTTTAACACCTTTGGCTGCTTGTGGGTAACTCCTGAATACTAGCAATGTAAAAGGTAAAGGATATCAACTGACATGTCATAAAGACCTGTTGAAGACAATGGATGTGATTACACGTCACAGTCAATTTGAGCTAAAGCCATTCCACTTTCAAATGTGGCGTCGGGATCATTATCACGTAAAGATATTCATGAAAATGTAACAGMGATGTTGACAGTGTTATAGCTAATGTTGTGATGAAAAAATAACAAAATATATACATTAAAAAGTATTATTATTAATATTGCAATAGGGCAAATACATTTACCTGTAGCAGGAATTTCACCTGGTGAAATGGTAKAGGCTACAATATACTGTATATAGACAAAGTATGTGGACTATAGAAAAACATAACAATTACACATACTGAGAAACAATCCAATAAGCAAATGGACAGTTATTGATTGTGAATATTTATTRCTTACTTATCGCTCCAGTCTCCCTTCCACTCTCCATAGCCCCAGGGGTTGAAGAGGCGGATCAGATTCACTGGCTTGCCTTGGCTCATYATCTGTGGAAGAAACCAGCATGAACACCAGCTGTAATCTCAGAGCAGGAAAATAAGTGCAACAGGCTGGATATGAACCTGCGTCCCCAATGAGAGAAATCAGCATCTTAAACCATTAGACCAAGAGGAATTKTATAGTGGGCCGTAGGCTGACACTGATTTTGAAGTCGCGGCGACCTCATCACTAGACAATAAGACGACTCGTGCGCTACACAAGGTCAGGATACATTTTCGGTCATGGCAGAAATTATACCACAAATCCTCTCCCAATTCCCTTCAGGTAGAGCTACAGTAAATATACTGAACAAGCTTGTAATTTACACTGAACAAAAATATAAACGTAACATGTATAGTGTAGGTCCCATGCTTAGGGGGCTGAAATAAAAGATCCCAGAAAATGTTCCATACGAGCAAAAACCTTATTTCTCTCAAATTTTGTGCACAAATTTGTTTACATCCCTGTTAGTGAGCATTTCTCTTTTGCCAAGATAATCCATCCACCTGACAGATGTGGCATATCAAGAAGCTGATTAAACAACATGATCATTACACAGGTGCACCTTGTGCAGGGGACAATAAAAGGCCACTCTAAAATGTGCAGTTTTGTCACACAACAGAATGCCACAGATGTCTTGAGGTAGCGTGTAATTGTCACGTATGTTAATTTCTCTACCATAAACTGCCTCCATCGTTGTTTTAGAGAATTTGGCAGTATGTCTAACCGGCCTCACAACCGCAGACCATGTGTAACCATGCCAGCCTAGGACTTCCACGTCCAGCTTCTTCACCTTCGGGGTCATCTAAGACCAGCCAATGGGTGAGCATGGCTCCCAAGTGGGTGGGCTTATGCCCTCCCAGGGCCACCCATGGCTGCACCCCTGCCCAGTCATGTAAAATCCATTGAATAGGGGATAATTTAATTGATTTAAATGGATTGATTTCCTTATATGAATTGTAACTCAGTAAAAAAATTGAAATTATTGCATGTTGCGTTTATGGACACACTTACTCATTCAAGGATTTTTACTATTTTTTAAAACTATTTTCTACATTGTAGAATAATAGTGAAGACATCAAAACTATGTAATAACACATATGGAATCATGTAGTAACCAAAAAAGTGTTAAACAAATCAAAATATATTTTATATTTGAGATTCTTCAAATGAACCACCCTTTGCCTTGATGACAGCTTTGCCCACACAATATATTTTGATTTGTTTCACACTTTTTTTGGTTACTACATGATTCCATATGTGTTATTTCATAGTTTTGATGTCTTCACTATTATTCAACAATGTAGAAAATAGTAAAAATATAGAAAAACCCTTGAATAAGTAGGTGTTTCGAAACTTTTGACTGGTACTGTATATATTTATTGATTTAACCAGATAAGTTGACTGAAAACACATTCTCATTTACAGCAACGACCTGGGGAATAGTTACAGGGGAGAGGAGGCGGGATGAATGAGGCAATTGGAAGCAGGGAATGATGATTAGGGAATGTAGCGAGGACACTGGGGTTAACACCCCTTCTCTTACAATAACTACCATGGGCTTTTTAGTGACCAAAGAGAGTCAAGACATGTGTTTTATGTCCCATCCGAAAGACAGCACACAACACATGGCAACATCCGCAATCACTACCCTGGGATATACATTTTTTAACCAGAGGAAAGGAGTTCTTCCTAATGGCCCTCCAACACCACTTCTAGCAGCATCTGGTCTCCCATCCAGGGACTGGCCAGGACCAACTCTGCTTAGCTTCAGAAGTAAGCCAGCAGTGGGATGTAGGGAGGTATTCTGCTGGCAAAATACATTTTGGCTCTATTCTGACAAACCAAACAATGGGTATTCTTGGCATTAAAAAGGATAGAGTGCATAATGCCAAAAGATATCAGCTACAAAGATTTTCTCTCAGATTGTTACTGGTATGTTTCCTACAGTACCTGTAGAACTCCTGTGACGGTGTAAGCATGACCCCTCACTAATCCGTTGGGTTCCACCGCATTCGCTGATGTTTCCTACAAGAGACACAGATCATTAGGTATTATAGGTAAAGTAATCAGATCATAACAGTAAAGAGGTTTAGGACAAGGCTGAATATGAACACACCCATTCAGACTTTCATCTCTTCTGTATTTACAAATTAAATGACACATCTTAACTTCAACTATGCCTAACAACTCATATTACCACAGATCTGGACATAAATGCATGATTTATGTGAACTTTGAATTACACGTGCATTTCTGACACTACTGCTCTACGAACTGATTTGTCTAAAGGGTCAACATGATGTTTCCGGGGATGGTAGTGATGCTCACCCTTTGAGGTGTGTTACACCCCATCAGAGATTTGAACTTGGCAGCTCTGAACAGGAGGTCCCAGAGATTTGGTTGAGTTTCAGCAAGCTTGAACGTGATGTGAACCCCTCCAGTGAAGTCCATCATAGCCTCTGAAAGGGTCCCTGCATTCATGTCTGCGTAGGAGCCACACACTCTGCCAGAAGAAGACAGAACTTTAAGGTCGACAATGAAGAGGTGTTAAACTGTCCTATAACCAACTGATTTGGCTCACATACTTGGCGTAGGCTTTCTCCATCAAGGCGGGCCAAAACTCATTGGGAGTTTTCGAATGGACGAAAATGAGCCTGCCGTTAACTGTTGGTAGCATGTCATCGATCACAACGTCCACCCACCTCCCAAACCTCCAGAACTGAAAGACAGGACGAGAGGACAATGATTCGGTAATGCTTTATTTGGATAGTCCATCTGTAGGTGCTCTACAGACCAGTGGTGGTCGGTGCTGTTTAAGATGAGAGAGGACGATTATATATTTTTTTATATGATCGTGGCCTTATTTCTATTACAGCATATTGGATGACTGTCATTCATATTCCATTCATCCAGCTCAATGTAACGTTTAAAGTTTATAACATAGGTGCACAGGTCGAGAGACAAATTGGAGTAATCAAGACAATGACACATTCAATCATTAGTCCAACGGTTGCAAATGAGAGATTCTATTGGACAAATTAAGTTATGTTTATCCCAGTTTGCTTCCATTTAAGAAACGTTTTTCAACAGAATCGGCGGAATGAATACACCCCTGATCACACGAAAACACAATTCACTTTAATAGCAGCCACATACAAACAGGATGAGCATTTTGCTCGCATCAACGTTCTCTCCTCCTCTCACCTTTTTCCTTCGCTTGTAGACTCCAGTGCACAACACATCAGCTGTCTGTGACCAGGAGAAAAAATCTTTCCTAGCCAAGCCTTCATATCATAACCGCTAACCGCTACACACAGCCTACATCGTTGTCACCATTTAGCGAGCTAGTTAAAATGGCATGTTTGAGCCGGGTGTCTGAATAAGCTAGCTGCATTCGCTAGCTAAGTAAGTGAAAGTAAAAGTGAAAAAATAAATACAACAAAATGTAGCTAGCTCTCTTGCTCTCTCTCTCTCTCTCTCTCTCTCTCTCTCTTGCTTCTCCTTCATTTTTGAAGAAATTAATTTGTTCAAAACTGTTTAACTATTGTCTTTCTCTCTCTTTAAGTCAACTACTCACCACATGTTATGCACTGCAGTGCTAGCTAGCTGTAGCTTATGCTTTCAGTACTAGATTCATTCTCTGATCCTTTGATTGGGACAACATGTCAGTTCATGTTGCAAGAGCTCTGATAGGTTGGAGGAAGTCCTCAGGAAGTTGTCATAATTACTGTGTAAGTCTATGGAAGGGAGTGAGAACCATGTCTCCTAGGTTTTGRATCGAAGTCAATGTACCCAGAGGAAGACTGAAAGAGTGCAGCTCCAAAACAGTGTGTTTTAATCAATTATCTGGTGACATGAATATATTTAAGGAGCAGGAGCGGTAGAGATACTCTTAATGATCGGCTATGAAAAGCCAACTGACATTTACTCCTGAGGTGCTGACTTGCTGCACCCTCGACAACTATGTGCTCATTATTATTTGCCCTGCGGTTTACTTTATGAATCCTTGCGACACTCCTTGGGCGCATGTACTCTTTCTATCTTCCACCTGCAAACGCAGAGAGGACTGGACCACCCTCGTAGCCCTGGATTCCTTCTCTAGGTTCTCCTTCTCGGTTTTGGCCTTCTCAGGAGCTTTTTCTAGCCCCGTGCAATCTTTACCTGACAACTTGGTTGACTGGTTTGAGTTTGACTAGACGAGATTATTACATGATACAATAACAGCTAATTTAAAAGGCATATATAAATACATATTGATTTGATTTGAATGAATATAGTTTTATCTAAAGGCAAACTGAGGAGGAAATATCTCCCTGTTACAGACTATAAGTAACATATTCACCTACCTACTAACACTAGCTCAAACCTAAGCTTAACCTTATCCTAACCCTAACCTTAACCCTTACCCTTATTTTAACCTAACCCTAACTCTTAACCGTAATCTTAGCAAGCAGTTGCTTATCAGAGATTTTCTGATAGTATGACAATTGTAGGGCATTACGTATCCAGCACTACCAAATAAAGTGTGACGAGATTAACTACAGAGACTATTTTCTATGCGTGATACAAAGGTACAGCCTAAGCCTAAAGAGTCATTCATAGTCATGTAATAGTTCTCAATAACCACTGAGAAACCGTTTAAAATGCCATTAATAGCTCTCCGAGAATGTCAGTAATTCCAATAGGCCAATGCATCTCACAACGATAACGTACTGGAGCGTCGAGGTATTTACCCTGAAGTGGAATATTCGCATAATCCTTTAAACCTCTCGCTCTAGGGGTACTACTTGCTCCAGGATGTGCTCTGGAATGTCAAAGCCCAACGGAAGCAAGAACCAGACATTTGCCTGCACAAAAAAAAGACATTACACATTTGGTACATCATGCACATTGCAAGGGCATGGTTGATATTACTGAACACAAATATACACGCACAGCAATCATTTTTACAATTTTACTGAGTACAGTTCACATAAGAAATCAGTCAATTGAAATAATTTATTACGGTCCTAATCAAGGATTTTACATGATTTGGCAGGGCGCAGCCATGGATGGCGTATGCCCACCAACTGGGGAGCCAGGCGCAGCCATCAAAATAAGTTTTTCCCGACAAAGGCTTTATTACGACGAGAACTTCTGTTTCTTCAGCTGTTTGGTGACTGGTCTCAGACGATCCGCAGGTAACAAAGCTAAATGGGAGGTCCTGTACTGGCATGTTAACGGTGGTCTGCGGTTGTGTGTGTTTGGATCTCTAAATGACTTTGGATGTGGTTTTGTTAGAGAAATTAACATTAATTTCTCTGGCAACAGCTCTGGTGGACATTCCTGCCAGTCAGCATGCCAATTGCACACTCCCTCAAAACTTGAGATCTGTGGCCTTCTGTTGTTGTGCAAAACTGCACATTTTAGAGTGGCCTTTATTATCCCAGAATGTAATGAACTATGCGTTTAATCAGCTTTGATATGCCACATCTGTCAGGTGGAGGATTATTTGGCAAAAGAGAAGTGTCACTAACAGGGATGGAAACACATTTGTGCAACATTTGAGAGAAACAACCTTTTGTTCGTATGGCATTTCTGTGATCTTTTATTTCAGCCCACGAAGCATGGGATCTACACTATACATGTTGTATTTATATTTTTGTTCAGTATATATTGATGCTTGCTTATAACAAATCCACTTACCAATATTTCCTTGCTCAAGTCAAACCTTGAAAATCCACTAATGATGAATCTGATTTTGGGCAATTTTCTAGAAGAGCGATACACACGTACAACTATTAACAATATTTCTAAATGTTTATAATGTGTGCAGATTTGAATGAAGACTTGACATACCTCTGGTCTCAACCAACCCCTCTACGCATGTCATCAGGGAAGTAGCCTTCACCAATGGAGTTGTGGTCTGGTGGAACATGTCATCGATGTACCTCACCCCTGGCCAACAGTATGCTTCAGCTGCGCAGGAAGTCTTGGTTCCGTGTTTTCCCAGCGTGGCAGAGCTCCCAACACCATTTCTTGTTGGCGTCTTGCATTATACTCATACACACACCGGGAGGAGGCATGTTGTAGTTATTCAGGATCGTTAGCAGGGTGAAATACAACTCGATGAACGGTGAAGCTGACATTAAATAACAGCTGGTACTTTCTGTATATAGCTGCACATTGATCTGGTACTTCCTGATATATGTGAAGTGTTGACGGTATGACAGGTAACAAACAGATAGTAGATTGTATTAATATGTAGAATAGTATTATTAAAAAGGCTATCCTTCAGCATTTTGTAGGCTGCTTTCAGTTTTTGCACAGTGTTATTCACGCAATACATATTTACATACAAATCAAAACTGTATAAAAATAGTGAACACGGTAACTGTAGAAAAATATATATGTGACAGGAGTAACTTCCCCAGTTAAACCTGTAAACTCCTGGACTCTTGACAAGATAATACAAACTAGAATGGTTTCACAGGCCCTTCATTGATAGTGAGGATGAGTGGCAATTGATGATCTGATGAATTGATTGATGGCTATTTTTCTTTGCTTTGACTATGATTCCAAAGCTAACTAGGTTGTGCTACCCACATGATCTTATCATACTAACTAGGTAATGTTACCCACATTCCTCTATCATACTAACTAGGTAATGTTACCCACATATCTTCTATCATACTAACTAGGTATGTTACCCACATGATCCTTATCATACTACTAGTAATGATTACCCACATGATTTCCGTTCCTGACCTGTTTTCTGTTGTTTTGTATGTGTTTGAGGTCAGGGCGTGAGTTTTGTGTGGGCAGTCTATGTTTTCTGTTTCTATGTTGGTTTTGGGTGCCTGTATGCTCTCATTAGAGGCAGGTGTTTGACGTTTCCTCTGATTGAGAGTATATTAAGGTAGGTGTTCTCACTGTTTGTTTGGGTGATTGTCTCCTGTGTCAGTATGTTACGCCTCACGGGACTGTCTCCGGTTTTTGTTAGTTCGTTTTATGTAGTCTGTTTTCCTGTTCATGCGTTCTCCACGTGATGTAGTTCGGGTCCAGGTCTGTCTACATTCGTTATTTGTTTTGTAATTATTCAAGTGTTCGTCGTGTTCTTCAGTTTTGTTTATTAAATCATTATGTATTCACAACCCGCTGCAGTTTGGTCGAATCACTACTCCTCCTCTTCGATGAAGAGGAGGAAGCCCGTTACCAATGATCCTCTATCCATACCTAACTTAGGTAATGTTACCCACATGATCCTCTATCATACTAACTAGGTAATGTTACCACCAATGATCCTCTATCAATACTAACTAGGTAAGTACCACATTGATCCTCTATCATACTAACTAGGTAATGTTACCCACATGATCCCTATCATTTACATAACACAGGTATCGTTACCCACATGATCCTCTATCATACTAACTAGTAATGTTACCACACAGTCCTCTATCATACTAACTAGGTAATGTACCCACATGATCCTCTACATACTAACTAGTAATGTTACCCACATTGATCTCTATTACTACAACAGTATGTTACCCACTATCCCTTATCTATCATACTAACTAGGTAATGTTACCCACATGATCCTCTATCATACTAACTAGGTAATGTTACCCACATGATCCTCTATCATACTAACTAGGTTAAATAAAACAGCATTTTTTCAATTGATTCAATAATTGCAAAACAAAAATGTTCATGTCTGATGCACCTGTGCACTGTAAAAACATAACAAAGCATTAATAACATACCTATTAGTGTCTGGTCCTGCAGCTGGTGTAGTGTCTGGTCCTGCAGCTGGTGTAGCGTCTGGTCCTGTAGCTGGTGTGGGGTCTGGTCCTGCAGCTGGTGTAGCGTTTGGTCCTGTAGCTGGTGTGGGGTCTGGTCCTGCAGCTGGTGTAGCGTCTGGTCCTGCAGCTGGTGTAGTTTCTGGTCTTGCAGCGATACGGTCGTTTGTGCTCGTATGTCTCTGCGTTTAAATGTATTATGTACTTTTTATTTTTAAGCACATGACCAAATTGATTTCTCCCCCTGGTGAGATAATTATGTTGATGTAATCTAATCTAAAGTTTCTTACCTCAGAATATCTCTTTTGTACTCTGGATTTCAGCCTTCTGTAACCCAATTCAGTTCAAGGTATTATCTTATATACCTGCTAGCTCCCGAAATTGTTGACGTATTGCACTGTACGGTTGGCTATAAAATATTGAGTGCACAAGCACCGCCCACACATTGCTCTTGGCTGTGAGACAACCTAGCCTATGAATTAATGTTTACAACGTAGGTGCACAGTTCTAGATAAAAATGTATTATTAATCAAGGTGACAGACAGTGACACATTCAATACCACCTTGCATGTCATGCCCTGACCTTAGTTATCTGTGTTTTCTGTATTATTTTGGTCAGGTCAGGGTGTGACGAGGGTGGGTATGCTTGTTTTTGTCTTGTCTAGGGTTTTTGTATGTCTAGGGGTGTTTGTTAGTCTAGGCATATTGTAGGTCTATGGTGGCCTGAATTGGTTCCCGATCAGAGACAGCTGTTTATCGTTGTCTCTGATTGGGGATCCTATTTAGGTTGCCATTTTCCATGTTGGTTTTGTGGGTTCTTGTCTATGTGTAGTTGCATGCCAGCACTCGTTGTAATTAGCTTCACGTTAGTTTTGTTATTTTGTTTAGTGTTCTTCGTTTTATTAAAGAAGAATGTACTGATATCACGCTGCGCCTTGGTCTCCTCACTACGACGAACATGACTACTAGGGTGTAGTCATTAATCCAACAGTTAAAAACTAGAGTTTCTATTGGACAAATTCAGGTATGTTAATCCCCATTTAATTTAGTTCGCATCAGTTATTTTTTTTTTTTTTTTTTTAACAGAATCAGAGGAATGAATACACCCATGATCACCCGCACACAGTTAAATGTAATAAGCCACATACAAATGGCATGAACATTTTGCTTGTTGTATAATTCCTTCTCGCATCTACTCGCTCTCCTCCTCTCACCTTTTCCCTTCGCTTGTGGAATTCAGTGCACATCACATCAGCTGTCTGTGACCAGGCGAAAAAACATTTCCAAGCCAAAAACCTTCATATCACAACCGCTAACCGCTACACACAGCCTACATTGTTGACCATAGCCAGCTAGCTAACATAGCATCCTTCTCTGTTTGAGCCGGGTGTTAGAGTAGGCTAAACTATCTAGCTGCATTCACTAGCTAAGTGAAAGTGAAACATATAAATAAAGCTCGCTCTCTCTCTTTCTTACTTCTCCTTAATTTTTGAAGAAATTAATTTGTTAAACTGTTGAAATATTGTCTTTCTATTGTCAACTACTCACCACATTTTATACACTGCAGTGCTAGCTAGCTGTAGCTTATGCTTTCAGTACTAGATTCATTCTCTGATCCTTTGATTGGGTGGACAACATGTCAGTTCTTGCCGCAAAACAATGTGTTTTAATCAATAATTCGTTGACATTAATATATTATAGTTTAGTTTTATCTAAAATTTTAACTTTTTGAATGTTTCACTTTTTATTTTTTATCAAATTCACTGATGAGGATGGTCCTCACCTTCCTCCTCTGAAGAGCCTCCACTGTTGCTGTTAGATTCCCCCTCATTCTACATTTTGTAACAGAGAAATGGAACTGCATTAGGTGGGCTATTTAGAAAGGTATTTTCTAGAGAATTGCATTTTGTTAAATGTTTGTAAATGACATTTTATTAGCTGCTTCATTACAGGAGTTGCATGTTAAATAACAGGCTATAGTCTTTTGACTGTAACATGCTGACTAGACCGGGCACGTGCGTACGTCTGCGTGTGCCAAAGCGCTCATGTTGATTTTGTCCATCCACACCAGACGCAATCAGGATACGCAAATTGAAATGTCAAAACGAACTCCGAACCAACTATATTCATTTGGGGACAGGTCGAAACGCATGAAACATTCATGTTCATTTAGCTAGATTACTGTTGCTAGCTAATTTGTTCTGGGATATAAACATTAGGTTGTTAATTTACCTGAACTGCACAAGGTCATCTGCTCCGACAACGAATCCAAACTAACTAGCGTGAACCGAGTTAGTTTCTAGTAATCTCTCCTCCTTCAGTCTTTTTCTTCTTCTTTGGACTTTACATGGAGGTTGGCAAACAACTTTAAGGTGCATTATCACCACCGACTGGAGTGTGGACCTCAGTTCAGCTTTCAATCACCCATGTGGGTATACGCTCCTAAAAAACAATAACGAGATGGGAGAGGAGGGACTTGCAGCTCATCAAGCGTCGTCATGCTCCCATGCCTCAGCCGGTTCGTCATGCTCCCGCGCCTCAGCCGGTTCGTCATGCTCCCATGCCTCAGCCGGCTCGTCAGGCTCCTGCGCCTCAGCCGGTTCGTCATGCTCCCGCGCCTCAGCCGGCTCGTCATGCTCCCATGCCTCAGCCGGCTCGTCAGGCTCCCGCGCCTCATTCGGCTCTACAGGTTCACGTGCCTCATCAGAAGCGACCGGCCCGCTCCTGGTCCTCGGGACCGTCCCTCTGGTCGGCATCAGGGTGGGGGTACTGTCTCGTCTACTCCTGCTACCCTTCTCTGGGGCTCGACGTTGCCAGTTTACTCATTATTACACACACCTGTCACCATCGTTACGTGCACCTGTGCCTCATGAGATTCACCTGGACTCAATCACCTTCCTGATTACCTTCCACTGTATCTGTCACTCCCTTTGGTTCATTCCCCAGACGTTATTTATTCTGTTTCTGTGTTTTATGTCTGTAGGCTACTCATGTATCTGTTATGTTTCATTTGTTATTAAATTCACTCCCTGTACTTGCTTCCCGACTCCTAGCGTACTCGTTACATACTTGATGACCAGGAGGAGGTTGAACAGAGAGACATGAGTGCTGATGAGATCACAAGGATAGGGATGGTGTCAGTGATGTAGTGGTAAAAACAATATCAAATCAAATTGTATTTGTCACATGCGGCGAATACAACAGGTCTTTGGACTTACATTGAAATGCTGAATACAACAGGTGTAAACCTTACAGTGAAATGCTTACTTACAAGCCCTGAACCAACAATGCAGTTAAAAGAATACACAAAAAAAAATAAGAATTCGAATAGTCCAGAAGTTATTTTCGGTCATAAGAGACGGTAGCAGCAACATTGTGCACAAAATAAGTAAAAAAACAAGTTACAAACAACGCAAAAAAAATAAAAGAACACAGTTGGTGGGTAAACTGTGTTTACTTGCATTTATTCTCCACTACACAACTGGTTGGATGGTGAGCAATGAGGTATCATCTGTATGATGTTTTTATGTGCCACTTTTTTTACACAGGATGTGCAAAGAAAACAGAAGGCTTCAGCTTGGAGTCCTGTCGAAGCATGGTGGCTCTGATGGATGTATCCAGAATAAGCTCAGTGACAGTCTCCCATCCCATAATGAACACATCTTCTCTTTACAAGAGCACACCGTTGAACACTCCAATCCGACAGTAAAATCTGTGAATGAATGTATGAGACAGGAAAACATTGTCTGGATATTTTAAATGTAGATGGATCTGGACAGTAAAACCATTTGTCTTAAAATAAATGCATATTATTTTAAACATATGGCTTTATCTCATTACACTACAGTCTTAAACATATGGCTTTATCTCATTACACTACAGTGTTCAACATATGGCTTTATCTCATTACACTACAGTGTTAAACATATGGCTTTATCTCATTACACTACAGTGTTAAACATATG
>NC_036838.1:4910880-4920859 GCF_002910315.2 Salvelinus sp. IW2-2015 | reverse complement strand
ATAGAGGTGAGGCCTGTCTCTCCTCYACAGGGATCAGGCTGAGTGATAGCCTGCTTGCCACGACTTCCACCGAAGTTGGCTCCTCTCCTTGTTCGGATGGTGTTCGGTGGTCGACGTCACTGGTCTTCTAGCCATCGCCGCTCCATTTTTCATTGTTCCATGTGTTTTGTCTTGTTTCCCCGCACACCTGGTTTACATTCCCTAATCACACTACATATACATTCCCTCTGTTCCCCCCATGTCTGTGTGGAATTGTTTTGTTACGTGTTTTGTGTGACTCGCCAGGCTGGTTTTTCCCTGGGTACCGTGTTTAACCCGAAGAATGTTTAATTGTTAAACATTTGCATTCATTGTGTTACAGCGTTCCTCCTCCTCTTCATCCGAAGAGGAGGAGCAGGGATTAAACCAAGGCGCAGCGTAGTGAAATGACATGATGAATTTATTGAACAAGACAAAACGAACTATACTTGACAACTAAACAAAATAACAAACCGAATGTAGACAGACTTGGACCACGAACTTACATGAAACATGAAGAACGAACAAGTACTTACTACAAACAAAACGACGAACGAACGAAACAGTCCCGTATGGTGCAAACATAGACACAGACACAGGAGACAACCACCCACGACAAACAATGTGAAAACACCTACCTTAATATGATTCTCAATCAGAGGAGATGAAAACCACCTGCCTCTAATTGAGAACCACATTAGGTACCCAAACCAACATAGAAACAGAAAACATAGACTGCCCACCCAAACTCACGTCCTGACCAACTAACACATACAAAACTAACATAAAACAGGTCAGGAACGTGACACATTGTGACTGTTGTCGTGCTTTTCACTTTTGCCATTGGCTGGAGTTTTTTTGACGCAGTTGCGTCCATCTGTAGTTGCTTCTGCCAAATAAAGTGTGCGCCTGATCACAACTCTCTGCTCTCCCGCACCTGACTTCTATGCCAGTAGCGCACAACCTGACAGAATTCCACACCATCCATGGAGTCAGCAGGACCAGGTACCCCGGTCCGAGGGGTCAAGGAGCGCGCCCGAGAACACTCGGCGAAGCTGAAACATCTCGGCGCCACGATGGATTGCATTATCCAGACCATGGACCGCTGAGAGACATGGAGTCTCTCCAGCGCCTCGACCAGCACAACCGGGGTTACCACGACCCGTCCCTCCTGTATCCGGGACCAGTGGGATACGTCTCACCCTTCCCAGGGAGTATGATGGGACGGCAGCACGGTGCCAGGGGTTCTTATTACAGCTGGACCTATACCTGGCCACCGTTCACCCGGCTCCCTCGGAAAGGGAGAGGGTGTCCGCCCTCGTCTCGAGCCTCTCGGGGAGAGCTCTGGAGTGGGCAAACGCCGTGTGGGGAGAAGGAGATGCGGCGTTGGACCACTTCGAGGAGTTCATGTCTCTTCCACCTGAGGCAGAGGACGAGGAGCGCCCAGGAGTTCGCCCTGGAATTTCGGACCTTGGCCCCGGTGCAGGATGGAACGACAGGGCCCTCATCGACCACTACCGATGCAGCCTGCGCGAGGATGTCCGTCAGGAGTTGGCCTGCAGGGATGCCACCATCACTTTTGACCAGCTGGTGAATCTGTCCATTCGGTTGGATAACCTGCTCGTCACCCGCGGACGTCCAGAGAGGGCTCTGTCGGTTCCCGCTTCCAGCACCCCCGCTCCGGTGCCACTGGAGCTGGGAGGGGCTGCGCTCAGGGAGGCCGGAGGAGGGGCCTTCACGTGCACCATCTGTGGCCGCAGAGGGCACACTGCCGGTCGGTGCCGGGTTGGTGCCTCTGGGAGTCGAGGAAGTAGGCAGGGCTCTCTGGCGTTACCCCAGGTGAGTCTGCACCACTCTCACCCAAAGCCCTCTGTTGTTCACCTGTTTGTGCATGTTTTTTTTCCTGAGTTTCCCCGCATTCCCAGCATAGGGCGCTCGTCGATTCAGGCGCGGCTGGGAATTTTATCTACAGAGCATACGCCCTTAGTAGATCCCCATTGTTCCTGTGGTTAGACCCTTCCCGGTACACGCTCTGGATAGTCGACCATTAGGGTCCGGGTTAATTAGGGAAGCCACCATCTCCCTGGGCATGGTGACCCAGAGGGGTCACGAGGAGAGAATCAGTCTCTTCCTCATTGACTCTCCTGTTGTTTCCCATGGTACTAGGCCTTCCCTGGTTAGCTCATCATGACCCCACTATTTCATGGCAACAGAGGTTTCTCACGGGGTGGTCGCGAGAGTGCTCAGGGAGGTGTGTAGGGGTTTCCGTTGGTGCTACCACGGTGGAAAGTCCAGACCAGGTCTCCACCGTGCGCATCCCCCCTGAATATGCCAATTTGGCTCTCGCCTTCTCCAAAAAGAAGGCGACTCAATTACCACCCCATCGACGGGGGGATTGTGCGATAAATCTCCTGGTAGACGCHGCACTTCCCAGGAGTCATGTGTATCCCCTGTCATAAGCGAAGACGGCGGCTATGGAGACATATGTGTCTGAATCCCTGCGTCAGGGGTACATTCGGTCCTCCACTTCACCCCCCCTCCTCGAGTTTCTTTTTTGTGAAGAAGGAGGGAGGTCTGCGCCCGTGTATTGACGATCGAGGTCTAATTCAAATAACGGTGAGGTACAGTTACCCGCTACCTCTCATCGCCACGGCAATTGAGTCAATGCACGGGGTGCATTTCTTCACTAAACTGGATCTCAGGAGCGCTTACAACCTGGTGCGTATCCGGGAGGGAGACGAGTGGAAGACGGCGTTCAGTACCACCTCAGGGCATTATGAGTACCTTGTCATGCCGTACGGGTTGATGAATGCTCCATCAGTCTTCCAATCCTTTGTAGAAGAGATTCTCAGGGTGTAGTGGTGTATATCGATGACATTCTGATATACTCTGCTACACGCGCCGAGCATGTCCCTGGTGCGCAGGGTGCTTGGACGACTGTTGGAGCATGACCTGTACGTCAAGGCTGAGAAATGCCTGTTCTTTCAGCAGGCTGTCTCCTTCCTAGGGTATCGCATTTCCACCTCAAGGGTGGAGATGGAGAGTGACCGCATTTCAGCCGTGTGTAATTGGCTGACTCCCACCACGGTAAAGGAGGTGCAGCGGTTTTTAGGGTTAGCCAATTACTACCTGAGATTTATCCGGGGTTTTGGCCAGGTGGCGGCTCCCATTACCTCACTGCTAAAGGGGGGCCCGGCGCGCTTGCAGTGGTCGGCTGAGGCGAACAGGGCTTTTGGACACCTGAAGACTCTGTTTACCTCGGTGCCTGTGTTGGCTCATCCGGATCCCTCTTTGCCATTCATAGTGGAGGTGGACGCGTCCGAGGCTTGGATAGGAGCCGTGCTCTCTCAGCACTCGGGCACACCACCGAAGTTCCGCCCCTGTGCTTTCTTCTCGAAGAAGCTCAGCCCGGCGAAGCAGAATTATTATGTGGTGGCCCGCGCTGTTGGCTGTGGTTAAGGCTTTGAAGGCGTGGAGACATTGGCTTGAGGGGGCTAAACACCCTTTTCTCATCTGGACTGACCACCGCATCCTGGAGTACATCCGGGCAGCGAGGAGACTGAATCCTCGTCAGGCAAGGTGGGCCATGTTTTGTACCCGTTTTGTGTTCACCCTGTCCTACAGACCAGGTTCCCAGAATGTGAAGGCAGATGCACTGCCCCGGCTGTATGACACAGAGGAGCGGCCCATGGATCATACTCCCGGCCTCCTGCCTGGTAGCGCCGGTCGTGTGGGAGCTGGACGCGGACATTGAGCAGGCATTACGTACAGAGTCCGCTCCCCTCCAGTGTCCCGTCGGGCGTCTGTACGTTCCGTCTGCTGTCCTTGACCAGTTGATCTATTGGGCCCACACGTCACCCTCCTCTGGTCATCCGGGGATCGGTCGGACGGTGCGCTGTCTAACTGGGAAGTACTGGTGGCCCACCTTGGCAAAGGACGTGAGGGTTTATGTTTCCTCCTGGTCGGTGTGCGCCCAGTGTAAGGCTCCTAGACACCCGCCCAGAGGGAAGCTACATCCCTTACCTGTTCCACAACGGCCTTGGTCACACCTGTCAGTGGATTTTCTGACCGATCTTCCTCCCTCACAGGAAAACACCACGATCCTGGTCGTTGTGGATCGTTTCTCTAAGTCCTGTCGTCTCCTCCCTCTGCCCGGTCTCCCTACGGCCCTACAGACTGCGGAGGCCTTGTTTACACACGCCTTCCGGCACTAAGGGGTGCCTGAGGATATAGTGTCTGATCGAGGTCCCCAGTCCACTTCGAGAGTCTGGAGGGCGTTCATAGAACGTCTGGGGGTTTCGATCAGCCTTACCTCAGGTTTTCACCCCGAGAGTAATGGGCAGGTGGAGAGAGTGAACCAGGATGTGGGCAGGTTTCAGGTTTCAGAACCGGAGCAGGATATCCTGGGCCGTAGAGACGCACTGGCGTCTCTATAGTCATTTACAACATGAACAATTTCTACACTGTATTTCTGATACATTTTGTGTTATCTTAATGGACAAAGAATGAGCTTTTCTTTCATCAACAAGAACATTACTAAGTGTCTCTACTTCTGAACAACAGTGTTTGTAGCCTGAGAAACAAGGTTCATGAAATCGATAACTTGCTTGTAAAAGATAACATTCCTATACTGACTATCTCTGAAACACACTTAGATAATACCTTTTATGATACAGTAGTAGCAATAAATGGTTACAACTTCTTCAGAAGAGACAGGCATGCCGTGCTTCTACACCTGTATTGCTTGCTGTTTGGGGTTTTAGGCTGGGTTTCTGTACAGCACTTTGAGATATCAGCTGATGTAAGAATGGCTATATAAAGACATTTGATATGATTTATGTGAGAATGCTGTTCATTGACTACAGCTTGTACCCCTGCACACTGACTCGGTACCGGTGCCCGCCGTGTATAGCCTCGTTATTGTTATTCTTATTGTGATGCTTTATATTATTACTTTTGGTTTTTGCTTACTTGGTAAATATTTTCTTCTTCTTGAACTGCACTGTTGGTTAAGGGCTTGTAAGTAAGCATTTCACAGTATTGTCTACAGTACACTTGTTGTATTCGGCGCATGTGGAAAAGAAAGTTTAATTTGATGTGATTTGACTGACGAGCTTCCGAAGAAAGTCCTTTGTTTCTGGCCAATTTGAGCCTGTAATCGAACCCACAAATGCTGATGCTCCAGATACTCAACTAGTCTAAAGAAGGCCTGTTGTATTGCTTCTTTAATCAAACAACAGTTTTCAGCTGTGCTAACATAATTGCAAATGGGTTTTCTAATGATCAATTGGGCTTTTAAAATAATTAACTTGAATTAGCTAACACAACGTGCCATTGGAACACAGGAGTGATGGTTGCTGATCATGGGCCTCTGTACGCATAGATATTCCATTAAAGATAGATAGATATTCCATTAAATCTGCCGTTTCCAGCTACAATAGTCATTTACAACATTAAGAATGTCTACACTGTCTTTCTGATCAATTTGATGTTATTTCAATGGACAAAAAATGTGCTTTTCTTTCAAAAACAAGAACATTTCTAACATTACTCCAAACTGATAAACAAGGTTAGCCTGAGAAACAAGGTTCATGAAATCGATAACTTGCTTGTAACAGATAACATTCCTAAACTGACTATCTTTGAAACACACTTAGATATCACCTTTTATGATACAGTGGTAGCAATAAATGGTTACAACTTCTTCAGAAGTGTCACGCCCTGGCCTTAGTATTCTTTGTTTTCTTTATTATTTTAGTTAGGTCAGGGTGTGACATGGGGAATGTTTGTGTTTTGTCTCGTCTTGGGTGGTTATATGGTAAAGGGGGTGTTGGGTTTAGTGTATGGGGTTGTGTATAGTGAATGTGTCTAGGTATGTCTATGGTTGCCTGAGTGGTTCTCAATCAGAGACAGCTGTCTTTCATTTGTCTCTGATTGGGAGCCATATTTAAGGCAGCCATAGGCATTATGCGTCTGTGGGTAATTGTCTATGTAGCACGTTTGTAGCTTTTGGAATTGCACTTACGTTTGTAGCTTCACGGTCGTTTGTTGTTTAGTTTTGTTTTAAGTGTTCGTTTCACTCGTCTCAAATAAAAGAGATGTATTTTTCACACGCTGCGCCTTGGTCCACTCATTATCCTCAAGACGATCGTGACAAGAAGAGACAGACATGCCAATGGGGGTGGTGTTGCTGTTTTATATTCAGAGTCATATTCCTGGAAAAGAGAGGAGAGAGAGGATCTCATGGATAAGACTGTTGAAGTAATATGGCTACAGGTTCACCTGCCTCACCAAAGCCCATTCTGGTGAGAAGTTGCTATAGACCACCAAGTGTTAACAGTCAGTATCTGGATATTATGTGTGAAATGCTTGATAATGTATGGGATAGCAACAGATAGGAATATTTTCTGGGTGACCTAAATATTGACTAGTCATATATTCATTTAGCTGTCCACTCAAGGAAAAGCTTCAACTTAACCAGTGCCTGCAACCTGGTTCAGGTTATCAGTTAACCTACCAGGGTGTTTACAAACAGCACAGGAATGACATTATTAACATGTATCGATCTTTACTAATCCTGGAGAAATCTGCTCTAAAGCAGTATCCACATCCATCRGATTTAGTCATCACAATATAGTAGCCATATCTAGGAAAACTACATTTCCAAATACTGGGCCTAATATAGTGTATACAGTGCCATTCAGAAATTATTCAGACCCTTGACTTTTTCCACATTTTGTTACGTTACAGCCTTATTCTAAAATGGATTCTCATCAATCTACACACAATACCCCATAGTGTTGGTAATTTATTAAAAATAAAAAATACCATATTAACATACAGTGGGGCAAAAAAGTATTTAGTCAGCCACCAATTGTGCAAGTTCTCCCACTTAAAAAGATGAGAGGCCTGTAATTTTCATCATAGGTACACTTCAACTATGACAGACAAAATGAGGGAAAAAAATCCAGAAAATCACATTGTAGGATTTTTAATGAATTTGTCACGTTCCTGGCCTTATTTCCTTTGTTTTAGTCTTTGTTTAGTTGGTCAGGACGTGAGCTGGGTGGGTATATTCCATGTTATGTGTTTTCATTGGTTTAGGGTTGTCTAACTAGCCTGATATGGTTCTCAGAGTCAGGTGTTTTACGTTGTCTCTGATTGGGAACCATATTAAGGTAGGCTGTTCTCACTGTTTGTTTGTGGGTGATTGTTCCTGTTCGTGCGTTCATGTGTTTATGTTCTCAAGTGCAGGACTGTAGCGTCGTTGGTTTCGTTCTGTTTATTGTGTTGTAGTTTGTCAAGTGTTCTTCGCGTTCGTCTTCGTTTATATATTAAAGTATGTATTCAAACCACRCTGCGCTTTGGTCCGATCCTTGCTCCTCCTCAGACGAGGAGGATTACGACGATCGTTACAGAATAACCCACCACAAAAGGACCAAGCAGCGTGGTAACGGGCAGCAACAGCAGCAGCAGCAGCGGCCGAAATCTCGGGACTCCAGGACATGGGAGGAGATTTTAAACGGAGAAGTACCCTGGGCACAGGCTGGGGAATATCGTCGCCCCAAAGCTGAGCTGGAGGGAGCGAAAGCTGAGCGGCGGCGATATGAGGAGGCAGCACGGCAGCGCGACAGGTACGAGAGGCAGCCCCATTATTTTTTTTGGGGGGGGGGGGATAAAGAGGAGTGTGGCTAAGCCAGGTAGCAGACCTGAGCTCACTCCTCGTGCTTATTATAAGCAGCGCGTTACTGGTCAGGCACCGTGTTATGCGGTTAAGCGCACGGTGTCGCCAGTACGTGCCCATAGCCCGGTGTGCTATAGGGCAGCCCCCCGAAAGTGTCATGCGAGTGTGGGCATCCAGCCAGGGCGTATTGTGCCTGCTCAGCATGTCTGGTCTCCGGTACGCCGTTTCGGTTCAGGGTATCCTGCGCCGGCTCTGCGTGCTGTGTTTCCGGGGCGCTGGGAGGGTGCAGTGCGTCCTATGCCTGCGCTCCGCTCGTACCGGGCAAATGTGGGAGTGGAGCATAAGGGAGAGGTGCGCGTAGTAGGCACTAGATCTCCAGTGCTTACCCACAGCCCGGTTCAACCTGTGCCTGCACTCTGGAGGGTCTGGGCTAGAGTAGTAGTCCAGCCTGGGGGAGTGGTGCCAAGGCTGCGCACAAGAGATCCAGTGCTCCCCCACAGCCCGGTCCTTCAGGTGCCTCCTCCTAACACCAAGCCTCCTGTAGGTCTCCCCAGCCTGGTGGGTCCTGTGGCAGCCCCACGCACCAGGCTGTCTCTCCGTCTCCTCCCTACAGGTGTGCCCGTCTGCCCTGCGCTGCCCGTCTGCCCAGCGCCGCCTGCGCCGCCCGTCTGCCCAGCGCCGTCTGAGCCGCCCGTCTGTCCTGATCCTTCAGAGCCGCCCGTCTGCATGTTACCAATAAATCTATGTTTTGTTCAAAAAAATTGCATATTTTAGCTATAAATTCAGTTTTACATACTGCTACCATCATAGCTACAGTCAGAAATCGCACGGGAGTAGCCAGAGTAAATACAGACACCAACTACCTAATTACACATCATAAAACATTTCAGACAATATATGGTGGATAGCTAATGAAAGACAAATATCTTGTGAATACAGACAATATTCCGATTGTTGAAGTGTTTTACAGCGAAAACACCACATATATTTATGTTAGTTCACCACCAAAATACAAGACAGACAGACATTTTTCACAGCAACGTAGCATGCAAGTAGCTAACCAACTAACCTAGAACCAACCTAGAACCAACCTAAATAACCTAGAAAAACTCCCTCAGATGAGAAGTCCTATAACATGTTACACAATAAATCTATGTTTTGTTCGAAAAATGTGCATATTTTAGCTATAAATCAGTTTTACATTACTGCTACCATCATAGCCACCATCACAGCTACAGTCAGAAATCGCACGGCAGTAGCCAGAGAAAATACAGACACCAACGTCAACTACTAATTACACATCATAAAACATTTCAGAACAATATATGGTGGATAGCTAATGAAAGAATAAGATCTTGTGAACAGAGCCAATATTCCGATTTTGAAGGTTTTCTACAGCGAAAACACAATATATCGTTATATTAGCTTACTACACATAGCTAACACACAGCAGCATTGATTCTAGTCAAACGGTAGCATAGCACAGTTCGACAGATATATATGAAAAACATCCCAAATTGGGTCCTTATCTTTGTTGATCTTCCATCAGAATGGTTTCCAAGGGGTCCTTTGTTCAGACCCGCTTATTTGGATCCATAAGAACGATTTCCCTCAGAATTAGCAAACACACTGGCTGTGCGTTGCTAGCCTCTCGTTCTTGAACCAATTCTTGCGACGCATCACGTCTTAAAGTCCAGAATAAATTTCAATAATATAATTAAACTATAGTTGAAAAAACATACTTTGGATGATATTGTGACATGTATCAAAGAAATCGAAGCCAGAGATCATATTCACCTTTAAAAGGTTCTTCCATGAGCCGAGTACAGGTCCTATTTCGCGCCCAAGAAAAAATAAAAGTGCGCACGTCTCAGTCCAAGAGGTTGTGTTCAGTCCTGCGTCGAGATAATCAACTGATTTCTTCTCTCACTTCCGCATGACACCCAGGCGAAGGCGTATGACGTGTTTCTACAGTCATAAGTGACATGCCCTTTTTATAGACAAGCTCCTGAAGAGAGAGTTCGCTTTTGGAAATCTCACTGTCGTTAGGAAATGGTCTGTAAAAGGAGTTCTGTTTCTATTGAGAAATAATTCAAACGTTTTTTAGAAACTAGAGACTGTTTTCTATCCAATAGTAATAATAATATGCATATTGTACGAGCAAGAATTGAGTACGAGGCGTTTAAAAATATACGATTTTCACCAAAGTGAAAATAGCACCCTGCGTCCCGCAACAGGGTTACAGGTCTGTGAGACGCAGAACATCTTGCTTGTTTT
>NC_036838.1:4893560-4906603 GCF_002910315.2 Salvelinus sp. IW2-2015 | reverse complement strand
TTGTAGGTGACCAAATACTTATTTTCCACCATAATTTGCAAATAAATTCATAAAAAATCCTACAATGTGATTTTCTGGATTTTTTTTCTCATTTTGTCTGTCATAGTTGAAGTGTACCTATGATGAAAATTACAGGCCTCTCATCTTTTTAAGTGGGAGAACTTGCACAATTGGTGGCTGACTAAATACTTTTTCCCCCACTGTAAGTATTCAGACCCTTTGCTATGAGACTGGAAATTGAGCTCAGATTCATCCTGTTTCCATTGCTCATYCTTGAGATGTTTCTACAACTTGTTTGGAGTCCACCTGTGGTAAATTCAATTGATTGGACATTATTAAGAAAGGCACACACCTGTCTATATAAGGTCCCACAGTTGACAGTGCATGTCGGAGCAAAAACCAAGCCATGAGGTCACAGGAATTGTCCATAGAGCTCCGAGAGGATTGTGTTGAGGCACCGATCTGGGGAAAACAGCAATTGGACACAGTTTAATGGATATCAGTCAACAAAGAGGTAAGAATACATGTGTATACTGTATGCTATACGAATACGTTGGCTAGCTGTATTAGGCACAAATGACTGAACTTCTCACTTTTGTGTCTGTGTCTGCAGGTATACAGATGAGGAGGCATACAAAGGTATGTCGATTGGTATGTTATGCAGATCACATTTACCATCCTACTCCCTTACCTCTTCAATGAATATCCCATAGTCCTCTACATTATGCACAAGGTATGTGTAAGAACCATTATCAAAACACTTTTTTTCATTCACATTCACCACAAACTAAGGTTTGAATACTGCCGTGTGCATATTTTTTTGGGATTCACAGACTTCACCCTCCCTACACCTCTGATGAATATAACAGGAAACCTGTTCGATCACCATGCATTGCAAAATCCTTCTAGCTATGGATACGGAGAACATCAACACATTAACATCAACACACCAGAAGATAAACCCATTGGACTTGGGGCTCTGCTGGGAGTCTACCTCATATTTAAAAAAATGTATTCTGCTTTTCCGCTACAATCATAATAAACACTGACAACTAAAATATTTTATTATTGTCGATATTTGTCGTTATTGTTGATGTCATTATTGTCGTTATTGTTGTTGTTGTTATGCGTATTATTAATAATAAAAATAATAATAGTAGGGGAGTAGCTCAAAAATGAACCCCAAAAATGTATTCAAAAGTTTCTTTGAGGATCTATTAAAAAGGGTTCTTTGAAGAATCCTTTTAAAGGGGTTTCCTTTAAAATCCTTTAAAGATTTTCTCTCAGATTGTTACTGGTATGTTCCGTACAGTACCTGTAGAACTCCTGTGACGGTGTAAGCATGACCCCTCACTAATCCGTTGGGTGCCACCGCATTCGCTGATGTTTCCTACAAGAGACACAGATCATTAGGTATTATAGGTAAAGTAATCAGATCATAACAGTAAAGAGGTTTCTGTCCCAAAATAGGACAAGGCTGAATATGAACTAAACCTTCATCTCTTTTGTGTTTACAAATCAAAATGTCAAATCTTAACTTCAACTACTCGACATGACTCATATTATCCTGCAAATATTTTATTGAAATCCTTAATACTACCCCTTGAGGTGTGCCACACCCAATCAGAGACTTGGCATCTCTGAACAGCAGGACCCAGAGATTTGGTTGAGTTTCAGCGAGCTTGAACGTGATGTGAACCCCTCCAGTGAAGTCCATCATAGCCTTTGAAGGGGTCCCTGCATTCATGTCTGCGTAGGAGCCACACACTCTGCCAGAAGAAGACAGAACTTTAAGGTCGACAATGAAGAGGTGTTAAACTGTYCTATAACCAACTGATKTGGCTCACATACTTGGCGTAGGCTTTCTCCATCAAGGCGGGCCAAAACTCATTGGGAGTTTTCGAAAGGACGAAAATGAGCCTGCCATCAACTGTTGGTAGCATGTCATCGATCACAACGTCCACCCACCTCCCAAACCTCCAGAACTGAAAGATAGGAGAGGAAATTATTCCTACAGAGACTATTGTCTATGGGGCTTGTGAAAGGCACAGTAACCACATTTACATTTACATTTAAGTCATTTAGAGCGACTTACAAATTGGAACCAGTCATTCATTATCATTCAATAGTTCTCAATACATCTCAGTTACTCTTCAATGCAGTGCATTCTGTGTCAATACATTACTAACCCTCAAAGGATGACAGTTATTTAAAAAAGTTATTGAACCTGTTGTGCAATATTCCACAGTAATCATCTGTAAATCTCTGCTTTGGGGGCCTACGTGTTCCAGGATGTGCTTCTGGAATGTCAAAGCCCCAATGCAGTGGCGGAAACAGTACAAAATAGTCATACTTAAGTAAAAGGAAAGATACCTTAATAGGTCCTGAGGAGAGTTTTGAGAACCACATAGCTGAACATATTGCTTTAGCTCATTACAGGGCAAAATGTAAAGATATATATTTCCCTGCAGTACTAGTTGTGAAGGCTTTATCTCCAACCCTGCAGTACTAGTTGTGAAGGCTTTTCTCCAACCCTGCAGTACTAGTTGTGCGGCTTTATATCCAACCCTGCAGTACTAGTTGTGAGGCTTTATATCAAGCCCTGCAGTACTAGTTGTGCAGGCTTTTATCTCCACCCTGCAGTACTAGTTGTGAAGGCTTTATCTCCAACCCTGCAGTACTAGTTGTGCGGCTTTATATCCAACCCTGCAGTACTAGTTGTGCGAGGCTTTAATCCAACCCTGCAGTACTAGTTGTGAAGGCTTTATATCACCCAACCTCAGTACTAGTTGTGCAGGCTTTATCTCCAACCCTGCAGTACTAGTTGTGATGCTTTATCTCCAGCCCTGCAGTACTAGTTGTGCAGGCTTTATCTCCAACCCTGCAGTCTAGTTGTGCAGGCTTTATCTCAACCCTGCAGTACTAGTTGTGAAGGCTTTATCTCCAACCCTGCAGTACTAGTTGTGAAGGCTTTATCTCCAACCCTGCATTACTAGTTGTGAAGGCTTTATCTCCAACCCTGCAGTACTAGTTGTGCAGGCTTTTATCTCCACCCTGCAGTACTAGTTGTGCAGCGCTTTATCTCAACCTGCAGTACTGTTTGCAGGGTTTATTCCAAGCCCTGCAGTACTAGTTGTGCAGGCTTTATCTCCCACCCTGCAGTCTAGTTGTTGAAGGTCTTTATCTCCACCCCTGCAGTACTAGTTGTGCAGGCTTTATCTCCAACCCTGCAGTACTAGTTGTGAAGGCTTTATCTCCAACCTGCAGTACTAGTTGTGCAGGCTTTATCTCCACCCTGCAGTACTAGTTGTGAAGGCTTTATCTCCGCTGCAGTACTAGTTGTGCAGGCTTTATCTCCAACCTGCAGTACTAGTTTGTGAAGGCTTTATCTCCAACCCTGCCAGTACTAGTTGTGCAGGCTTTATTCTCAACCCTGCATACTAGTTGTGCCAGGCCCTTTATCTCCAACCCTGCAGTACTAGTTGTGAAGGCTTTATCTCCAACCCTGTAGTACTAGTTGTGCAGGCTTTATATCCAACCCTGCAGTACTAGTTGTGCAGGCTTTATATCCAACCCTGCAGTACTAGTTGAGCAGGCTTTATCTMCAACCCTGCAGTACTAGTTGTGCAGGCTTTATCTCCAGCCCTGCAGTAACACACTTGATTCAGTTAATCATGGCCCAGACTAACGACTATGATTGGTTGAACATTTGAATCAGGTGTGTTAGTGCTGGGCTGCGCTCGGCTGGAATAAAATAATGCCCTGAAGCGTTGCCTCTTTTGATGTCAAACATCATAAAACTCTGTGTCAACCAAAGGTCACTTGTGTTTAGGCAGTATTCTCTTATCTAAATGGGGCACCAACAAGTACGTGATTACACGGTCTGCTGGATTAAACTGTCTGATATGCAGTTATCCAGAGCAACTTCAATATGTTAAGATGTCAATTCACTGTTTCAATTTTATATGACTAATGAATTGTGTTATTACTCAAATCTCAACACAGTTTTCTATTCCTTTTTCAGTGGATGTACATCACTATGTATGCATAAACTACAGACCAAAGGGGATCATCAGAAGACTTCAATTAGAATCGTGAGATTAGAAGAAGTGCTACGGTAGTGCTTTGCTGGACAAATTATACATTTCCCGGGTATTTCATTGCACTTCAACTTGATAAAGAGTTTGTTGATTAATCCCACGGCCCCTTCTTTGCACTAACACTTGACTGTGACACTTGACTGTGACACTTGACTGTGACGTGTGTTGTTTTACCGAGCCGTCTTAACATGGATGCCCCAACTATAAAGTTGATCTGGATGAGAGCGTCTGCTAAATGATTCAACTGTAAATGATATAAAGATGCTGCAGTTTAAAGACAGTGATCAAGATGAGTTGTGAGTAAATGACACTACTCTGTAAATGGACTGGATCATAGGCTATAAAACATTACAGGTTACATCCTGGTACTTTACGTTGACTTTTCTATATACCGTATCCATGTGGGGATTTATTCATGTTTTTGTTTACTTTCTTGGTTTAAGTGCAGAACAAATCAGGTGCTGTCATTTGTTCACATAAGAGAATACAGTATGATACAGCTCACGTAGTAGAGAGAACTTCTCTCCATCAAGAATCAGATTGARCCTAGTGTTTTTCTATGAGGGTCAGAAGTTGACATCAGTCTTCCATCCAGCATACATAGCACATGTTCTATTCCAGTGGTGGAAAAAAGTACCTAATTGTCATACTTGATTAAAAATATAGATACGTGAAGGGAAAGTTACTGAAGTAAAAGTGAAAGTCAGTCAGTAAACTACTACTTGAGTAAAAGTATTTGATTTTAAATATACTTAATTATCAAAAGTAAATGTAATTGCTAAAATATACTTAAGTATCGAAAGTCAAAGTTTAAATCATTTAAAATTCCTTATATTAAGCAAAGCAGATGGCACCATTTTTTTTTTCAGATAGCCAGGGTCACACTCCAACACTCAGACATTACCTACAAAAGATGCATGTGTGTTTAGTGAGTCTGCCAGAACAGAGGCAGTGGTGATGACCACGTAATCTCTTGATAAGTGTGTGAATTTGGCTATTTTCCTGTCCTGCTAAGCATTCAAAATGTATCTAGTATCTTGGTTGTCAGGGAAAATATATGGAGTAAAAAGTACAATATTTCCATTAGGAATGTATTAAAGTAAAAGCAAAAGTTGTCAAAAATATAAATAGTAAAGTACAGATACCCAAAAAGTAGTAGTTTAAAGTATTTTTACCTAAAGTACTTTACACCACTGGGGCTATTCCTTCATTCTTCTATTCATCTTCTTTTTCTTCAATAGTACCTCTGTTCACTTTTCAGAACTATTCAAAATATACTACACTGTCACCATGTGGCTTACCTGAAGTACTGCGAGCAGAACATACTGCGTAACAGTGACGTGTGCTATACAGAAATGTATTGTATTATGTTTCAACACTTTACTATCCAGTAATGTGAGCTGAGCACCGATGGTATATTTGCATTTTATTAATTTGAAGAAAAATATGAACAAAGGGCTCTATTTAATCCGTATCACGGAAGTTCAGCATTACAGCGTGATTCAAATGTAAAGTCAATGTTCCCACGTTAGCAGAGACTGCATTCGCGGTAAACACGGCATATTTTAGCTCAATCGGAATCTACCTTTATATTTCTATTGGGCAGCGATACTGATTGAATAGAGCCCTAACTTTACATAGGTCATATTTGTGGGTTAAGTACAAGGACAGGTATACATACTTCATGAATTTTACATTCCTTGACAACAGATCATTTAAATATGTAAACATATAAATGTGCAATCTTATGGAATGTTCCAATAAGAACTTATATATAGACATATACTTGTGATAATTACATACAAGAGTGATRMWAAACAAGAATGACAAAAACAATAAATGATTAAAACGTGATTGGCTAAATAAAATATTTGTAAACTTGGTTATAAGTATAAGTACAAGACGATTCAACAATTCTAAAAGAAAAACAGGTCGTTGCTGTTCATTTGAGAAGATGCTTGGTCCACACTATGGTCTCATCATCTCGTCTCACATCATCTGCAGGATGACAGTGACCAGTGCCAGACAGAGAGAGAGGGCTCCCAGGTCTTTCCCAGGATGTGCTCCTCCATCACCTACACCATCTGAGAGGTCAAATCATTTTCAGACACTTTAACATACAGTTCCCAGCAATGGAATTATCCTATGTAATTTATCCTATATAATTATCATTTGTAATTATCCTATGTAATTTATGCTATGTAATTATGGTTTGTAATTACGCTATGTAAATACCGTGTAACACGTTAATACATGATTCAGTTAATGTTAATGTCTACTTTCACTCTCACCTTTTTATATGTTCCAACAGAAAAGTATTAGCAGTGACAAGAACGTATAGTGGACTTGTTAGAAGATAATTCTATCAGTAGTCTTTAAAGGGGCAATCCTTAGTTGAAACAATAWCAACAAGACACCCCGCCTCTGTTCTGGGATGGGCCATGAAGAAATGTAACCACTCTCAAATTCATAGACAGAGCTATGGACGCAAGGACTGACCATCCATGATATMAAACWTATTGTTTTAACCATGTTATGAGGCTATACAGTGTTTTGTTTACATTTACAATATTTACAAATATTGGAGCAAAACAAGCTTATATTTTAGGTTCTCATGGAGTGTGACAGGTGAACTGAGCTCATGTGGCATTTATAATTGATATTCTTCAAGACTCAATGGATATTTATCATTAATTTAGGAGTATAAAAATAGATATAGCAACTGCAGATTGCCCCTTAAGGGTTCATCAGGAATAATGGCTATATGTAATGTAAAGAGTTGTTGTGTGGGAGGTCCATGTTTCCTTACTCTGAATTGTGGTGACTGGTAGTGGCTTGGCTGTGACAGCGTTGTGTGCTGGCGTGGTGGTGGTGTTGGTGGTGTTGACGGGGACCACCGCTGTTGGCACCACCACAGTGGAAGCTTCTTTACCTCCAGTCAGACCCAGCCGCAACATGTCCAGATCAGATTGAGGCTGCGCGATTAACCACGCATGAACAACCGTGTCATTCTCAAATGTCTTCAGATCATCCACGTTAGCACCCAGAAGTCCTTTCACCTCGCTCACGGTCAGACTCTGAGTTAAATAAATAAAGAACAGATGAAACAGGTTTCCTGTATGTACATTGTAGCAGCAGGTAGAGCAGGTCCAGAGCTATCTCATACTTACAGGAAGTACAGTGCTCTCAAGACCTTTGAATGTGGTTATGTCCATGTTCACATTCTGAGCTGCAAGGCTCCTTATGTCTTCAATGGGAGCACCACCTGGCAAAAAAAGGGGATTGCACACTTTCAGCAAGTACTGAATAGAGTACCTCAGATTGTCATACTCCATTAGCTTTACCCATTTCGTTTTCCGGTGCAATGGAACCATTGGAATAGTCCCAACAGAACAAACCCTGCCCACACGTCCCCCCCAGGCAAGCTAAATCAAGCACACCAAAAGTAAGTGAAAAAAAGCAAAGATTCATATCTGGTGTGTGTGTGTGTGTGTGTGTGTGTGTGTGTGTGTGTGTGTGTGTGTGTGTGTTTACCTAGGTAGGGGCTGATGAGTTGGTAATATGTTGGATTAGAGATACGCTGTGAGCTAAAAGAACTCTTGCTGATGTTGTATACAGCCCTCTTCTGTTCAGTGGAGCAAGAGGTCACATCCAGGGAATTGGCATTTCTTAGAAGATAAATGAGAAATGCAAAAAACTGTTATTGTTAACCAGGACTACAGTTTAGCTGACATATTGTCTCATTGTTATTCAGGACTACAGTTTAGCTGACATATTGTCTCATTGTTACCCAGGACTACAGTTTAGCTGAGATATTGTCTCATTGTTACCCAGGACTACAGTTTAGGCTGAGATATTGTCTCATGTTACCCAGGACTACGTTTAGCTGACATATTGTCTCAATTGTTACCCAGGACTACAGTTTAGCTGAGATATTGTCTCATTGTTACCCAGGACTACAGTTTAGCTGAGATATTGTCTCATTGTTACCCAGGACTACAGTTTAGCTGAGATATTGTCTATTGTTACCCAGGACTACCGTTTAGCTGACATATTGTCTCATTGTTACCCAGGACTACCGTTTAGCTGAAACATATTGTCTCATTGTACCCAGGACAACAGTTTAGCTGAGATATTGTCTCATTGTTACCCAGGACTACAGTTTAGCTGAGATATTTCCTCATTGTTAACCCAGGACTACAGTTTAGCTGAGATATTGTCTCATTGTTACCCAGGACTACAGTTTAGTTGACATATTTGTCTCATTGTTACCCAGGACTACAGTTTTAGCTGAGATATTGTCTCATTGTTA
This sequence comes from Salvelinus sp. IW2-2015, assembly GCF_002910315.2. Classification (NCBI taxonomy): domain Eukaryota; kingdom Metazoa; phylum Chordata; class Actinopteri; order Salmoniformes; family Salmonidae; genus Salvelinus; species Salvelinus sp. IW2-2015. The sequence continues at coordinate 4,898,191 of NC_036838.1, read as the reverse complement.
CCCAGGACTAACAGTTTACTGAGATATTGTCTCATTGTTACCCCAGGACTACAGTTTAGCTGAGATATTGTCTCATTGTTACCCAGGACTACAGTTTAGCTGAGATATTGTCTCATTGTTATTCAGGACTACAGTTTAGCTGACATATTGTCTCATTGTTATCTATGAGTTGGTAAACAGAACTGTGAAATAATTCATTAGCAGTTTTTTGCTGAGCAGGTCAGATATACTCACTTCAGACTGCTTGGCGTGATGGTCTTCAGTACGCTCACGTCCAAAGAACACAGATTAGCACCAATGGCATTTAACTCAGAGCTCCCCAAGGAGTTACCTGACGTGTTCAAGTATGTTGTGATGATTGCCTTACTCTGAATGCATCAACAGAAAGAGACCTGTATTAGAGAAAAGCTACATACAAAAAAAAGTACAAAGTACAAACGTCTCTTTCCTTAATATACCTTCGCTGTTTCCCATGGACCATCACCAAAGGCCATCAGTGCTGACAGTGTGTCGATTTTGGTGATGCTCCACTTTGTGATGTCATCAAGAGTGGCCACACGCGACACAGAGCCCAGCACCTTAAGCTGCTCGTCAACAATTCCAGATGGATAAGCCTGTGGAACACAATTTATTATGATTATGGTCCTCCACTCATTTGATCTAACGATTCAATAAACCGGACTGGTCTTCGGAGAGTAATGACATTCTCGTACCTATCCCTTCTCATATCTATGCACGGCCACTACCCTGTTATGAATACAATCATTTTCCATTCCATTCTGGGAGTCAAAGAAACAAAAGTCAGACGGCCATTTTGATGTCATCATTACCTGGTTTAGTTTGACTAAAACGATCTTCTGGAAGTTGTTATCGTCGACTTGTTTAGTGACAGCGGCCAGATTGTCTTTCAGAACGCTGGTGTCCAGACAGAGGTCAAACTGGGTCATGTCATAGCCAAAGGGGAACGAGGTGTCTGCGATGACTGACTGGGTGATGTTGCCAGTGATGCATCCTTTTGAAAAGCAACCAATGGTGAGAAAGAGAAGTTACACATACGTACACCCACATACACACCAGACCAGTATGCAAATATGATACCCATGAAAATCTCATAGGCAAATGTATCATTCTCTAAGCTGTTTCTCCAGATGATTTCGCGCATAGTGGGTTTACCTGCTCCTCTCTTGGATCTGCTGATTGAGTTGATCTGCTTGAACAATGTCTTCAGCTTCCTCTTCTCTGTTTCCTGCTTCCTCAGCTGGGGCATAAAGGACTTGAGGAACTTCCCTTTCACCTCCTGTGAATACCAAACCAAACATTTTTTAAAGATCAATAATTTGCACCCTTTTAAGAAAGATATTTTAAAGGCGTAAACACAAAAAAAATTGTAAAGCATAAACGTACTGTTGTGAACAGGCTCCAGAAGTTTTGGGTCAGATACAGTGGCAGGGTTTCAAGGTCTTCCAACGTTTGTTGATTCCATGTAGTCGTTTTTCTGAAAACCAAAGTTCATATTGTAAATTGCATTGTTATTGCATGTACAACTTTTGTGATTAAAATCAAAACAAACTTTGTTCACAAAAGTTCTCATTCACATACCCATACTGTGTTGTCCCTGAAAGTAGAAGCGTCTCCATGGCAATGACTTGAGCGTCGGTGAAGTCCTTGCAGTTCTTCAGTTTCTCCAGAATGAAGGGGTCAGAGTTTTGGATGTAGGAGCCGTCCATAGTGCACACCATGTTTCCCAGCACCTCCACATGGTTTTTGCTAAGACTCACTTCGCTAATTCCCTAGAAATTACACGACAAAGTGATGTGTTAATGAAATTAATTAGAGGTGATTCATTTGAATCATATGTTTCTATAAAACGTTGTTGACCTCCCAACTTTTCCAACATTCTGTAATTGTAAAAGGCTATAGCTTTGGCTAGGGAAACCACAACCTTTCCAACATTCTGTAATTGTAAATGGCTATAGCTTTGGCTAGGGAAACCATAACTTTTCCAACATTCTGTAATTGTAAATGGCTATAGCGTTGGCTAGGGAAACCACAACTTTTCCAACATTCTGTAATTGGAAATGGCTATAGCTTTGGCTAGGGAAACCACAACTTTTCCAACATTCCGTAGCAAAAAAGTGAACTGAAGGAGTGATAGTTCTGGTCTTGATATGATAGTGTTGTTGTTGGTTTAAGAGAACCAGACTTTTCTGACTCATGCTACTATGGTAACGTAGAAACACTAAGATGCTAATGAGGAAACATGTTTACCGATTACTGCATTCCAACATTCCATCATTGTTTTATTAAAGCTGTGGACTGTTATCTAACTTAGCTGAGGGGTCTGGGTATGTACTGTTAGGAGTCACTTCCTGCGCCACTGCACTTCTTAAAAAGGTCACAGGAGATACACTACAAAAGTATGTGGACACCTGCTCGTCAAACATCTCATTCCAAAATCATGGGCATTAATATGGAGTTGGTCCSCCCTGTGCTGCTATAACAGCCTCCACTCTTCTGGGAAGGCTTTCCACTAGATGTTGGAACATTGCTGCGGGCACAAGAGCATTAGTGAGGTCGGGCTCTGATGTTGGGCGATTGGGCCTGGCTCGCAGTCGGTGTGGTTGAGGTCAGGGCTCTTTGAGGGCCAGTCAAGTTCTTCCACACCGATCTCGACAAACCATTTCTGTATGGACCTCGCTTTGTGCACAGGGGCATTGTCATGCTGAAACAGGAAAGGGCTTTCCCCAAACTGTTGCCACAAAGTTGGAAGCACAGAATAATCTAGAATGTCATTGTATGTTGTGACGTTAAGATTTCCCTTCACTGGAACTAAGAGGCCATGAAAAACAGCCCCAGACCATTATACCTCCACCAAAATTTACAGTTGGCACTATGCATTGGGGCAGGTAGCGTTCTCCTGGCATACACCAAACTCAGATTTGTCCGTCGCACTGCCAGATGGTGAAGTGTGATTCATCACTTCAGAGAACATGTTTCCACTGCTCCAGTCCAATGACGGCAAGCTTTACACCACTGCAGCCAATGCTTGGCATTGTGCATGGTGATCTTAGGCTTGTGTGTGGCTGCTTGGCCATGGAAACCCATTTCATGAAGCTCCTGACGAACAGTTCTTGTGCTGACGTTGGTTCCAGAGGCAGTTTGGAACTCGGTAGTGAGTGTTGCAACTAAGGACAGCACTCTGCGGTCCTGTTCTGTGAGCTTGTATGGACTACCACTTTGCAGCTGAGCCGTTGTCGCTCCTAGATGTTTCCACTTCATAATAACAGTTGACCAGGGCAGCTCTAGCAGGGCAGAAATTTTACAAACTGACTTGTTGAAAAGGTGGCATCCTATTACAGTGCCTCGTTGAAAGGCACTGAGCTCTTCAGTACGGGCCATTCTACTGACAATGTTTGTCTATGCAGATTGCATGGCTGTGTGCTCGATTGTATACTCCAGTTAGCAACGGTTGTGGCTGAAAAAGCTGAATCCGCTAATTTGAAGGGGTGTCCACATACTTTTGTATATATAGTGTATCTATAGATGGAGGACACAACTCTGCAGCCACTCACCAAGCAGCTTTTTGCATTGTCCAGTAGCATGTCATCCTTGTTCAGCACGCTGGAGAGGACAGAGAAGTCTGCAGAACCTGCCGCGTTGAAGTAGGACCTGCAATTGCTTTTTTCAACCTTTGCATAGCTGGAATGAAATGAACAATTATTACAGATTAATACAAATTAGCTAAGGAAATATTCCCTAAACCCATTGACACACACATCACTCATATGAAACATCAACAGGATTATAAAATCCGATTATATTTCCTGGTCGTTTTTTTCTGAACTAAAATGCTTTCTGAACTACCAGGAAATACTTTCTTTATAGTGTCTGGATTATTGTATAGTATTGTCTGGATTATTGTATAGTATTGACTGTTAAAATCCTTAACAAGATTAGATCATGAACAGGATTAGATCATGAACAGGATTAGATCATGAACAGGATTAGATCATGAACAGGATTAGATCATGAACAGGATTAAATCATGGACAGGAAATTTAGATCATGAACAGGATTACGAACATGACAGGATTAGATCATGACAGCACAGGATTAAATCCATGAACAGGATTATAAATCAATGAACAGGATTAGATCATGAACAGGATTAGATCATGAACAGGTTTAAATCATGAAACAGGATTAGATCATGAACAGGATTAGATCATGAACAGGATTAGATCATGAACAGGATTAAATCATGAACAGGATTAGATCAGAACAGGATTAAAGATCATGAACAGGATTAATCATGAACAGGATTAATCATGAACAGGTCATATGAGACAGGATTAGATCATGAATATGATTAAATCATGAACAGGATTAGATCATGAACAGGAATAAATCATGAACAGGAATTAAATCATGAACAGGATTAGATCATGAACAGGATTTAGATATTAAAGATGCACTACTCAGAAATTGCTCCGCCATTTCCTGGTTGCTAAATTAGATAGTTTTCCTAATTTCAGTTTATGTGACAACACAAGCATGTATTGTCCAGTGTGTATCACTTGATAGAGCACGGCACTTGCAAAGCCAGTGTGTGGGTTCATACTGGTTCGCAG